>NC_143055.1:81321893-81624924 GCF_052426305.1 Pelodiscus sinensis
GGGAGTCTTTGTACCAAGACATTTCTTATTAAGATGTTCCGCTACTCCCCTTTGGCTTACAGTTTGTACCCAGTGCTTCCCTGTGTCCTTCCATGCTCAACCTAAGGGTACGTCTAGACTACAGGCTTTTGTCGACAGAAGTTTTGTCGACAGATACTGTCGACAAAGCTTCTGTCGACAAAGAGCATCTAGACTACATTCAGTTCTGTCGACAAAGCAAGATGCTTTGTCGACAAAACCCTGTAGTCTAGACACAACCCTAGATGCAATAACACCTTCTGTCAACAGAACTCTGTCGACAAAAGGCGTTATGCCTCGTAAAATGAGGTTTACCAGCGTCGACAAAACTGCTGAGTTCTGTCGACGTTATGTCTACAGAACTCAGCGGTAGTGTAGACGCAGGTATAGTTTTGTCGACAAAAGTCCACTTTTGATGACAAAACTGTAGTCTAGATACACCCTAATTTACACAATTACACAGTTATCAGTGGGGCCTCTTTCTTGGCTCCTGTGTTACTGAACCAAAGTCTTGCTCACTAGATTGCAGGCCTGTTGCTGCTTTCATGTTATTGGCCTCTATTTAGGCCTGCTGACTCCATGTTACTGACCCTCAACTTACTACATCTAATAAACAATAGAGAAAAAAAATCTATAATACATTAAATCTTGACTTTTGTGGGTGTGTATTGTGGTGCCTTTGATTATCATTTTAATCCATCTGAAAAGAACATTGTATTTTAAGGCCTTGGAAAGGTGACTGTTAAACCAATGGCTACGTCTAGACTGGCATGATTTTCCGGAAATGCTTTTAACGGAAAAGTTTTCCGTTAAAAGCATTTTCGGAACAGAACATCTAGATTGGCATGGACGCTTTTCCACAAAAGCACTTTTTGCAGAAAAGCGTCCATGCCAATCTAGACACGCTTTTCCGCAAAAAAGCCCCGATTGCCATTTTCGCGATCGGGGCTTTTTTGCGGAAAACAAATCTGGGCTGTCTACACTGGCCCTTTTGCGCAAAAGTTTTGCGCAAAAGGACTTTTGCCCGAACGGGAGCAGCATAGTATTTCCGCAAGAACACTGACAATCTTACATGAGATCGTCAGTGCTTTTGTGGAAATTCAAGCGTACAGTGTAGACAGCTGGCAAGTTTTTCCAGAAAAGTGGCTGATTTTCCGGAAAAACTGGCCAGTCTAGACACAGCAACATGTAGAAAAGGACTTCTATAGAACCTCAAAGTTCAGGAACACCAGGAATGGAGGGTTGTTCATACCTATAACATTCATTACTTTGAACAAAACTTTATGATTGTTCTTTTAAAAGTTTACAGCTGAACATTGACTTAACACAGCTTTGAAATTGTACTATGCAGAAGAAAAACAATGAAACAAGTTCAGAAACAGTCTCCTTATATGATCAAATGTTTTTGTTTTACACTTTCCTTTTTCTCAATAGTTTACCTTTAGCACAGTACTGTACTATATTGTGTCCAATAAGACCATGGATGTTCCTAGATCAGAGAGGCTAGGGGCAGGAAGCCCTGCAGGACAACTGGGAGCCCTGGGGTGAGGGGGGCAGGGTCAGCCCAGGCCAGCAACACATCTGGCCAGAGGCAGGGTGGGTTGGCAGGGGCTGGAAATGAAGCTGGCAGTGGGCTGGGAGGCTAGTGGTGGAGGACCTCCCCTGGTCCAGCAAATTCCCTCGTTCAGGACTGGTCAGGTCTCGAGGGTGCCAGGCGAGGGAGGTCCAATCTGTACTGTCTTAGCTTTTTGGTTTTGGTCTCTGCTGCTACGTGACTGAGTCCTTCTGGTCAAGGGCAGGCCTGCCAACAGAGAGAGTGAAAGGGGGCCCTTTAAATCACCCCCAGAGCACTGGCAATGCTGAATGGCTCAGCGGCAGATGGTATGGACAGCACTGGGGGGGGGGGGAGGAGAAGGGCGCAGCGTGTTGTGGTCTAGGCAGTGCTGAGGGCTAGCTGCCCCAGCTCTGCCCCTTCCACCTGAGGCTCCACCCCTTATGAGTACATGGAGCTGGTCCTCTTCCCATACCTTGCCCAGGGGCTCGGCAATCCTGTCAGCTGCCCCTGATCACGGGCAGTGGGCATCAGAGGCAGGGGAAGGCAGTATCTTCCCAAATCGATATATGTGGCCCCAACCACATTCCACCCCCAGGTCTCCCCACATTCACCAGCAGAAGCAGGGGAAGCGGAGCAATGCCTCTGCAGCTTGCTCTGCTCTCCCAGCACATGGAGGCAGAGCGATGTGGCTGGGGGAGCAGTGCAAGCCGGGGCAACGTTTCCTTCCCCGAGCTGGGGGTGGTGATGGGCACATGTCCAGTGTCTCCCTGTGTCCCTCTTCACTAGTTGCCCCAGTGTTTCTGCTGAATAATTAATCCAGCTGTGGAGAGGCCAAACAACTCAGCAACTCCTGAGCACTCTGTTGAGCTTCTCTGCCACTTTGCACTGGGGTGAGGAAAGAGCCTCGTTAGTGAGGCAAACAGGAAATATGTGGAGATTAATTGCTCCCTTCTGAGTGCAAGGCCCAGGCATTTTTTAAGGTCCACTTAAACCCTGTTTTAGCATTTGAGTGGAATTTAAGAGGTATACAGGCCCTGGAAGGCCCTTTACCGTGAGGCCAGATTTCAGCCCAGACAACTGGCAAAAGCCACTGGAAAGAAAAATGAAAGTAACAATTGTATACAATTTATGCTAGATCTTTGACAAATCTGTGCTAAATTTCATACCTTTGTACTTTCTGATCCTGAATTTGGTTCCAGTTGCAGGACGATCACTAGAATTTTAGCTCCTTTTACAGACCAAGGGATTTACTATCTTCCTGTGTGTATGGACAGTGTGTCACGTACTGTGACTGCTACAAAAATAAAACATTAATAGAGCTGGACATTGTTCTCAGTAAAATGGTATAAATGCAGCATCATATTAACATTTGTGAAGTTGCTCTAAATTTCACCAGTGTAACTAAGTAAAGTGTAGCTCAAAGATTAAATTGAAAGATAGTTTTACCTGGATCCTAAACTATTAGGTGGCTTAATTAGGTGTAGGTAAAGATATCTGTTCACTGAAGTATGGGGCCAGATTCATCACTGACCTCGCTTGGTACAATTCATAAATGCAGTGGAGTTGCATATGCTCATACCAGCGGCAAATACAGCTAACCACCTGTCTTATCTACCAATCCGTCTACCTAGATATCTATCACCTTGGTGTCTAACCCCCATGCTTAATCTACAGTTAAAGTGATAGCTTGCAGTAGACATAACTTCATGTGGATTACTGTTGAAAAATGTACTATATTATAAAATTTGAAGTTCTGGATGTCGAAGCTTAGAAGATGTTAATTAATTTTCTGCATTAAAGGAAGCAAAGATTTGTATTAACAAATTGATAGTTGTGAAAACGGCAGATTTTCATCAGATAATCAGTACAAATCCTAATTCTTAGATCTTACACAATACTTTTCATCTGGAGATCTCAACACACTTTACAAAATAGGGCAATCATCTTTATCCCCTTTTAGTGATGGGGAAAGAGAAGCAATGCACCCAGAAGTTAAGCAATCAAGTCATGCAGCATATCAGTACTACAGCCAGGTAAAATCATCTTCTGACTCCTAGTGCAGTACCCTGTCTCCATTCCCCACAGTCTTCTGAAGTGTACTTAAATTGTGTTCTGCCTCCAATTGTACAATTGACACAGAGACTTACGAGGATCCTAGACCTTGGATGGCCCACATAAGCGAAGAGCACAATAACCATCCCTGTGAATAAAGACTGCTTAATCCTTGATCCTTCCTGAGAGCAAATGCATGGGACAAATCCCAATAACCATTCTACACATTTCTGATTCACTATATTAAAAAAATGCTTCCTATCATTTCTTCTTATTCTTTTTTTCCCATTGTCGTTTATATTTTTCTTCCATCAGTTGGATGAACTGAAGAAAGAAATAATTTTAAATCCAACTGCTTTAATTCAATCCAAACAGCCTCTCTCACAATCCTAGAATCAGAGTTAAGAGAGTATAGATATTCTTCAAACAATCTGGTTGTAGATTAAATAAATCCTCATTTTACTGTCTTTCATTATGAACCTAGAAAAACTTTTGTTCTTTTCAGCTGGCTTCCCCTTTAACAATAACAAGCTGTAGAAAAGGGATCAACCTCTATTTTCTCAGTGCTTCAAATTAAATAAAAAATATTAATACATTATCCTTACTGGAAATGCACATGACTTTAAATAACATCTTAAAAGAGGATTATGTAACTAGCAACCCATAGTATACCTTTACATTTATATTCTGCTACACTAAGATCCTATTTAGAACTCATTCTCTTTTTCAGATTTATATAGGAGCTTTGTTGGAAGGGGAAATGAATGAGCAGTAGTAAACAGAATCCAAAATAGTTTTACTGCTTCCCAGTACGCTACTGGAATTTGTAATTCTTCTTCCATTATTTGCTGTAACCAATACAGGTCTTTAGTATCTGTTCATCTCCATCTGAAGTGAATGTTTTCCCATTTATATCAATAGGAGCTGAACTGGATCCTTGAAAAACTAATCCTTACTCAAAGCTCTTTTTAAAAATCCTTCTGATCCTTTCATTCTTTATTTGTCTTGACTGAGTGCTGATCTGCAAATTTGGCTGTCTAATTGTATCTTTTTTATGGTAACTTTTGAGGCTTTTTCTTAGTTGAAGCAGTTAGGGCTGTTTGTCAAACCAATGCACTTCACTAACACTGCAGCATCTGAAGCTCACGTTTCATATCAATCTGTTTTGTGTTAAATCACAAATACTGTACATTAGCCACTGTAGTAGTTGTGCGTGACTTTTTTTCTTTTGGTTAACAAATGTACCTGCCAACTCAGTTTGTGAAGCATTGCTAATATTTCTAAGTGTCATGGTGTGAAATCTTTTTTATTTTCCTCAGAAACAGATCTTCAGAACCACATCACTATTATAACTTCCTGCTGCTTTGCAGGAGCAGTTTTATGGATAGTCACAGCAGAAAGAACCCTCAAGCCCTTTTCTTCCTTCCATCCCCCAGTAAGTCAGACTTGACAAGGTAATTTTGAACAACAATTCTTCTGAATGTACAACCCAGTTTTTTGTCAGCAGGAAAAAACGTACATAGCTCACAAAATAAAAGCTATAAACTTGTTTTCTCAGTGACTTGCTAAATAGCTCTTGTTAAGAAAGTTCATTGACACTGGCTTGGGCAGGTCCAAAATACATACATATGAAATGGTCGAAAACTAATTCAGAGAGAAAGTTAATATGTAATATCCAGGTGAAAACATCCACTCAGCGTGCAGCAGCAGTCAAAAAGCAAATAGAATGTTAGGAGTCATTAAAAAAGGGATAGAGAATAAGATCAAGAATATCTTATTGCCTCTATATAAAACCATGGTTCGCCCACATCTTGAATACTGAATACAGATGTGGTCGCTTTATCTCACAAAAGATATATGGGCACTGGAACAGGTTCAGAAAAGGGCAACAACGAGTAGGGGTTTGGAACAGGTCCCACATGAAGAAAGATTAAAAAGGCTTGGACTTTTCAGCTTAGAAAAGAGGAGACTAAGGGGGGATATGACAGAGGTCTATAAAATCATGACTGATTTGGAAAAAGTGAATAAGGAAAAGTTATTTACTTATTCCCACAATATAAGAACTAAGGTCACCCAATGAAATTAATAGGCAGCAAGTTTAAATAAACAAAAGGAAATTTTTCTTCACTCAGTGCACAGTGAACCTGTGGAACTCCTTGCCAGAGGATATGGTGAAGGCTAAAACTTTAACAGGGTTAAAAAAAGAGCCAAATAGATTCATGGAGGTTAGGTTTATCTTGCTATTAGCCAGAATGATTAGTTATGGTGTCCCTAGCCTCTGTTTCTCTGGAGGTGGGTAACAGGAGAGGATCACGTGAGGATTACCTGCTGTGTTCCCTCCCTCTGGGGCATCTGGTATTGGCCACTGTTGGCAGATAGGATACTGGGCTAGATGGACCTTTGATCTGACCCAGTATGGCCATTCTTATTTTCTTGAAATATATAAAACACTACATACACAGGATGCATTCTAAATATCCCATTGCAAATACAACAGTTTAGCTAAAATGAAGACAATGATAAAAAAAATTCCCCAATTGGCTAAAGCCAAACAGAATTAAGATTAATTCCTTGCAAATATAAGGAATAGCAGTGTTCAATGTATACTGAGATTCAGAGGGTATGTCCGAAAAAACTCGTCCAGGGAATGCATTTGCTCTTCCACTTTTTTTTGTGGAAGCGCAAACTTGCTCTTTCAGAAGCCCGGTCTTCCTCATTCTATGAGGAAGAAGGGATCTTCTGAAAGAAGGGTTTTTTCCAAAATTTGGCTCAGTGTAGATGGGCCAAATTTTGGAAAAGCCTGTTCCGAAAAAAAATTTGGAAAAAGCTATAATGTAGACCTAGCCAGATTGACTCCATATAGGAAAGCCAGTGAATCAGTGGAGAGCAGCAGAAAAACACAGCCTAGCCATCGTTCCTCTCCCATCAATCACCACTGCTGAATTGGGGAAGCTGCACAGGTGCAGCAGCCACCATCCTGAAGTCCCCATTCAGCATGCCAACATTTATAATATTTAGTACCTATGATGATTCTTATGGCCATATCAATGTATGATGGCATGGGAAAGTGTCCTACTGCAGAGGAAGAAATAAGGCTGCTGAACCTAAAAGCAGCAGGTCTGCAGCTTGGCATCATCTTGTGTCCCTAGCCTTATGATAATGTCTGCTGAGGTTCCTCTGCTCTCATGAAGCACTGTTGTCATACCCCATTGCCTATATCCTCTATTCAGTATTTTTGTAGACGTCTGTTTCTACAATCTGTTCATAACTGTGCTTCTAAAGTTTCTTCTCCCTATAGGCCAAGGAGATCTAATAATGCCTGTCTATTCTTGGAGCACCTCTAGTGTGTGGAGTTGGCATGGTCAATAGTTCAGAACAAGGGACAGACGCTAGATATGCTTGCTAAGGTAGGCAATCAGGAAAAGGCAGTTCAAAAATATGCAAGGGTTTCAAAGGGGAGATGGCTTCTGATCACCACCTATGGGCAGTTGACAACTGTGACCAGAATGGTCATTGTCAGGCATTGTGGGACAGTTGCCGAAGGGCTGTTAGGGTTGGAATAGCTCATGCAGTATCTACACCAGGGTGGGGAGCCTCAGGCCTGGGGGGGAGCCTCAAGAGCCTCCTCAGAGGCACACTCCAGCCCCCTCACTGTGAGGCTGAAACACATAATATCTACTTGGCTGGGCCCCCTACTCTCTGGTATGGGAGGGGAATGTGGAGAGTGTCTTTCTGCTTCTCAGCTGGGAGGTCATATCAGAAAGTGGACCATAGCCATTACACCATAATAAAGTGCTTATGTCACCTGGAGACAAATTTCAGTACAGACCCGGGATGTCAACGTGTAGTTGACTACACGATTAACCAATAAACCTTGATGCCTCTGTATCTGAAACCTGTGGAACCGCCTGTCCTCCCCTCACTTCAAGCCGCCCGCCTGCATGTATTGGCTCCTGTGGAGCAGTGGTGTAAAAAGTACCCCAAAAAGTTACTTGAGTAAAAGTACTACTATTTTGAAAAAAGTGTAACTAAGTAAAAGTCAAAGTATCCTTCTTGAGTAAAAGTACAAAAGTATTGCATCTTAATTGTACGTAAGTATCTAGAAGTAAAAAGTAGCCATCCTATGGAAATATATGGTTAATCACCCAAGTTATTGCAGGGTACCATTATTTTTATATGTGTGTGTGCGCGCGCGCGCACGTGCTCATGTGCATATGAACAGACGAATCAATCATCAAATGATCCATCTCACCCACTCCCAGCTTCTGGGAAAGAGAAGCTAGGAACACTATTCCTGCCCATTCTCGCTAGTAGTCATTGATGGACCTATCCTCCATGAACTTATTTTCTTCTTATTGGAACCCTGTTACAGTTTGGGCCTTTCCACCATCTTGGTCAAAGAGTTCCACAGGTTGACTGTGAAGAAATAATTTGGTGTAAATCTGCTGTCTATAAATACAATTTAATTCTTGTAGTGTTAGTGAAGAAGTAAATAACATTTCTTGATTCTATTTTTCCACATCATTTGTGATTTTTAAATCTCTAACATATCCTCCCACCCCTTAGTCATTCCTTTTCTAAAATGAAAAGTCCCAGTCTTTTTAATCTCTCCTGATATGGAAGCTGTTCCTTACCCCTTATCATGTCTGTTGCCCTTTCTATACCTTTTCCAAATCCAATACATCTTTTTTTAGATAGGGTGACCGGATCTGCATACAGTAATCAAGACATGGGCGTACCATGATTTTATATACAGACAATATGACATTTTCTGTCGTATCTATTCCTTTCTTAATGATTCCCAATATTCTGTTAGCTTTTTAGTTTTCAGACTGCACTGCACATTGAGCAGATGTTTTCAGAGAACTATCCACAATGATTACAAGATCTCTTTCTTGAATAGTAACAGCTATTTCAGAGCCCATCATTTTTGGGTGCATAGTTGAGATTATACTCTTCCATGTGCAATACTTGGCGCTTATTAACACTGAATTCCATCTGCTGTTGTGTTGCCCAATTACCTAGTTTTGTGAGATCCCTTTGTAACTCCTTGCAGTCAGCTTTGGACTTAAGCATTCTGAGTAATTTTGTAGTATCTGCAAATTTTGCCATCTCACTATTTACCCCATTTTCAAGAACACGTATAAGTTTAACAGTACTGATCCAAATGTAAATCCCAGCAGCACAACACTCATTGCTACTCCTTCTTCCCTGCCCCAGCTTTTAATGATTTCATGATGATCTAAGGATCCCTTAATTACTTGAATGACCAGTCTTTTGTTTCTTCAGGGAATAGCCAAGTTAGTCTGTACAGGATAAACTTAAAAAACAACAAATGGTCTGGTAGCACTTTATAGACTAAGAAAACATGTAGATGGTATCATGAGCTTTCCTGGGCACAGCCCACTTCTTCAGATGACCTGAGTCTTTTGTTATTTTTAATCACCTGCCTCTGCTACCTCCAGTTGTGTAGATTCAGCAAAGTGAGAGACAAGAGACTAGTAAGCAACTCCAGTTCAATAAGTTGTGAAGGCCTTCTGCAAATCCGAGTATCCTGATAAAAGACAGAAAGGTTAAAAAAAGAAAAAAAACTAATATTGTATAAAATGAAAACATTTTGTATAATGTGAACTCTAACTGCATTTTTGTGGTTGTAGATCGTTAAATTAAGAATGCCTTTGTAAGCATTTTTCATTATTGCTAGTGCCCTTTTCTGGCATTCCATTCTAGTGCTATTCAAACCCTTTGAGTTTCCATGGCTTGACTAATCCTATTTCTTTTTAAATCTCTTTAAGTACCTTAGTATGTGTTACAGATATTGAAAGGAATGAATGCACACCTTGCAAAAATAGCAGAATAGGTCTCTCACATGAAGAGAAATTAGGTGGCCAGCATCCCTAAGAGCAATATTTAACTTTTGAACAGCTCAGCATAGAGACATGGCTAATGGATTAGACAGTCTGTAAAATGCTTTTTAACTCCTCTATAATGGTTATTAGTTATGCTGGCTTCCATCACCTGTCTGGGCAACAAACATGGCACAAGATTAACAAATGTCAATTTTTTTTCTAGTATTTTGACATAGGACAGTACAATAGGCCTTTTACCTTCCAGAACAACAACTTTGGAAAAGCTACGAAATCTTTTACTGGCCAACAATAGATACATCTGTCACAAATCATTTGCTCTGAATGTGGCCTGTCCTGAGAGGCTTCAACTGAAAACACAACTGGCTTTGTTTGACTTACTGTTGCATCAATAATCCACACATTGTGTTGCAGTCTGAATGACTCCAGTTTGTGATTTTGGGGCATGGGTTAGCACTGAACCATTTACCATTAAATAGTAGTCATAGTATCACTTTCAAAAATATATTAAATATTAGGCTCACATAAGGTAGTAAATTTATAGCCCTGGAAAATGAAATTCTCAGTTTACCTATGAGGCACTGTCAGCATGGGCATGAACTTCTCCCCATGCCTAAGTTTCCCAACTCAATTCTGGATGGAGAACCTCTAGGGGTTAGAGAATGCATCAGCCTCCATGCTTAAACTGTCCTTGGTCTCTCTGCTGAGACTGCCAAAAAAGATGGCAATTAGTGCCAATTGGGATGATAGCTTTTTGTAATGTGCACACCTGTTCACCAGGAAATGGCCTGAGACCACCAATTCATTTCACATAGGCTATTGAACACAACAGCTATTGTATAATAATGGGTCAACTTACAGCCCTCGTCTACCAAGGCTGAATTTAGCTAGTAACCTGATGATAAAAGAACCCATATTTAATTTCCAATTCACTGAGTTTGATAGGCCACCTGTAATATTTTCTGTAAGCTTTTGTTGGTAGGCCTGTGATTTCAGTCGTTGTATCTATGAAGAGTTATACCTTTTCTTACCAAATAAATTAGTGAGTTCTTAAAGTAGTTTTATGCACTAGCCTCTCCTTTGAATTCTGCATCTTGTTGAGTTTTGCTTGCTGAAAACTGTTGGCTTTATGTCTAGATGACTTGTGTGTACATAGCCCAACCTGCCATTAATTTTTCAAGTGTTGTGGAAAACTAATTTTCCTAGTGCTTATTTTTCCCTCCCAGACGGCAAAGGCTTTGGATGTAAATGTGTCCTCAGCATTCTTCTGGCCATATAATAGATATGTTTCTCACAGCTCTATTCAGATTAATATAACTTTTGTACCATTCAAGATTATAAATGTCTCTCTTTTGTTCCACAAATCATTACAGAAAGATTTGGCAGGATAGACTGGGACAGTTCTATACCTTTATCTCTTAAATCACAGGCAGCATTACTTCCATTGTATAACAATTGGCCTGAAAAACTAAAATGAGGAGAGTTCAACATAATTATTGATGCCAGCCTCACCCTCAGAAGCAACATTATTATCCTTTTCATTATCTAATGTGGAGATGTTATCAGTGCTCTTACTAATAATTGCACGGTATTTAGCTTTTTGGGGCATTTTTCGTTTGTTGGGTTTTTGAAAGATGTTTAATTAGAAAAACAAGAACTGAAGTCTCAACAAAAGACAGAACTACGTAGCACTTTAAAGACTAACAAGATGGTTTATTAGGTGATGAGCTTTCGTGGGCCAGACCCACTTCCTCAGATCAATATGTGGAAGAAAATCGGCACAACCATATATACCAAAGTGATACAATCAAAAAAATGAACACATGTGAAATTGACAAATCAAATTTTAGAACAGAGAAGGGGTGAGGGGGGAAGGTTAGTTTCTGTGAGGTAATGACATAGGGGTGATAATAGGGGAAGTTTCTGTGAGGTAATGACATTAGGGGTGATAATTGGGGAAGCTATCTTTGTAATGGGTGAGATAATTAGAGTCTTTGTTTAAACCCATACATAAAGTGTCAAATTTAAGCATGAATGACAATTCTGAAGCTTCTCATTGAAGTCTGGAGTTAAAGTCTCTTTGAAGCAATATGCATGTTTTAAGGTCACTGAGGGAATGATCCATCTGGCTGAAATAGCAAGCAACAGCTTTCTCTCTGTGAGATTTACATACCTTTAATTTTTAAGGTATGTAAATCTCAAAATGCCAAACAGGGAAAGATCATTCAGAATGATACAACTCTAACTTGTCCCATGTACTTGCACTCTCTTGGTCTGGTTCTTCTCTCATATTGGAGTAAATACTGAAGAAATTGTACTGAATTCAATTAAATAAATAATTATAAAGCCACTACAAGCAAAATTGGAATCAGGTCCTTTAAGACTAATTCTCTGCCCCTCTTTTCCCATTGAAGTCTACAGAATGAATTTCTTATCTTGTAAAATCAGGCTTTATATTTCTAAATCAGAGCTAAATATTTCTTATTGAGATGCTATTGTGTGTATGTCTTCTACAAACCAGTGTAAAGAGAAGAGGGTATGTGTTTACTAAAATGCGGTTTGAATTTGTATTACTATAATTTGAGACATCTACTATAAGGCCTATGCAAAGACACAGAGCAGATACAGAGTAACAAAGAAATTCAGATACATTACTCAAAGAATAGCACAGATCAAAGCAAGCAATTTATTATGATTTATAATCTTCATATATTATCCATAGAACATACTGAAAGTCAATTTAGCCTTGGGAGTTGCTGAGTACTTGAACTTCCATTGAATTCAAGGGGAGCGGAAGATGCTTAGGATTGGCTAGATTCTAAGAGAAATACTTCAGGATTTATATGAAACAAAAAACAGGTCTACGTAGCACTTTAAAGACTAACAAGATGGTTTATTAGGTGATGAGCTTTCGTGGGCCAGACCCACTTCCTCAGATCAAATAGTGGAAGAAAGTTGGCATGACCATATATACCAATTTTCTTCCACTATTTGACCTGAGGAAGTGGGTCTGGCCCACGAAAGCTCATCACCTAATAAACCTAATAAACTTTAGTCTTTAAAGTGTTACGTAGTCCTGTTTTTTGTTTCAGCTAGACCAGACTAACACGGCTACATTTCTATTACTATTAGGCTTTACAGATATTGTTCATGGCACACATTGACTCTGACCTGATAAAAACAGTTATGATCTACAATAGTAGATTTTTTCCTAAGCAGGCAAGTTTTATGAATAATTAATTAGGTTAATTAATGGTCCTAGATGTTGTTAATTAATGGTCTTGATGCCCTATGTTGAGCTGTTAGGTAGCTAGCAGCATATTTGTCTATTCAAATTTTCACAGGCTTAGAGATTTTACAGAATCTCTTTATGCATATTTTTTCAAACCCCAACACTTCCTAAGAAAATAATCTAACAATGCGGTGAATGAGAAAGTAAACTGCATTATTCTTTATAAATATCATATAAGACTCAGTTTAACCATTTGATATTAGCCTTCCTGTCTGGCTGGCATTAAACTGAATGAAGCTGTTAGGCAGAGAAGCAAATAAGAAATAAAACAATGGTGAAGATAAGATATATGGAAGTAAACTATTTTCAAGGGAGTAAAGATACTAATGGCTGGGTCACTAATTGGAAAATACTATTTTCAAGGTGCCAGACAGAATTACAGAGCTGATTTGCCCAGGTGAAAGCAAACTAAATATCAAAACTACTATCAAAGATTTTAAAAACCTTCTGGAAAAACAAGAGGAGTGAGCAGCTAGTGGCAGTGGCTAGAAAGGCATCTCTGTCACAGAAACATTGAGTGCAGGCTGCAAGAGCTGTCTCTCTCTAGCAGCCAGAGATGGAAGCAGCTGGAGTCTGGGGAATTTACCAAAGCTTGTAAGGAAAGATTAAAGCTTAGGGAAACATTTACAGAGGCATTTATTGTTATACCCCTTTGTTCTGCATGCTATGTGTCTTTGGGTGAATAAACAATGCTTTGTTTTTAAATAAGCTGTTTCTGAGTCTCTTTAATCAACTGCTGTCACAGACCCCTGGAGGAACAAGCTTACAGGTAACAAATGCAGCAGGCCTGTCATGTTAACAAACAGTAGACAAGGGCTGCGGCCCAGAAACCCAGGCTTAAAGGGGTAAGACCTCATTATTCCACCCACAGAAAGAATAAGATAGCAAAATCTGTCATCCAAAGGGTGTAATGAGATCTACAGCACAACTCATCCAACAATCACGAGCGTATAATGGGAGTAGAGACTTTAATTGCTGGGTGGTTCAGTCTGAAGTGGGGTGAGTAATACAGTTCCATTCTGGGGAAAGTTCAGGTGGAGGCTTGTCACTTGAAAAGAATGCACACAGAGAGGTTGGGGGAAGAGATCAAGGTGTGATATGCCCCTATACTATGACGTATGATATTTAAAAAGGCTAATTTTTAAGTTTCTCTCTGACAGCAGGCTTATTCCTTCTAAGCTTTCATCCTCTATGAATGCGGCTTGTCTTTCTACACTTCTTGGTACCTCAATTATAGCTAGTATATCCTGCATTTTGGCCTATTATCTGACTGCATGGATGGCAGGTCTTGCTTGAACTGAGATGTACTACACAATACTGATGATTATAGTAACTATATTTCCCTATGCTAAATACAGCACATGTGATAAATCGCTCAGATTTAAGCAATCAATCAGAACTATTTAATACAAACATTCAAAATATTTAAATTGACTGAGCACCAATTAAAAATACATATGCATTATTATAACTAATAATAGGTAAAAAATTAAAATATATACTTACAATTAATAGTTACTGCTCTTTAGATGTGCCTACCTTGTCCTCATCTTGCTATCCACCAAAGGCTGCCCAGGAATGGGGCTGAACCCTGCGGCAGGGGGAGCCACCCAGGAACGGGGCTGAGCCCCGTGGTGTGGGCCACCTGGGAATAGTCCCCACAGCAACAAAATGGCATCAATCCCGCAGCAAGGGCTCCTTGGGAATGGGGCTGTAGCCAGTGGCAGGAGTGCCAGAGAAAGGGATGAAACAAAAAAGGACTATGCAGCACTTTAAAGACTAACAAGACGGTTTATTAGGTGATGAGCTTTCGTGGGCCAGACCCACTTCCTCAGATCAGATTGTGGAAGAAAATTGGCATGACCATATATACCAAAGGGATACAATCAAAAAAGTGAACACATATAAAATAGACAAATCAGATTTTAGAACAGAGGGGGGATGAGGGGTAAGGTGAGTGTCTATGAGATAATGATATTAGAGGTGATAATTGGGGAAGTTATCTTTGTGATGGGTAAGATAATTAGCATCTTTGTTAAGGCCCATTCGTAAAGTGTCAAATTTAAGCATGAATGACAGTTCAGAGGCTTCTCTTCGAAGTCTTGTGTTGAAGTCTCTTTGAAGCAGTCAAAGAGAAAGGGATGTCAGTCTTGGGGAGGGAGTGCCGGCGGTCGGGACTTCAGTCTCATGTTCTGGAAAGGCCAGCAGTCTACCACCCTTCTTTAGTGTGCACAGGGAGGGAAGACACACACTACTACTTAGTTTCTCCCTTGGTACCATGCCTGACTCCAGATACCACATGCTGGTGCCTGCTTTACCACCAGCCACAAATAGGAGGCTGCTGCAGCTGCACTGACCAGGGAATTCAAGGACCAGCAGAGGGCATACAAATATGGGACATTTTGCCCCCTTTAAAAAAAGAAAGTCGGGATGCCTGGAAGACAGCTTAAATACAGGGCAGTCCCAGTGAAAACAGGAGGGATGGTCACTCTACTGATAATGCACTGACAGCTTTGATGAATCTCTGCCCTAGCAGCCTCTGCTATGCTTGTTGAAAAACAAACTGTAAAGTCTGCATGTACTCATTACTTGTCTTACACCTATTTGTTTCACTAATTATATAAGAGATTGTATGTATAATTGTCATTCAACTGTCACTTAATCCCTTTTTACAGATTCCTGATGACTCAAAAGTATTTTGGTTAATAAAAAAACCTACGGAGGATTGCAAGAAACCTCAGATGAATTTAAACACTATGGAGATCAAATAAAACAATGTCAGTTGCCAGTTAACTTGGATACATTAAGGGAATTCACATTAGCAAAAATTACTTAATTGCACATATTCACTGAGGATACGTTTACACTGCGCACTTATTTTGAACTAAGCTATTCTGGAATAGTTATTCTGAAATAGCTTATTTTGAAATAGCACGTCTACACTGCAGGGAAGCCTCAAAATGAGTCCACAGCAGGCTTCCCTAATATAGACATGCTATCTTGATTTAGAGCTGCAGGAGGCACTTGGGAGGAATAACTTAGATTGGCCCTGGTGAGGGGCTATTTCGAAATAACAGCAGTGGAGCGTCTATACATGCGTTATTTTGAAATAGCAATTTTGGAACAAGTGTTATTCCTCGTAGCCGTAGAATGAGGTTTACAGATTTAGGAATAAGCCGTCTGTTATTTCAAAATTATTTTGAAGTAACGGAATGGCTGTGTAGACACTCACATTGTTATTTCGAAATAACGCTAGTTATTTTGAAATAATGGTGCAGTGTAGACTCACCCTCATTAGCCTACAAATTCAGAAATACTCTCATGGAAAAAAAATCAAGCAGCAGCTAATATCATAAATACTGGACAGAGAATGCTTTGGAGAAACTACTTGATGAGGAGAAAATAAACTAAGTTTAGATAGATATTTAAAGGTGACCTGCAAAATATATATTTTAAAAAATACAGACATTTTAGAATTATATCCTGGATATCCCAATTAGCCATGGCATATATTTGCTGTTGTAAAGATATAAAATTAGAAGATGTATGGAAATAATTTACATCAGACTTCAAAAGGAATCTCTTTTAAGGAGAGAAAAACATAAATACTGTTAGGAAGAGACTTTTCCCAACTCATAATATTGGCATGAGCCTATGCAGGGAATTGAGATGCTGGATAACATTCTTGAAGGAGCATTCACAGCACTGATTTTTCTTAAAAACTGAATGTTGCAGAATGTTGTCCAGTACAGGTTAGCTGCAGCACAGAACCTGGGTAGCCCCAGCTTCCCACTCAAACACATACCCACATGTTCCAAAAAAAAAAAATCCTCTTGAGGAATTTGATTTATTATCATCAAACACATAACATACAGGTATCAAGACTTATTCTTCCCCACCACAGATTTTCTTCCTTCCCCACAGGATCCACCCCCTCAGCTTATAACACTTCTACCAGTGCTACAGAGTTCTTTACAGCCCTTCTTTAAAAGATAAACCTAATGGTTTTTCCCTTGATACAGGGTTTCCTTGCTCCTCATAGGGGCTTGCCTAGAGATCTAGATCCTGGCTGGCAAGCTTTTCCAGCCTGGCTTCACTTGCCAAGGAGCCTTCATGAAGATTTCGCCTCTTCAGATAGATATACAGGCTAGCATTTTATACAGCTAGGTCACAGGGTATGAGGATACTAGAACTGGGAGGTGTGCTTGAAGCACGTCTGCTTACCTGAGCTAGCTTTGATCGAGCTTTAAGGGGCAGAATTTAGGAACAGGGCTAGATGACCTTAGGCTACAAATATCGTTCTTGTATTTGTCTTTCTAAATATAAAGACATCATCTGCAATGCACACAATTTTTAAATGTATGGTGCCTTATATGTCCTTTTTACTTAGTAATCCTACAAACCATTTAAGAAATCTCAGCTCATAGCACAGTCCAAATATATTAGCTCATAGCCAATCCAAAAAAAAAAAAAAAAAAGATGCAAGAGCATACCTGAGTAAATTTGAATTTACCTGATATTTATAAATTTAAAACCTAATCATGGAATGGAACATTCTGAAAAGTTTTTTTTGTTCTGCAAATTCAGCTCCTTTATATTCTAGACACAATAAACCCCCTTAAGAACATAGTAAGTTTTGTGACAAATAGCCTCATTCTTCTGCTTTGAACATGCTCAGATTTTTTTGCCTACAGCAAGAAACATTCCCCAGGGAATATAACATGGGGGAGTAAAATGGTGAGGGGAGCAAAGGGGACAATGAGAGAGAGAACAGATTTGGAGGCAAGAGAAAAGAAAGATGTACATAAGATTATATATTTTTTTCAATTTAGACATTATTTATTTTAAAGGGCTGATCCTGGTCATGCTCCAGAAACTGTGTGGCATAAGCGACGAGGAGTCCTGTGGGACCTTATAGACTAACAGGTTTATTGGAGCATAAGGTTTTGTGGGCAAAGAGCCACTTCGTCACATGCATCTGATAAACTTGTTAGTCTATAAGGTGCCACAGGACTCCTCGTCGCTTTTGCAGATTCAGACTAACACGGCTACCCCTCTGATGTGTGGCATAAAGTGACTCTTAGTCTGTCCTACAGAGAATTTCACTTGCACAGGGAAATCCCCAGAATTTTTTTTTTTTGGGGGGGGGGGTAGCCTCCATAGCAGCTCTATGGCATTCCCATCCTAACTAACTGTTGAAGGCTTGGATAAAGAAAGTGGGGTTTGGCTGGGACTTCTAAATGCTCATAACATCCCCACCCCTCAAACAGTTCTTTTAAGATGCTGACAAACTCATCACTGGGAAAATGCAAAACAGTTCTCTTGGGGGACAGGATATGATAGATCAACTATCACAAAATGATCTACGGTTATTTAGAATTTGCACTTTATGATTTTACCATCATAAGCAGAAGGGTGATATGCATTGTAACTTTCACTCAGTACATTTCCTCACACTGCCGGAAGATTATGACTGAAGTTCCATTGACTGCAATAGGATATATTCAAAATATACCTTTGATATGAAGAAAACAACAACAGCGTGGTTCTCTTGTGGTAATCAGAAATTGAACATGATATATACAGGTTTACTTCTATTGCAGCCATATGGTCTGATCCTATGCCCAGTATAGGAAATAGAAACACTTGCAATGATTTCAAAGGGCTTTGAGTCAAACATTTACCAAATCAAAATGTAAGTTTGTACATGATAGCAGTCATGAGCATGCTGGCAGCAGATGATGGAAGCACAGCAATAACAGCTGTACAATGGAACTCTGTGGAAATGGAGGCCTGTATGGATCAGATTATGATCACAACTGATCCACAACTGGGGTCCAGAGGCATTAGGCATAACTCTATTTCCACCACCATATCACAGTGTGGATAGACCCCATGCGGGCAGGGAATCCCTAAGGGGGTGCAGGGCATTGGGCAACTCCCCCCAGTTCCCCAGGGATGAAGCATAGAGCAACAACTGCCCTGCTTCTGTTCCACCCCTCTCCACCTTTCTTCCCCAGTCCTGCCCCTGCTCTGCTCTCATCCTGCCTCTTACCTCCCCTGCATGCGGACCAGGAAACCAAGAAGTTTTAGTGCAGGAACTGTCAGCCAATGCTGATTGGCAGCATGACATCAGCTGGAAGTACAAAACAGCTGAAATGCAGAAGAGCAATGTTCTCACCCCAAGTGCAAGGAGGCCAGAGAAAGGAGGTCCTGCCTGTAAGGTGGTGAGAAACTGTTCCAGAGTGACAACAACCCAAAGAGAGCCACAATCTGAAGAAGCCTAAGGCATGTCTAAACTACATTCCTCTGTAGACAGAGGAAAGTAAATAAGGCAAATCGAAAGTGCAAATGAAGCACGGATTTAAATATATTGTGCTTCATTTGCATATTTGCATTGGAGTGCTTTTTCAAAAAAGGGTTTTTAGAAAGTGAAAGAGGAGTACGGGTTCTTTCAAAAAAGGGTTTTTTTTAAAGAACTGCATCTAGACTGTGTTTTCACTTTCAAAAAACCCTTTTTTGAAAAAAGCACTCCAACACAAATACGCAAATGAAGCGTGGGATATTTAAATCCGCGCTTCATTTGCACTTTTTATTTGCTGCATTTACATTCCAGACATAGCCCTACAGAACCTTTTTACACCCAAGATCATTTTTTAAATGACAGACCAAGCCAAGATCTACCGCCCCGCCCCTTCCTTGAAACCCTGCCCCTTCCTTGAAGCCCCACCACTTCCTTGAAGCCACTCCCTCTCTATTCTCCTCCTCTCCATCACTTGCTATTCCCAATTCTTATACTGCTGCTTTAAAAAAAAAATTATTCTGTAGGAAGAGGTTTTCCAACATTTGGCCTGTCTAGACTGGACCAAATGTCAGAAAAAAACCCTTCTTTTGGAAGCCCCCTTATTCCTTGTGGAAAGAGGAATATAGGGGTGACTGAAAGAGTATGTTTGCTCTTCCACTAAAAAAAGTGGATGCAGAAGAGTTTTTCTGGGATATCTCCAGAATCCTGAAAAACTCCTGCAGTCTAGCCGGACCCTTGCTGGGTTGAGACAGGATGTATAGTCTCTGGGGTGGGAATGAGGGATTTGGGTGTGAGAAGGGGTGAGAGGTGCAAGCTCTGGGAGGAAATCTGGATGCAGGAGGAGGTAGAGAAGGGGACACTGGCTCGGAGAGGGGGCTCCAGGCCGGGCAGTATTGGAGTACTAATCAAGCCACAGGCTTGTGGATGTGAGGGTGCAGAAATTTGGGTTGGGGTATGTGAGGGGCTCTGGGCAGGGGGTTCCAGTGTATGATAGGCTCAGATCTACGATCTGGGGAAGGCGGAATGCAGGAGTGGTTGTGGCCAGATGGAGGCTTGGCCACAATTGGGGGTTTGTTGGCCAGGCTTCATTTTTAAATAAAATACTATGTCAAACAGAAAAAGTTTCTGCATGGTCTTTATTTATGAGAATGGCAGGGAACCTGCCTTGAGTCAGGGGGTCACTGACCCATAGAAAAGTCATTTGGGAGCAGGTGACACAGTACTGGGGAGGGGTGCTAGTGGGTTCTGGTGCCGAGAACAGGGTGCCAGTGCGGGCAGGGGAGAGGGGGCAGAGTGCCAGAAGGACAGGTTTCTGCAGCAGGAGACAGGGTGCTGGAGGGGGGGACAGGTTTCTGCAAAGAGGAGTAGGGGGACAGTTTTCTGTAGTGAGGAAGGCAGGGGGACAGGATTCTGCAGTAGGGGACGGGGGCCAGAGGGAACTGTTTCTGCAGAGGGGGCAGGGTGCCGGGGGGCAGGTTTCTGCAGAGGGGAGGCAGGTTTCTGCAGCGGGGCGGGGGAGGGGACAAAGGAGAGGGAACAGGGGAGCAGGTGGGGGACAGGTTTGGGGCAGGGAAGAGAGAACAAGGTTCGGGGGCAGGGAGTCCCCTACACCAGCCACGGAGGGAAGCCTCTGTCCTGCGCTCCCTCCGGGCTGCCCTACGCTTAGCCCAGGGAGGCTGCGCCTAGCTCCAGCTGTGCTGGAGCAAGCTTCCCGGGCTGAGCGCAGGGCAGCTGGGCTGGAGCGAAGAGAAGTGGCTGCCCAGCCAGATGGCCATGGCGCTTAGCCAGGGTGCACCATGCTCCACGTGGGCAGGCGCAGAGGAGAAGTGGCCCGATCAGCTGGAGCACAGGGCAGCCTCTTTCAGCTGAAAGCCACAGTCACCTGGCTGGGGTGTTTCAGCCCTCCCGATCTCCCAGCTCCCACCATTCTGCGCAGCTACTCACCTGTGTTGTTGCTCAGTGAGTAGCTGCTCCTCAAATGAGGAAATCAAATGTAAATGTACTGCGCAGGCACGCAGTTCAGATAGGACTCAAGATTGACTCTGAGAGCCCCTGAGATCGACCGGTAGATCGCGATCTACTGGTTGGTGACCACGGACCTAGAGAGATAGGAAGGAGCAAAATGTACAGCAGAAGTCTTGTTGAAGACTGATTCCACCTGTTAAGGGCTTTGAGTAGTAACCAGTGGAGTGGGTAGGCCTGGGTTTCCTTACATATTCCTTAACACAGACTTAAGAACTAAAGGGGCTCTAGCCCTCTTGAGGACAATGATCAAATAACCCCCACCAAGCATAAGGGGAAACCTGTACACCCCAGTGGGACAGAAATTAACATCCTTGCCTCCAGAATACAACTATATATGTACGGGTATTTTTCATGTTTCTATTATGTTAAATATTGCTGTTAATGTCGCTAATACTATAATTGATGTATATGATTATTCATATGTACTGTGCAATATATTTATGATTTGGACACTATCTTGGTAGCCCTTCACTATGGACTTCTGAGCTCTTTTCCCTGAAAATCAGGAAAAAGGGAGAAGGCTGCAGAAGAATCCAGAGACTCAGAACTTTTGCGCCATTGAGACTATATTAGGGTGCTGCACATAGCAACCACTGCCGTGTGTCACACTGGCAGCAGTGGAACAGTCACTTTGCGCAGGCATCGAGGACCATCAACACCAGCATAGTATACCTGAAGATCTTGATCGAGCTATGACACCTGCTCCAATAGCTGGTTCTGTCTTCTGTCCTAACTACATCAAGAACATTGGAAGGCTCAGAGCCCATTGATTGCTCAGTGACTGGCTCCAGGATATCAGCTGCTGTCCATCCTCTTCTTGCCTCTGCCATGAGGACCTGCAAGTATAAAAGTATTTTAAAATCCCATAGTGTCACTAAGAGTAGTTGTATCCCAGGCTTCATGCCTGCATGGTTAAACTATGGATGTGTTTTGGCTGTATTTGTTTATCATGTCCCTGATTTTTCTACACTTTCCTCAGTAAACTGTAGCTTGTTTTCACCTTATTTTGGATTAAATCTTTATTTACCTGGGGGGTATGGAGTTTTAATTTACCAGGTGATAGATACTGGATGCTGGAGTCAAACTTTCAATCTTCTAGTCACTTGTTGCCATAACATTCTCAGTATAATACAGAAACTCAGACAGATAGCTCTCTCAAACATGAGCAGACTCTGTGTAATGCCCTAGCTGAACAAAGGGGAGAGCTGACACAATGGAGCACCAATAATAATTACTACTAACAAAAATTAAGGCATAAATGTATGAAAGTTTTGTTTTTTCCTACTATTGACAGCCAATAAGCAGCCTTAAACCACAATTTAACACACATAAGTTAGAGTAAGTACTATTTACAAGGAAGTAAGGCATATGGTACCAGAAATTACCATCCACTGACAGTTAAGAAAGAGAAATACTTCTACAACTGCAGAATTGCTCTATCTCATAATTTTAAAAGTGAGATCATTTGACATAAATTAGATTATAAGATCTTCAGTGCCAGAGACTATGTTGTCCTTCATGTTTGTACAGTCCCCAGTACCATGAAGCTTCAATTTGATTGGTATTTTTACAAGTCACTATACATAAAAATAAAATAGTAACAATAACTATTATCCCTGCAAAGAAAACAAAACTGCATGACTAGAGAGCAAGATGATGAGACAAAGGCAATACCTTTGGACACAGACAAAATAGCTGAACAGATCTCCTAGAATCCTCATGATTACCCAGCAGGCAAATCATTCCTAACGTTACTTTGGGAAAAAATGAATTTAACTGGCCAGTTATAATGTAGTTCTAATGGCTGGCAGATGACCCTTCCTCCTGCCAAATATATCTCATCCATGATGCTGCCATCTGCTATTTTTAATGGAAGTAACATTGTTATTGTCTTCTGCCAGATATAGTTGAAATCCATCCCTTTATCTTTGCTATTAAAAGTAGGGATGTTAAAAACCGGGTAACTGGGTAACCGTGTAACGGCTGAAAATTTCAGCCATTACACAATTACATGCACCTGCAGTGCACGGTGGCAGCCAGCTCCCAAGAAGTTGGTGCCAGCTCTGGCTCCCGCCTGCTGCCCTGCTCGCAGGGAGCTAGAGGCTGCTCTGTCGTGCTACCTCTGTATCAGAGCAAGCAGCGCGGGGTGGCAGCCGGCTCCCTAGGAGCCGGTGTGCACTGGGAGCTGGCTTTTAATCTGGCTCCTGGTGGGTACCGGGTCCTCACTCCTCCCCAGGTCCCAGGAGAGGGCGGGAGCCTGTATCAGTAACTGATAAAGTCCAGGCTTATTGGTTATTCATGTAAACGATTAACCTATTACATCCCTAATTAATAGCAACCCCCCCTCCAAACTGTTTCAGTGTATTTTGTTTACAAATCAGGATAGAAGGCTGCTGTAGCTACATTCTCTCTCTTTGGGAACAAATGTACTTTACGGCCACTATACTGCCTGTTATACTGCCCTCCAATTCCATTGTACTATCACCATACAGAAATTTCCTATACAAATTTTCTTAATAACCGATTTGAAACTTTTGAGCTGTGAAAACCTTGCTTCCAATCTCTCTTTTGTTGCTCTGTGTCCAAAACAAAACAAAGTCAAAATGTGCTACCAAACTTTTAAAGGGTGGCAACAGGGTAAACATGGACAGGACTGCATGGCAGGCATTGCTCAATTGATTTGTACTCCAGCTTACAAAACCTTAACTTGCTGTTTAGGAAAAGCCCTTAATTTCATACACACATTTTAAAAAATAAATTAGTTTCTTTACAATACATTAAAAAGTCTTCTGTCATGCATTTAAATGGGATCTGTATTCCTGAACCTTATTCTATCTGCATCCTCACACTGTTAAGCATATTGCTTCTTGATTTTTTGTTATGTCTTGGACATATTTAAAATGCATTAAAAATTCAAATGATTTACTCTTCTTTGTAATTGGTTATGCTGATTAAAATAGCTTTTGTATTTACACTGCAGTTTTTCTATACAGGTATGGAGACTGCAAAATCTTTTTGAAAAAGATGGGAAATGGATAAACTCAATTGATGCACATTCATCCAAACTAAGTTAAAATAGTCTATAGAAAAAAATTACTTATAATTTTTAAACTCTCTTCTATTTCTTTCTCCCTTCAGCATTTTGGTTTAGTACATCAGAGGAAAAAAATACTGTGGGCCTGATTATGGTGTCATTTACATCAGAGTAAGTCAGCTAACAGTTAAGTTATTGAAGTTATACTGAGGTAAAAATGGTGTCAATGAGATCAAGTACAGTCTCTGTATTTCAGTTCCTAAAGGGGCTATTATCTCAAATTAAAAGCTTTCTATTGTATTATCAAATCATTATACTGTGTTATAATTTGTTTCCTTTAATAGAGAATAGCAGATTAATCTTATCAGCATATAGGTGAAAACAAACAAACAAAAAGATTAAAAATTGCTATTGTTACATGATATGCAAGAATGAGACTGCTGTGCATTCCAGCTCATCTTCCATATTAATAAGAAGTAGGGAATGATGCATCTTGCGCTTTACTACTCTCATGTCAAATTTACATGTATGCAAGCAAATAAGAGGACATAAGACTGAGAAACAGCAAAAAGAATACCCTCTGTGGTGAACTGCAAAAGGCAGATTTCTATTCCAATTTGCATGTGAAAAGATTAAACTACTGGCATCTTCATTCTTCACATTTCCAGGTTTCAAATGATTCCTCATACTATCAGTGCCTTACTCAGTCTTCACCTTTTTTTTTTACACACGTCCATATAACCATTATGGAATAAATGGGAAGGTTTTTTGTCTGACGTATCTTGTTAAATAGCAAGGAAAACCCAATCAAGCAAAAGAAATAAAAACAAGATTTCTTACTTATACTTATAGCTATTTTTATTTCAGTAAACAGAGATCTTAATTGCTTGTGGTTAGATCACAAAAACACTATTGTGTTGTACACCGTTTAATATGTTAGACAAATATGGCCAGAGGTCTGAACTGTGGTTAATATGTAAAAGCATTTGGTTTTTTTTTAATTTGCTGTTAAAATACTTTTATGCTAGAACAGAACTTTCCATAGTACAAATTTAAGATTCCTGTTTGCTTTTACATTCAAATGGAAAATGCATTCTACAAATTCTTCCCTGCTTCAGCAAGATCCTTCTGTTAGGAAGCAACATTAAAATATCGGACTTCACTGAGATCATATACAGCTATGTGGATAGTGAAAGAGTTACAAATCCTTCTACAAACTATTTTATATTTATAGAGTTTCATTTAGAAATTATCAATAGGTATTAACTAGGGATGGGCCTAAGTAACCCCACTCCTGAAATTTGAGGGTATGGAGAAGGGACAAAAATGTATTTATTATTTATAGAAGGATTTGGGGAATCATTGTGGGGTCAGGAGCCACTGACCCACAGAAAAATCAGTTGAGGGCTGCACACAAAAAGCCCAACTGAGGAGAAAGACACTCCCCACATTTCTTTCACACACTGGCCCAGCCTAGAATATTTTATGTGCTCCAGCACCGAGGTGAGGGAGCGTTAGGGGTGGGGGTATGCTGGAGCACAGGTTCTCCAATGTAGGGGGGGGCGGAGAGAGGGGGTGGAGCCTTGGGGCCCAGATCCAGGCAAGGTGGGGGCCCCATCCGGACCATGGGCCTGAGGTTTCCCACCCCTGTTTTATCGGTATCTCTAAAATTATCATCATTATAATGTCTGGGAAGATTTTTGCCATTTCAGCTTGAAATTTCATGAGAACAGTTAATCGTGGTTGCCAAACTAGACCTTAGGGTATGTTCACATAGCAAAGAAAAGCCCAGGGCTGACCCACACCAGGTGACTCAGGCTTAGGCTGTGGGGCTCTTCTCACTGCACTATAGACTTCTGGGCTTACACTCTAGGATGGGGTGGGAGGATCCCAGAACTCTGACTCCAGCCTGAGACTGGAAGTCTACACAGCAATGAAACAGATCCACCACCTAAGTTCAAGTTGGATGGGTTTTTCTTTGGTGCATAAATATAGTCTTAGGCAAAGGCTGTTGAGGGTACTAAGCATCCTCAGGTTCAGGTCATATAGGCTTAAAATGATTTAATCACTTTTCTTCCCTCTGCTTCCTTTTAGATTGCAGAATCCTGAAATATATAGCTATTGCTGGAAAATCAGGTCACTTTTAAAATATTGTTTTCTAAAAGTGAAAAATGGCTTAACTGCACAACTTTAAAAAATGCATAATTTACCTAAGGCTCATAAGCCATTCTCATCATATAAACATCCTCTGTTTTGCACTCAAGGTGCATAAAAGATTCATGAGCCCTCAGTGACTATGTGTGCTCATTAGACAACATAATACCCATTAGACATCTCCTGCAACTAGAAACTCCAGCTGGATTTCTAGTGTGAACATCCAATACCACTAAAAGAGAAACCAAATACAGCTTGATAGAATTTTGCAATACAAGTGCTGTATCCACTCCTGCCCCCACACACCTAGTTTAGCGCCAAGTTAGATGTACCACACTATTGCAGAATATGTCACCCAGAGCTGCAGCTGGGAACATGCTGTACAAGGAAGCTAAAATGTCAGCTTAACCAGATATTTGATTGCATGCACTACAGAAGGACAAAGCTCAATTTTCTGTGCGGCGAATAGGGCTTTCTTGAGACACCAAACTGTGTGTTACATTTTGTGTAGATGTTTTCATTTACTAGAATTTATAACAATTGTACAAGGTAAAAATGGAAACATTCAAAAAATATAACGCCAGTATCATAGTGACCATCTCAGGAAGTTAAACTCCTTCTGGAAAATAAGGATGCCAAGAACAGTATATTAAATATATAGCCAGGATAGTAAAATCAGTGCTCAGTCAAAGGATCTTTCTTTAAAGTGGTGTTTCTCAACTCGGGGGTAGGAATGTTAAATGGTTAGCTGGTAAGCATTCCAGTAAGCATGAGGTTACCAGTACACTTACCGATTAACCAGCCCTTGCCAGTGAATTCCAGCGGTGGCTAGCTGCACCAGGCTAGAGCAACCCCAGCCATGGAGGGCAGTGGGACCCCATAGCAGCAGCAAGACTGGGCAGTGGGCTGGGTGGCAGGCGCTAAATTAAAACAGTTTATTAGTTAAGAGTTATTTATTAGTTCAGTGATATTTTAACATCTCAATCTGGGGACTGTGGGATAGGTTTATGGGGGCAGGGAGTGTCGCAAACAAGGCCACCATTGGGGGTAGCAAGCAGGGCAATTGCCCAGGGCCCCATGCCATAGGGAGCCCTAAATTACATGCCTCAGTCTTCGGGCCTGAGGCTGAAGCCAAAGCTCAAGTCTTCCTCCCTCCAGGCTGAAACTGCACTTGAGCTGGCCACCAGGGCTAAAACATGTAACTTTGCTTTGTGGAGGCCCCAGCCATTGCCCCCTTGCTACACCCTAATGCTGGCCCTGCTATTTGCATAAGTTTGAAATATTTGGTGCGCCAGTGTTATTCATAATTTACTTATTGATATTAAAGGCAGGGCATTGCAATTTTTTCAAGTCCAAGGAGGGTCACCAGCACAAAACTTGAGAAACTCTTCCTGGAACATAATTTGGCAGATGACATGTCCCAGAGCTCTGTGAAGACCTCCGGTTTCATCTCACATACATTTCATTAGCCCAGATTTCAAGATTTGCTGTTCCAGGGTGGGCAAGGGATGAACACTTTAATGTTCAATGAAAATTTAAGATTCAAACCTATTGGCGTCCCTATGAAACTTACCATTTTCACTTCTCCCTTTTCTCTCAATAACAAACTCCCTCAACAGGCTCAGCTAGCAATTCCAATTTCCTTCCACATCTTATATTTTGGACTTCCTGTGACTTGCATTTCTGCTCTTTGAAGCCTTTTTAGAACCTCCCCTCCCCCCCGTCTTGAAAGGAATCTTCTAGAAGGTGGCTGGCCTGCTTGCCCCTCTTCTGTAGCAGCATAGTCGAAAGCTTCCTCCTACTCTGAAGCGGGCACACGGCTGGGAACACCATGGACTGGAGAGCCTGGAGCAGCTAGGAAAATCATGGTTTCTCTAGCAACCGCTCAGGGGCCACCATAAGAATGGAACAAGTCACACCTGCAGCTGGAGACTTTTCTGCCCTTGTGCTACAGGAGTGGGGGGGAGGGGGAGAAGGGAGGCAGGCTTGCAGTATTGTCACGTGCCAAGATTAATAAATCACGAGTTAGATCCCCAACCCCTCAAAATCAGGAGATTGACCCCTCCCAGCCATAAAAACTTTTAAAGAAGATTATATGGTGTTTTTGGCATGTCTTCCCATTTCTGAACTTCCCCTACCCACCCTCAATAGATTCGACAATTACAATACTGGCAACCCTCAGAAATGGATAGTAATGCTCCCGCTGCAGGAAACTGTGCTGTTAGACTCACTTGAGAACAAATTACACAGATTTATATAAAGTAGTGCCTGATAGTGTAGCTTCCAACTTCTTCCCAAACCCCAAAATTCAAAATAATTAATGTTGTTCCCCTAACCCTCACATATTCTGGTACCTCAGTCTATCAATTAGTTATGTACCATACCCGATGTAAATTTTGTGCCCCATATCCCTATGTCTCAGCCTTTTTTTTTTTTATTCCTCGGCCCTTACATCTGCCCCAGTCCTCAAATCCATTTCAGTATTTCCCTCCCACACAGACCCACATCTGCCCCATGCCCCAGCCTCCCCAGTATTCTTCTTGCAAGCGTAGGAGCTCACCATCCTATTCTCTCTGGCCTGAGGTAGAGGGCAGTTCCAGCCAGAGAGCTTTTCTGCTCCTTCCCTGGCCTGGAATTAGAGAATTAGAGAAGAAGGCAGAGGGAGAATCAAGAGAAACTGAGCAATTTTCATATGAGAAGAGAAAGAGGAGGGACCAAAGCTGCCCTGATCAGCTAGATTCTTTCTGCTCCCTCCTCCCCACTCCATCCAAAAACTTCTGTCAGAGTCTACGGGGAAAGGGAAAGGGCTCAGCCTGCTTTCCACAGCAGTCCATTGCTGCTCTTCCCCAGAGAACAAGGAAGTGGGAAGGCAGCTAACCAGAGCTTCAAAGCATTGAAAAACTGGCTTCAGAAAGGACTAAAAATGGGATGAAACTGGGAGAATGGCAACACTACTTGCAGAGTACCTTTCACTATTGGGGCAATATACCTATCCATTGACTACCCTAAATTTAGGGCTACATCAGTCAGTGTTTCCTGATAATCTCTGGATCAAAGAGTGCAATGCCCTCAACTAAAACTGTAGGTCCTTTTCTTGTGGCCTTACACATTGGTGGGAGAATATAGATGCTCCTTTTGACTTCAGCAGCTAGTCACAGTTTGGGGCCTTGGGGATGTTCCAGTTGGAAGCAGGAATTGATGGAATCTATATCTCCCGTGATACTGCAGTTTTGCTTATTTACAAAGCATGTACAAAGGTCTGTGTATCTGAACACAAAAGGAATCAAATAGCAGGACATAGCTTCTTTTGCTCACAGCACCATAAAACATTCTTGTCAGCCTGCACCTTAGTCCAAAAACCCTCCACAAGATTTCTTCCAGGATCAGCCACCAAGCATGCTTTCACAACTTCTCCCTTAGGCTATGGCTACACTGCAGGGAAAAGTTGGAAAAAGATACGCAAACTGCAATTTGCGTAACTTTACCAGCTTTTTTTTCGAAAGGGGCTTTTCTGAAATTTGGCCCGTCTACGCATGGGCCAAATTTTGGGAAAAATCTCCTCTTTCAGAGCATCCCTTATTCCTCTCACCAACAGGAATACAGGGATGCCGAAAGAACACATCCACTTTTTCAGAAACTAATCTGAAAAAGTGGACATGTTCCTTGGATGCGGCAAAGCTGTTCTGGGATACCGCTACATTATATAGCCACTCTACATTATATAGTTCTCCTCTCAGCTTAATTACTCCAGCCTCCACAAGGGGTGGTAGGTATGTTAGCAGGAGAAGCTCTCCTACCAACACAGTGCTGTCCACCCCCCCTTGACTACTTCACCTCCCCAATTTAAACTACATAATTTATGTTGACTTAACTGTAGTGTCATCATAGCCTTATTCTTTTCTGTTCAGAGTCCTTTGTAGTCTGTCTCTCCCACCCATCTTCCTTACACCCCCCCCCCCCCCCCCCCAGAAAAAGCATCTGAGTAGATTCAAACATTTCTTTTGTCTTATGTGGGGATTATGTTATGTTAAATGAAAGGTAAATTCAAACCTATCAACCTTATCTCGTAACAAAGTTTTACCCAGCTCAAAATACCTCTCCATCTCAGCTTTGCTGATCTTCTCAATGAGCACAACAACCTATCCCAAACAGAAAAAAAATTAAGAAATGAAAAATGATACAAGATTAACTATGATCCAAGACAGTGCCTTTCTCTCAAGATGCTTTCATATCCCCCACACAAAGTAATTTTTCCTATTCACATTCTTTTGTGGCTTTTCTCTCTCTGAGTTTCTTTTCAGAGTTTCCAAACAGAAACCCAAAGATCCCTGTGGTCTCAGTTTTAGTAAACATTTTCATTGCATTACCTGGTGTAAGCAAATTCTTATGACATACACTATTAGACACAAGAAAACCATAAAATCTGCCCCTCCCCCATAAGCATTTTGTTCAAATACTAGGCTTCCCCCAACATTAAATCAGCGTAATAAATATATGGACAATAATAATATAGTTAAATCCTGGCTACAAATTAAAAAATAAAAACATTTTGTGGGTCTCCATTCATCACACAACATATGTACTTTCTATTTCCTTTTAAGGCTATATCAATGTGACCCTGGTACAAATGATAATGAAAGCTGGCCAGGGAGAAAATGCTTTCACTATCTTAGCTTCACAGTCAAGAAATAGCTATGCTATGGCATCTTTGCCAACTAGATTCATATGTCAGCTGCTGCTTAGATTATTGAGAAGCAACACCCCTTCGGAACTTTCCTCCTAACGGTTACAGATTAGTGGATCTCAGCTCTTCACTTCAAAAAATACTTTGGAGTACAGTATGAAGGATCAAATGAAACTGAACTTGGGAAATACCAGGGCTGGAAGGGTCTGAGGCAGTGTGGCACCCATTTGAATAAATAGATATCACTCCTCAAAGGGCATAATGAGATAGAAGCTACCTCTTCTTTAAATACGAAGCTACCTCATCTGTTTTCAGCTATATTAATTTATCTAGACAAATACCACACTGCTTATCAGGTTTCATCAAGAGTTTTGTATAAATAGTGAATAAGAACTTCAGGATTTGGCGCACAGTTTCAAATCCTCTTCCCAGTTCTAGTACATCAGTTAGGATTGGGGAGTTTTATTAATGGAGAAGGAGAAGGCGAAGAGAGAAAACAGGTGGGATATACACAGTAATACCAGTCTCTCTGTGCAATGATTAATCCAGCCAAGGCTCAGAGTAGGATCTATGGCCCTAAGGTACAGAAAGGCCTAAATGATCTGTGCAGTGGGAGAGCCTGTTCTGTAATAACAACATAAGAATGGTCATACTGGGTCGGACCAAAGGTCCATTTAGTCCATTATCCTGTTTTCTGACAGTGGCCAATGCCAGGTGCCACAGAGGGAATGAAAAGGTAATCATCAAGTGATCCATCTTCTATCACTTATTCCCAGCTTCTGACCAATAGAAACTAGTGACACCATCCCTACCCATCCTGGCTAATAGCACTGATGGACCTATCCTCCATGAATTTATCTAGCTCTTTTCTGAAACCTGTAATAATCATGGACTTCACATCCTCTGGCAAGGAGCTCCACTAGGTTCTTACATTATTTCAGCTGCTTACACTATTAAGAAGCAACAGCCCTAAAGAGCCTTCCTCCTAAAGGTTATATGTTGACTGTGTATTACGTGAAGAAGTACTGCTTTTTGTTTCTTTTAAACCAACTACTTATTAACTTCATTTAGTTCTTGTGTTATGGGAAGAAGTAAATAACTCTTCTTTATTCACTTTTTCCACACCAGTCATGATTTTATTGACCTCTAATATATCCCCATTAGTCATTTCTTTTCCAAGCTGAAAAGTCATTTCTTTTCCAAGCTGAAAAGTCCCAGTCATATTAACCTCTCCTAATAGGGTAGCTGTTCCAAACCCCTAAACATTTCTGTTGCCATTTTCTTACGTTTTCCAATGCCAATATATCTTTTTTTGAGATGAGGTGACCACATCTGCATGCCGCATTCAAGATGTGGGTGTACCATGGATTTGTATAGAGGCAATAAGATACTCCTCTGTCTTATTCTCTCTTTTTAAAAGATTCCTAACATTCTGTTTGCTTTTTAACCGCTGCTGAGCATTGAGTAGATGTTTTCAGAGAATTAGCCACAATGACTCCAAGATCTCTCTCTCTCTCTCTTTCTCTCTTGCTCTCTCTCGTGATAACAGCTAATTTAGTTCCCCTTCCCTCATTTTCTACATGTAGTGGTATTATGTTTACTTTGCATTTACTAACACTGAATTTCATCATTGCTTACTCACCTAGTTTTGTGAGATCTTTTTGAAGTTCTTCACAGTCTGCTTTGCAGTTAAAAAACAATAAATAGTCTGGTAGCACTTTCAAGATTAACAAAACATGGAGATGATATCATGGACCGGAGTGTTGGAAATCTATATCCAAGAATAAATAAGGGAAGGAGGGAGTGGGGGAGAAGGACAAAAATTGAAGTGGAGGAAGAAAAAAGGTCAGTGAGTAGATAAGCTTCAGAGGAATAGCAGAGTGAGTCTGTAACAGGAAAAACTTAAAAAATAACAAACTGTTTAACTATCTTGAGCAACTTTGTATCATCTGCAAATTTTGCCACCTCACTGTTTACCCTTTTCTCCAGAACATTTATGAACATATTGAAGAGGACACCAATACAGACCCTTAGGGTTGTTTTGCAGGCTTCCTATTTCTGGTATACATAAAAAATGCTGTTTCTTTTTGAGTGTTTGGCTAGCTGTTCATCTCCATCTCTCCCATCTGCCTCACCCCGATCCTTTTCAACAACATGCAGGGGCAGGGAGGAATTGCAGAGGTGGGAAGTGCATCCCCTGTCTGATCTGGAATTATAACTTTCAGTTTCTGCTCTCTTCCACATCCCATTTCTGCAGGGCAAAAGCACACCAGTTACACCGCAGGAACATTTTCCATTCCTACAGAACAAGGGGTAGGATTTGTGTCTTATCATGATTAATGTGGATACTGAATCTAGGTGATTTCACGATTGTTATTAAATGTATACACAACATTAATTTACTAAAAGACATTGTGGAACAAAACAAATGAATGTGAATAGTTTGGGAAGGCTCACTGATGGAATAGGGAGGGACCAAAGGAGGCAGTTGGCCCCAGGCCTAGCGATTCTAAAGGACCCAGTGCTGCTGGCCACCATTGCTGCTACTATGGTAGTGGATGCAGCAGAGTCCTGGGCCCCTTAGAATCACCACTGGAGTACCAAGTGCTCCACAGTATTCTGAGGACTGGGGGGGTGGGGCAATGCTGCAGTCCAGGTGGCACTGAGGGCTGGCTCCCCGAGCCCAACCCCTTCTACCCAAGGCCTGACTTCTTCTGGTGGCATGGAGTGCCCACACCCTGCTCTAGGACCTGTGATGGACGTCAGCCCTGCTAAGTTTGGGACAAGGCCGAATAAGGAGAATCCATTATAAATTAATATCATAACAAGATTTATGCTTAAACAGATGCATAGTGAAACAAATATTCATTAGCACTGAGACATATACAAAACATTCATTTTTAATTTCCCTTAGTTGAAGAGCAAAGATAAAATTATTTCAGGCAGGATGATTTTTTCTGAACAACATGCTTAAGATTAGAGGAAATGTCCATTTTAATTAAGACTTTGGCAGTAGCTTTTGAACATCACAGGTTTGTTAATTTTATATAAAGGAAAATAAAATTATATTCTCCCTGGACTCCAGCAAATTAAATGAAAATAATATTTCCAGCAGCTAACTTGAAAAGAGATATCATTAAAGTACGCTGTTGAATCTTATCTGTAGCTACTACTTAAACTTCTAGTCACGACACATTCATTCAAAACAAAGTGGCAGATTGTAATGTGGGCTGATATCTGAAGGCATTTCATGCTCATACTCATATTAAAGTCTAAATTTTACACGATCACTAGAAAGATTAGCTTTGAACTAGTTACAAAGCTGTTTTCTATTCTTTGTTCTGTATGAAATACTACAAGGTTGGGGAATGCTTAAATACTCCCCCCCCCCCCCTTCTTCCATCTACTGTAATATACCTCAAAATCAGTTTGCTAAAATAAGATACTCTGCAAACAAGGTGAAAAAACAAGTACTTGTTCAGTAATTGTAACATGGAGGGGAAAAAACATAGATCAACCCAATCAAATTACACAGCTTTCAAATTCGCAGTCCAAAATTAGGATATTATAGTGACAATTCTGTCCATCCTTATTTTGCTGCATTAGGATTATGATTTTTCTATCTGTGTGTATCTAATAGGATTGACACTTCAGTATGTTTTTTATCTGGCAAATTTGCTTTGATACTTGTCACTGCATCTTAAGCTAGAAAACAAGTGTTGTTTCTAATCAGAACAGACAAAAGTATTGTACCATTTGATGAAAAGTACAGTTTCTAAATGTCTCTGTATACGCCATACCAACCCAATGCCAGATCCATGCGGATGGTAAGTGCTGCTAGGAAATATTACAAGGCAACTCGATGCATGTATATGGTTAATTATGACTTCAGTGGAGAACAGTTGATGAGATTATGTACAGTTACTACATGATTAAATCTGTCATTTATCATTTTAAATGTAGCTGCAATGTTAATGCATTTGTGGGAGTATCTATCCTCTACATAGCATTCAGTTTTAACTTCTTGTATACTAAAGATCTCAAAGCTCAGGTTTTGTATCCTGATTGTCTTTTAAAGAAGAGAAAGAATAGCTCATTTTCAGGTTTCAGCCAAGCCTCCCTCTGTCTCTGATGCTAGTTTTTAGGATTTCAAAATTAGCCATATCTGTGTATGTTATAGTCACCTGCTGAAATGTCAGCACCAAAATGCAATCTGTAATTGGTGATACAAAAACAGAAGATCTGAAATTACAGCTCTACAGGCCCAATATTTGCAGCAAGGGTGATAGAATTCTGCAGCAGTGTTCCTTCAGCTGTGCCTGTCAGCAGTCGTACACCCACAGAATCTACTATTAGCAGAGTTTTTTTAAAGCTACCTCCAGTAGCTCTGGCTTTTCACAATCCCCAGTGCCAGCTAGCTCCCCTATCAGCCCCTATGAGGAGTCAGTAGTAGTCAAGCTGTTCAGAGGGAATAAACAGGTCAATACCATCTTAATCATTGCATACTGTGGGAATTTACAGCAAGAAGAAAACTCACAAGAACCAGATGAAATGCTGTGTGCTATTCTGAAGCAAAGTCACAACTTTAAAGCTATATCTAAACAACAGGGGTTATCGCTATAGTGCTGAGGTATGTCAGCATAACCCCTGTTCTGTAGAAGGGGTTTTTCTGTCTCTGTAGGAGGGAATACCAGCTTCCTGAGCAACTGCAGCTAGGTCATCAGAAGCATTCTTTCATCAGCCTGTGTCTGCACCCAGGATTACATCTGCATAGTTACTGTATTTCGAGGTGCCAATTTTTCACGCTCCTGAACACTGTAGCTATGTTGACCTAAGTTTTAAGTGTAGACCAGGAGTTAGGTAATTTGTTTAATTAAAAGTGTTTTCATTTAGTTGTTTTTTAAAGTAAGTACCTACAGAGTTGTAGGTTCGAGCACTGTTTTTTACCACAAACAATAATAACCTCAATCCAAAAAACAGCAACACTCTCTCAAATCCCCCATTAAGATTATTTTATACCACTACCGATTCCTTCCTCTGCACCTCCCCCCAAAAAGCCTTTACAAAAACCAGAGCCTTGTCATATTAATGGCATTTCAGCAGATTCAGGCTCAGATGAAGCAGTGAGTGAAATAAATGTCACAACTGCAGTCACTCACAGAGCATGTCTTGTCTCCAGACTCTTTGCAAATACACTAGCAGACTATTAGCTCCAGTGATTTCACCTGGTGTGATCACAAGGAAAAAGATAATTGCTGGGATGACCATTCCAGATTTTAAGATTTAAAAATAATACCTGAAATTGCATCTTGAAATGATCAGTAAGTCAATACAGATGTAGCATATTTCTTTTAAGAAATGCATGGGCCTCTGCTTTCTACAATGTGGAGACTAGTGGTCACCAACCAGTAGATCAGGATCTACTGGTAGATCTTGGAACCTTTGACAGGTGATCCTGATAGATTTGTCTGGGAAGCTATCAAATGCCAGCATTTCATCTGTCCCTCTCAGCACTACCGTGCTGTTCCTCCTTTGTACCTTGGAATGCCCCTGGGAGCCTCTTTCTTGCTGTGCAGGGCACGGGAAGAAGAGGAAGGGGGGTGCTGATGTCAGGGTTTCCCTCCCTCCACTCTGTACCCCATCTCCACAGAGCAGAGTGGGGCAGGGATGGAAAGAGTTTGCTGGCTGCTTTTGGGAGTGGTGCAGGGCCAGGGTAGGGGTGAGCCTTCCTTAGCCCCAAGCACCACAACCCAGAAGACACCTGTGGTAAGTGGTGCCCAGCTGAAGCCCGCATTCTGAACCCCAGCTCCAGTCCTGAATCCCTCTTGCACCCCAAACCCCTGCCCCCAGCCTGATAAAAGTGAGTGAGGAGGGAGAAGGGAGTGAGCAGGGGCAGGGCCTTGGAGAAGGGGTGGGAAGGAGGCAGGGGCAGGGTATTGGGGTTTGAGGTAGATCCTGGATTGCACTTAAATTTAAAAAGTGATCTCATGCTTAAAATGGTTGGAGACCACTGGTGTAGACCTACCTACCTTGCTTTTTCTTTCAAGGTCTCTCACTGATGCCTGAACATGCAAAATACTGAAAGTGCCAGTCTAGATGGCTGCCAGGATTTTAAACCAGAATGCAATCTACACGTAGTCACACCAGAATTATTTGGTTAAAGTATTGGCAGCCAATTTACATTAGTATTCCCATAGCTGCTAAAGAGACTTTTTTAATACCATTGGATTAAAACAAAGAGGAATACCCCTGCACAGGGGGAAGCTTTCATACCATAGAGCTGGCATGCCAACTGTATATGACTCCCTTGCAATTCCTGGTTTAAGGGATATGACCTCCTCTTTCGCCCTGCAAAAAAGAAGACATGGCTTGGGTTCAACTGTGCTCTGGCTATTTTCAATACCCGGCACAGCCCCACGTGCCCTTAGGAACACAAATGTAAGTTAAAGGAATCTTGCAGATGCTCCAAATTATCCTTCGGGCTAGATTCAGTGTCTTAAAATCAAGTTTGTCTTCTCCTGCACTGAGCAGAGAATTGAGCATGCTTTGTTTTACTGGATGTTTTATCAGCCAGAGTTGTGGATTCAGCTCACAGAAGAAGTTCACAACTAACCCATCATCTTTAGAATCTCAATGGGAGAAGCTGACCAAGGCTCCACTAGAGAAGACCCTGCAACTAGATTTCTCCTCCGTCTCTCCTCACAAACATAGATGTTCACAGTTTTCCCTTGCTTTCATTTTACCTGAGAAATGTGTAGAAATCACAGTTCTCCTGGCTTTGCAGAAACATTTGCTGGTTAGAAAGGGGCGTCTATGTTATGAACACTCACACTGTCATTGCAGGGGACTGGGCTGCTGAATCTGTGATTACAATGTTACCTGCTCTCCCCATTAAAGGGCATGGAGCCAGCATGCTAACCCCAGAAGCTCCACTTCTCTTGTAACCTTTAGCTAAGCCCAAGAGGAAAAAAACCCTCTGTGTCTTTCCGGCTTCCTGAGGAAAAGCTGTGGTGCTGATGCAGGAGGCATACGAAACCTCTCTCCTCCTGTCCCCTCAGGCACTGATTTTTTGGGTAGAGGAGAAGGGAAGCAGTCCCTACAATTCACATAAAGGGAGATGGTGCCAGCCAAGTGAGCCGACAGCTTGCATTGGCCCCTTTGGCAAGATGTGGGTCTGGCTCTGTACTCCCAGAAGGGGCAGGGCCAGTGTTTTTTTGATATACCCTGAAGTTGGTCAGAGATTCATTTACAAAAACTTTGTAGGAAAGGCAAGTCTGCTGTTCTGCTGAATACACCATTAAATATTATGCAATACATGATACAGCCCTTCTGTTTTACATTTTTTAAAATCAGTATTTCTAAGCTGATTTTATATTTTAAGTGTACTCTTAAGCTTGCATAAAGTAATCATTTCATTTTACTACCTATTTAACATACCAAAACAAAGACGGTATTTTAAATTAATCAGTCAGACCTGTGTAGTGTGTTCATAACAAATTTCATTGCTTTAAAAAAAAAGGAACACTAATTTATTTTGTGTTGTCTCCATAACAATAGATATGTTTATGAAATTTTACCATATATGTTTATGTTAAAAATATGTTTCCAGGCATAACAAACAATTTTATATCTTACTAAGGTACTGGATTTGTGGGAGGATTCTCTTAAAACAATTTCATCAAATAGTCAGAAGTAAAACAAATAGGGAAACACATCTGGAAGAAATGGGATGTTGTCCCTTTATGGGCTTTCTTCAAAAGTGGGATGAAAGGAGAGCATTGATGGAAAGAAAGGTCAGGAAGACATTGGAAGCAAATATTTGTACTATAGGAATTAAAATTAAAATATACATTTTAGATAAGGATGATCTTTTGAAGAATTTATTTAAAAAACTATATGTCTGCAGATCCAAGCATTTAAGGCTAAAGCTGAATACAGAAAATTCTGCCTCTAAAAATCTATGCAAGGTGTTTTTTGAGCTGTAATTTTATAATCTTCAGCAACAAATTAATTAAATGTTTAAATCAAATTTTAAACTGAGGTCTTGTAGACATATTACACTAATGCACAACTGTTTCTGTCAGTAAATTCAGATTACTGACAGTATATATGTTCAGATTGGCACATGCCTGTTAAATGGCTTCATTACCACTCAATGGCTCTTTCACAGGTTCAATGTTATGCTAATAGGTCTGGCAAGCTGGAAGGTTTTTCACTTTTAAAATAATAGATCCAAGAGCCTGCTGTGAAAGCCTGCAGGGTAAGACTAGGGATAGGAAGAGGGGAGTTGTTGAGCACTGAGACCCAGAGGTGGCACTGCCTCCCCTTGCTCTTATACCCACCACCCATGGGCCTGGGGTTCCACTCCCTGCCACTGTTGTAATGGCAGCAGCCTTGGACAACTGCCCTGTTGGTGGGGCTGGTGTCAGCAGGCCTGGGAGAGTGAGTGCCCTTGGAGCTGTAGAGATGAGTATGAAGGCCAAGGGGCAGCTGTTTGGCCAGGGGGGTGAGAGGAGGACAGTGGACATGTAGGCTGAGGTGTGTATAATTGATAGGTTAACAGATGGCTAAATGTGGGGCTGGGAGGCACAGAATTAATTAGAATATATGAGAGAAGCTCTGCCCCATCAGGCAATAAATCTGTATAATCTGACCTCAGTTGGATCTACCAATGAGAGTGCCTGCTGCAGAGGTCAAAATCACCTTACTCTATAAATACTGAAGAGCTGGCAAAACTATGACTGAAACACATGTATTTGATTGGCAGGGAAAGTGCAAAATGAAAAGACGCCACATACTATAGTATAATCATTCTTAAAAGTTATAAAGATTTTTGGAGACAAAGTCATGGGTTGGGGAGGGGCGATGTGATTCTTGAAACTCTTGGGGTTGGCAGTATTGTACTTAGTGCCCATTGTGGGGGTCTCTGGTATCAAATTTTGTCTTGAGCTGCCCCCGGTAGCACATGACCACTCAGGCATGCGTTGTAGGCATTTTGGTGGCTAAAGCTCTAACACCTGGTGCAGCCCACACAACACTGCACTAACTTCCACCAGACACTGTACTCTGCTAGGAGAACCTAGACATCCTTCCTCTATGATCTGGCTTTCCTAATGCCAGAAAACCTTCTTCACCTACATCCTTACCCAGGAGAGAAAGAGTCACAGAAGATTCACCCCCAGCAGATTCATCAAAATGCTTCTTGCTGATCTTGTATGGCTCTGTCTTTGTTTGGGTGTGTCTAGACTACAGGGTTTTGTCGATAAAAGTGGACTTTGTCGACAAAACTATACCTGCGTCTACACTACTGCCGTGTTCTGTCGACAGTAAGTTGACAGAACGTGGCAGTTTTGTTGACAGCAGTAAAGTTCATTTTATGAGGAATAATGCCTTTTTCGACAGTGTTCTGTCAAAAAAAGGCCAATGTGGATGCGGTGGTTTTTTTTCAAGAAAAAAAAAACCCCAAGGAAAACCCCTGCTGGACAGTCAGGGAAAACCTCTATTGTTCCTGTCTGTAGCTACGTTTTAAAGGCAAAGACACCCTGGGCAGCCATTCTGACAGGAAGCTGGACACAGACCAAGACTGTCAGCACGCAGCTCTCCCTGCCACGTAGCCATGTGTGAAGCCCAAGATCCCTGAGGCCCCCAAGGACCTTCGAAGGAGCCATCACAGGTGCCCTCTAAGGGAAAGAAGAAAGCTCCAGCCCTGGTCAGGGCTAGAGGTTCTGACCCTGCTCAAACGTTGGGGCGAGGAAGAAGTGCGCCAGGCCCTGACCACCCGGCACAGAAATGAGGACATATACGGCCGCATGGCTCAGGGGCTGGCACAAAAAGGGCACCACCCCAGGACATTGGACCAAGTCCGGGCCAAAGTAAAGGAGCTCAGGCAGGGCTACGCCAAGGCCCGTGAGCGCAGCTCCACCTCAGGTGCAGCACCAGTGCACTGCGCCTACTACCAGGAGCTCGACCGCATCCTGGCTGGTCGGGAACCGCTGTCTGCCCCGGTGCTAGTGCAGACGGGCTTGCACACCCCACCCCAGCTTCCCTCCTGCTAGGGCAGAGCCATCTGCAGCCCTCTGCCACCGGCACAGCCCTGACTCAACCCTGAGGACGGCTGGGTCCACGGACCCGAGACGGCAAAGATTTGCGGCCCAGGTGATACCGTCATCATCCGTAAGCTGACTGCCCGCCCTCCCTCCCTTCCCCCTCCAGGTTGACATCCCCCCTCCTCCTCCAGTTTTAAAAACAGCTGAAGAGTTTACAAAACAGTTTATTTTTGAATACATGTGGAACAGGGTTTTTTTTAAACAAACAAACAGTTATTTATTTGAACGTTAATTGTTAATAAATATTATATTTTTATTGTGTGTGTCTTAACTGTCTGGAGGCTGGTGCAGGGATGGCTTGTGGGAGGAAAGGTTTTGGGACAGGGGGCCCAGGCCCACAGGCCCCATTGGGGAGACCTTGGGGAAACTCATTGGGTCCAGCTGAGAAGCGCTCACTCACAGCCTCCTGGATGCAGACCCCCACCTGATGGGCTTGGCGAACAGCAGCTGTCCAAGGCTGCGCAAACTGCCTCCTCTCCACTTCAGCCATTGCCCCGCCCTCCCAGCCTGGAGGGAAGGCCTCCCCTTTGCTCTCCACCAGGTTGTGGAGGATGCAACATGCTGCCACAACCCCTAAGATATTGTGTTCCCCCATGTCAAGGCTAGTGAGCAGGCACCTAAAACTTCCCTTCAGCAGGCCAAAGGCACATTCCACCTGTAAACGCGCCCGTATCAGGTGAGTGTTAAAGAGTTCCCTGCTCAGTTCAGATGCCCAGTGTATGGCTTCATAAGCCAGGGCATGAGGGGATACGCCGCATCAGCCACAATGCAGACCAGCATCTCCATGTCCCCAACAGCAAAGTTTCGCTGGGGGGAAGAAGGTTCCAGCCTGCAGCCTTTGGTAAAGGTGCGAACTGCGGAAGATCCGAGCATCATGTGCCCGACCACCCCACACAAATGTCCGTGAATAGTTCACAGTGGTCAACCAGGGCCTGCAGCACCATGGAGAAGTACCCTTTTCTGCTAATATAACGGGCTGCTTGATGGGGCGGTGCACGGATGGGAATGTGAGTTCTAGCGAGTGCTCCTCTGCAGTTTGGGAATCCCAGCCCTGCAAAACCGGCCATGATGGTGTATAGGTCTCTGAGGCAAACAATCCTGTTCAGCACCTCCGAGCTGATGGCCCGCACCACCTGCAGAAAGAGACACATACAAACACATGGTAAAGTAAGTTAGAAGGGTTGCCCAAGTCCTTGGGAGGTCCGTCCTCCCCGCCTTCCTCCTCAAAACCCCAGCCCCACCCCGCCCCACCCTGCACAATTGCTCCCAGCAGTAGGGTAGAGTAAGGCCAGGAGCCCTCCACCAGCTCCCCTCCATTGCCCTCCTGCCCTTTCCTGATACAGTCCCCCTACCCCTCATGGACTGCCCCACCCCCCAAGGGACTTACCTCCATCAACAATGCGCCAACAGTAGATCTCCCCGCACCAAACTGGTGTCCCACCAACTGGCAGCTGTCAGGGTGGCCAGCTTCCAGAGGGCAATAGCTACCCTCTTCTCCAGTGGGATGGCAGGGCGCAGGTGGGTGTCCTGTCGTTGCAGGGCAGGGGCAATCCAGGTACAGAGCTCCTGGAAGGTGGACTTCTGCATCGTGACGTTTCAGAACCAAGCCTGGTCATCCCACCGCTCCATTATGAGTCGGTCGCACCAGTATGTACTTGTCTCCAGCCTCCAAAATCGCCTCTCATGGAAAAAGTTTGGTAACAAGAACAGTGTTGCTGCATCCCAAACAAGGCACTCCAGGCTGGGTTCAGAATTCGAACCGGGCATTAACAGCATGAAAGTCTCATGGAGTTGCAACAGCACTTCAAGCACTATGGTGTGGGGCCATCGCCTGCCCAGGGACAGCTCCATGGCAATAAAAAGGATCAAAATCAGAAAAACCTCCAAAAAAACCAAACTGCTGTGGTGTCCCAGGAAGCAGGGCACTCACAGCAAGCACTGCAAAACCTTTGCTGCCCCTCTAGGAGGTAAGCAAGGCAGCTGCAGGAGCAGAGCAACAGCTGTTCAGGGGGGTCCCTTTAAGCACGTGTCTCTGCAAAAGGCAGGCAGCAGCACAAGGAAGTACATGCTGCCCCCATGCCCTGGCAGAAGCAGTTCTGGGTGCCTTCTTTTGTTGATAGAGCATCCGGCAGTCTGGACGCTCTTTTTCGACAAAGCGGATCGATTTTTCGATCCGCTTAATGCAGTCTAGATGCTCTTTTTCGACAGAGGTTTTGTCTACAGTATCTGTCGACAAAGCCTCTGTCGAAAAAAGTCTGTAGTCTAGACATACCTAGATTTATGATAAATCAACAATGTCTCATATTAGAGAGAGTAGTTCCTACTCTGTGCTAGGTGCTTTCCAGAATCCTAAGAAAGCTGGAACTTGCAGTCCAGACAGAGAGACTAGTAGACAGAAGTTAGGGAAAGTGTAAAATTAATACACAATATTCATACAAAACAACTTAATGAACTGTATGCAGCATGGCAGAATTTAAATATGGACAGGTTTCTAGGTGCTGTGGATAAGTTTAGGGAGGTTGTACCACGTTGCATATGGGGCTCACCGAAACGGAAGCTGAGATATGAGCAGACAAGACTATAGGAATATTTGGCAGAGTTAGTGGCAGGAGAAATGCAGAATTTTTCTAGCTTGATAACCAGAGGAGTGGGGTTTACCATGATTTTGCTTCCCCCTGCTGGAGGTCCCATCATCTTGGCACATACTTCCTGAAGAAGGGGTACTTTCCAGGAAAAACAGTGAGTTTGTACCTCCAAGAACAGCTTAGGGAAGCTGCCCAAAATCAGCTGCTGGTAGAACCAGTAAGTTCTGGTCCCCACAGAGGCTGAGAGCAAGCAGAAGCCAATCAGGCCCCACCAAGAAAAATTAAAAAGGATTGTCTACTTTCTCCAAGGATGGGTTCTGAGTGAATGAGCTCCTCAAACTTAATATAAGAAGCCTAGCAAAGTCAAGGGCTGAGCTTTCACTGCTTCTTTTCAGTTGAACCAACACAAGACAATGGTTTTATGGTTTTGGAATTTAAAGCTCAGGCGGCCAGCTTGACTTCAATAGCTATTTACTGCTGAAAAATTGAGGCACGCTTGCTTTGCCAGTGGTGACCCACTGACTAAGATGAATCCATGACAGAAGAGTAAATGTTTATTATGCTTAGAGTTAAATAGTTAACAGAATACAATGAGTTTTAAATATTGACAAGCAGTGTGCCTTTCTCCCCTCTATTACTCAGCTTTCCATTTCACAACTTCACTAGTTTTCCAGGATCCAGGGACTTGACCTTCTAATATTGAAAAGCAGAAAGTCAACTTTTGAGGGAGAACCCTCAAAAAACAAAGAGGGAAGACGCACAAGTTGTCTTTGCATGTTGTTTTTTAAATTTCTGAGGGTTAAGGTGGTATAGAGAACAGAAACTACTAGTCTCACAACTCTCTAAGGCTACGTCTACATTGGCCCCTTTTCCGGAAGAGGCATGTTAATTTCAGCGATCGTAATAGGGAAATCCGCGGGGGATTTAGGAAGTAGGAATAAGATCCTCCGGAAAAGGGCGCTTTTTCCGGAGGATCGGGGCCAGTGTAGACGCTCTTTTCCGGCTTTTCTAAAAGCTGGAAAAAAGCGGCGGACATTTTTATTTAAATGCCGCGGGGGATATTTAAATCCCCCGCGGATTTCCCTATTACGATTGCTGAAATTAACATGCCCCTTCCGGAAAAGGGGCCAATGTAGACGTAGCCTAAGGGTTCAGAGGGATAGCTGAGTTAGTGTGTAATAGGAAAAACATAAAAAACAACAAATAGTCCGGTAACACTCTAAAGCAGTGGTCCCCAACCTTTTCAGGTTGTCGGGCGCCAGGGGGCGCGGCCATTCGCCCGCCGGGCGACAGGAGGCGGGGACACTTGCCCCCCCAGCTGCATGCCTGGGGGCGGGGCCCCCCCCATAGCCACGCGCCCGGGGCCAGGGCCCCCCCCCATAGCCACGCGCCCGGGGCCGGCGCCCCCCCCCCCGTAAGCGCCGTGCGCCCGGGGCCGGCGCTCCCCCCGTAAGCGCCACAGGGCTAAGGCCGGGGCCGGGGCCGGGGCCAGGGCACGCGCGGCGCACCCGGGGCCGGGACCCGCCATGCACCCGGGGCTGGCACCTGCCAGCCCAGATTGCTCCGCGGGCGCATGTAAAGAGCCTTGCGGGCGCCATGGTGCCCGCGGGCACCAGGTTGGGGAACACGGTTCTAAAGACTAACAAAACACGTAGATGGTATCATGAGCTTTCGTGGGCACAACCCACTTCTTCAGATGACAACCCACTTCTTCAGGATCATCTGAAGAAGTGGGTTGTGCCCACGAAAGCTCATGATACCATCTAAATGTTTTGTTTGTCTTTAAAGTGCTACCAGACTATTTGTTGTTTTTTAAGTTTAATTCTCTAAGGGGTCTGTTAAATAGAAAAGTGGTTCTTTTTATTGTTATGTAACATGATTTGAAACATCTCTTAGGACCTTGTGCAGACAGTTTATACCTTAGCTAACATGATTTGAAACAATTATTAACTCAGCTTTTAAAAGTGCTTCTTATCATCTATTCTACATGGACTGTAATGGTGAAATCAATGTCAGTGGAAATTGAGCACTTATCATCCAATATGTGTATTTACCAAGGAACTCATGAAGAATCCTAAAGGGCACAGAAGCCCTGGCCTCCAGCAAGAGAGGAGGTAAGCCTAGGAAAGAGCAGCTGAATAAATCCATATTTATCCAGTGGTTGGGAACGCATGCAGCTCAGGGAGTGGCAATATCCAGACTGTATTGCAGTCCTTCAGGCAGTGAGTGGATGCCATTCCAAACTTCTGCTTAGAAAGGATTAGTCTGGCTTTGTGTGGGAGAGGTGAATGTCACCATCAAAGCATAGCTGTGGTAAATCTATTTGAAATTCACCTCCCCGTGTACAAGGCCTGCATGAGTCCCACATAAGCTCATAAAAAGTAATCCTGTGGCAATGATATTTATTTACTCATTGATGCAAAGAGAAATTAGTGTACAGATTGAACCTCCCTGGTCCAGCACCCTTAGGACCTGAATGATCCTGAACCAGAGAATTTGTCAGACTAGGAGAGGTCATTGTGGCAAGGGCTTTGCTTTCTCCCCACCCACGCGGGGACTCCGCTTTCCCCTGGTGGTTCCACTGCCACCCAGGGCTCTGCTCTCCCCACTAAATTGGAGGGCTCCGCTTTTCCCCCGCAGCTCCACTGCGACTCAGGGCTCCAGTCTCCTGCCAGGGCTCAGGTCTTCTGGCAGCAGCCAAGGACTCCGCTGCCACCCAGAGCTCCACTCACACCCTGGCATCCAGAGGCTCTCCTCTCTACCCGCAGCCCTCCTCCCTGGGTTCTTTGCCATCCAGGGCTCTGTGCTCCTGCTAGTGGCCAGGGACTCTGCTCTCTCCCCAGCATTTCTGCTGCTGCCCAGGACTCCATGCTTCTCCGAGCAGCCTTGCTGCCACCAGGGCTCTGCACTCCATCCAGCAACTCGGCTGCCACCCTCCCCTCCATGGTGACCGGGGGCTCCCTCTCCCCCTGTGGCTCTGCTGATATCTGGGGTTCCACTCTCTTGGTGTCCTGGCCCATTCCATCAGCTTATCACAAAGAGTGCTCCTACGGGGTCACCCAGAAGACCCAAGGATGTGGCCAGACTATGAAAGTCTGGATTACAGTTTCAACCTGCACAACATAATCTCTATATTTTCCTGAATACTATTAACCTGATAACGAAGTGGCAGAATTCTTTATGGTCAAATACTTGATGAAAGCTGTAAAAACCAAAAGAAAATCATATTCTTTTCTTAACAGAATCTAGGGGGTTGCACCCCTTGCTCGTTATGCTCACCAATCCCCCTCTCTGAGGGTAGATGTGTAGCCAGGGGGAGGATGTAGGAGTTGGCTGGGGGCAGGGTTTCTGGCTGCGGGAGGAGGGGCAGGAGCAGGCTGGGGATAGGTGTCTTGCCAGAGGGGAGGGTGTAAGAGCACGGAAGAGTGTAGGAGCAGACTGGGGGTAGGTGTCTGGCCACGGGGTGGGGCAGGAGCAGGCTGTGGGTGCGGGGTCTCTATGGAAGGGGTGAGTGAAGGGACTGGGGGTGCGAGATCTTGGCAGTGTGGGGAGGGGGTTGGGGCACGGGGTCTAGGCCAAGGGTGTGTGTAAGGATGCTGAGGGTGTGGGGTCTCGGCCAAGAGTATGTGTGACAGGGCTGGAGGTGTGGGGAGAGCACGCCACTCCTAGCTCTCCCCTGCAAGGGGGGAGGCCTTGTGGCTCCAGCCTGCTGGGGTACTTGGGAGGAAGGGAGGCTGAAGGAGGGGATGTGGGATGCAGAGTGATGTGATGACATCACTCTGTCATCCCACAGGAAAAGTTATTTATATATATAGAAAGAGAGACTGGAAAGCCTAGTGAAGAACTTTCCTTTTCTCCACTGGTCCTCTCTTATCACCTGTCTCCTCTCTTTCGCTCTCTTTTTTAAAGCTCCAGTTGTGATGTTCGCTTGCTGCTTGACTGGCCAGATGACACTGATCACAGTCACTGTGGACAAAAAAACAAAAACAAAAACAAAACAGTGGTTTGTAATGCATTGTCCTTGCTCTGAAATGCCAGGTTCAATTTGCCTGGAGCTAAAATATAAATTATACATAATTACTCCTTAAAAATGTAATTTATTAAGGTTGGGGGGGGGGGAGGGGAGAGGGAGGGAGAGAGAGAGAGAGAGAGAGAGAGAGAGAGAGAGAGAATAAAATAAAGGGCCTACTCCTGTGAGTGATGAGCACAGACACAACTGGAAAACAGTGAGAAATACCATTCCCCGCTATTGCCATTGTGGGAGAAGTGGATGTAAAACACCTTGCAGCTTGAGCCCAAGGTGGTCTGTCTACTATGTAATAGAGTGCCCTCAATTTACCTTTTTGTGTTCAGATATGAGAGCGCTGGAATCCCTCAGAGAGACAGGATCCTTTTATGCTACAGTCGTTAATTTCATGTAACTATTTTATTGTATAACTCCATTAATATTCCTATGAGTCAATGGTAGTTGTCCCCTGCAGTTAAATGAAATTTATGATTGTAACTAAATTTTGCTGTGAGATGTGATATTCATGACTAACTTTGTATAAGTGGCACGTTATTGTTTAGGGAAAAAGTGATCCTGAACATAAATTCACATGCTTAAAAGTTGTTTTATATCATAAAAGAAACAAATGGACTAGTAAGAGAGGACTTGAATCCCTTGCAGTGACTAAGTTTATGGAAAACTGTATTTTTAATATAAAGTTCAAAAGTTTTACAATCTCTTGTATATCAATAAACAAAATATGGCAAAAATGTTCATTCAAAAACAGTCTGAAATTAAATTTAAATCTGATAAAGGCTATTTGTCTTCCCTGTGAAATATATGCTGTAATGAAAGAAATATATTATTAATTCTTTGTCACAACCTTTTTTTCTCTTCTTATTTGTGGGATTATTACATTATGGAACATGATGAAGAGATGGTCTGGCAAGTGCTTTGCCCCAATCTATAAGCACACTTTTTATATGTTTTTCTAATTATTAGATGTGAATGTGTTTGAGTTTCAAATACAATTGAAGTATTTTAATTAAGCTCTTTTAGCTCTAGAATGTGACTAAAATGAACCCCAATCCAAAATGTGGTGCTCTTTGCTTTATTCCTCAAAACAGCACAAATTTGGCCTCATGTTCCGCTGCCCACACAATCATCACATACCATTCCCTCCAGAATGCTCTAGTCAAGAGAAATTTTAGCTGAGGATGGTGTGTAATAGGGAGGAGCTACATAGTTGCATGTACTGACTATGCACCTTGACCCCTAGTCCTCAACCACAAATGCTCTTCAACAGCTCAGTAGAATTATGGAACCTAAATGCCTCAGCAGTTGAGAGAGCTGGGGTACAGTACATAGTTATAGGCTACGTCTAGACTGGCATGATTTTTGCTGAAATACTTTTAACGGAAAAGTTTTTCCGTTAAAAGTATTTCTGCAAAAGAGCGTCTAGATTGGCACAGATGCTTTTGCGCAAAAAGTGCTTTTGCCAGTCTAGACGTGATTTTGCGCAAGAAAGCTCTGATGGCCATTTTAGCCATCGGGATTTCTTGCGCAAAACATTAAGGTGCCTGTCTACACTCGCCCTCTTGTGCAAGTAGTCTTGCGCAAGAGGGCTCAAGCAGGAGCGTGAAAGTATTTGCACAAGAAGCACTGATTTTGTACATTACAAAGTCAGCGCTCTTGTGCAAATTCAAGCGGTCAGTGTAGACAGCTGGCAAGTTTTTGTGCAAAAGCAGCCGTTTTTGCGCAAAATCTTGCCAGTCTAGACACATCCATACTGTATGCTGACAGTATGTTCACAAAGGGTAGGAATAAATGGTAAATTTTCAGAATGGAGAGTGGTAACTAGTGGTATCCCCCAAGAGTCAGTCCTGGGACCAATCCTGTTCAACTTATTCATAAATGATCTAGAGAAAGGGGCAAGCAATGAGGTAGTAAAGTTTGTGGATGATACTAAACTGTTTAAGATAGTCAAGACAGAAGCAGACTGTGAAGAACTTCAAAAAGGTCTCACCAGACTGAGTGACTGGGCAACAAAGTGGCAAATGAAATTTAATGTGGATAAGTGTAAAGTAATGCACGTTGGAAAAAATAACCCCAACTATACGCAATGGGGGCTAATTTGGCTACGACAAATCAGGAAAGAGATCTTGGAGTTATCGTGGACAGTTCTCTGAAAACTTCCACGCAGTGTGCAGCGGTGGCCAAAAAGGCAAATAGGATGCTAGGAATTATTAAGAAAGGTATAGAAAATAAGACAGAATATCTTACTGCCCCTGTATAAAACTATGGTACACCCACATCTTGAATACTGTGTACTGTCACTTCGAATGGTTCTGAGGGCAGGCGGCTCTGCCACTTCCGAGCCAACATTGTCCAAGGGCCCAGCAATCCTGTCGGCTCACTTGCATGGCCATCTAATAAAAGCATCACCTCAATCATATCCCAATTTGCTTGTTAATTGTAGAAACATTTGTACCAAAATCATATGTTACCAAAGAACAAGAACATTTACAGTCGTTGTCCCCTGATGTTATCCCAAGGATTGATAGGGTTGCCAGATGGTTTAACAAAAAATACCGAACACCCCTCCCCCCCCGCAAAAAAAAAAAAAACACCAGGAAAAAATTCTGTCAACAAAAATAAGGGTGGGGGTGGGGGGAGACCAAAGTTGTTAAACAACAAAAAGAAAAAAACCCAACAGAACAGAATTGTGGAGCAAAAATTATTTTTTTAACAGGAGGCTGTCCCTTTAAGACAGCCACCATTTTGGGCGCCATTTTTAAAACTCTACCGCTCCACCTGGTAAGCACAGGGAAGCCGGGGGCCGGCGTGGGGAACCGGCAGAGGGGGCTGTTTGGAGGGGGCACAGGAGTGGCTTCGCAAGCCGCACTTTTGGGGGGGCAAGAGCTGAGGGTTGGTCATGGCTGGTGTAGAGGGAGGCATCACGTGGCCACCTCCCAAGTCTCTGCTGGTCACATGGGTCACAGCAGCATGCGCTCCGCTGCCACCCCAGCCCGGCGCCCCCCTAGCATGGCGCTTGGCAAGTGTCCCCTCCTACTCCTCTTCGGTAGACTCTGCCGTGCTCCTCACTCCTCCACCCCCTCCAGAAGTGGCAGGGGAAAATTTTCCCCACTGGGCTTCCATCCAGGGAAATAGGAAATATTGGACATTTCACATATCTTGTATTTCCTGTTTTTTTAACTGGACGGAGCCCACAAATACTGAACTGTCCAGGTGTATACCGGACACCTGGCAACGCTAAGGGTTGACAATTGGTTCTGAGTTGTTTTAAGAAGATTTTATATACATACATACACCATCATAAGTATTGCAGTAAACAGATCACATTTAATGAAAGGAAGTGTTAAAGGCCAGTCTAAAGTAGAAACTACTGTGATATATCGATGTTGGGTAAAGGTATGATTTTTTTTAAAAGAAATTATACTGGCAAACACTATCATGCAAATATAGTTATACTATCAAAACAATGCTTTTACCAGTACAGCTTATTTCTTTTGGGGAACTGGTATAAACTGCATTTATGTTAGGAGGGTTTGCTGATATAGCTATACCAGCAAAGCTTTTCAATTGTAGATTAGGCCTAATACTCTTTCTACATTGCACCTACATGAAACTCTACTGTAATGGGGCTCCCTGTAGTTACAGTAGTCTTCCCTCATACTACATTGCAGGACCAGGCCCTAATTGTGATTAAAATAATGTGAAGGTATACTGTGGGTCCTGACTAGGGTTGCCAGGTGTCCGGTTTTGAACCGGACATTCCAGTATATGAGCTTTCTGTTCAGGAAACAAATAGAGAAAATAGAAATGAGAAAATATAAATGTCTGGTATTTTCTAAATAAGATGTAATGTAGATTGTGATGTCAAATGTGTCCGATATTTTTGTTGAAACCATCTGGCAATCCTAGTCCTGACTGTTAAAAAGATCTCAGTTCAGTATCAGATTTTTGCAGGGTACAGTTTTTGTGAGTTCAAATAACTTCAGGCACATTAAACACCTAATTACTTTATCTGTAAGATGTCTTAATGCTATACAATGTACCTACAATTATTTTCACTTGAAAAAATAGTGCCTTGTGCAAAAGTGCAGGTGCAAAATTGGAGATCAGTTTTCAAAATTAAGTCCATAATGAGCCATTAAGAAAATTACAGGTGTGTGTGTGTGTATGTTAACCTATTTGATATTGCTTTTGATTAAACAGTTGATTGTTACATGCTTCTCCTAAGCATACAGGTGAGTATAGATTGGAAATGAACCGTTAAGAGATTTAAATGGCTATATGACAGAAGGTGATGGCTTTGATGGGAGAATATATCTTGTATTTCAGGGTTCCAGACTTGAGTTCTAGTCCTGGCTTTGATGTCTATGGCCTTAGACAAGTCACTTATGCTTTCTTCCTCAATGTCCTCCATCTGAAAATGGATCATTCATAATAGTCATTTACTCACCACATGAAGCCCTATTAATTAGTTAATTGAACAATTTAGTGAGATAGTGTCAACAAGAATGGATGTTACTCAGCACCTTGCAGGGTGTGTTTTGCATCTCACAGGATCAGAATCAATGCTTGTGAAGTCCTTTGAGAATCAAGTGCCATATTTGGCCATTAGTATGTCTCAAGGCAGAATCTGGCTTATAAAAGCCTACGGACAGTAAATATTTAAATATTATTATTAGTTAGGTTCTCATAAATACCAATGATTTAGATGACAGCAATGAAAATAAGATCTCTAGCTTTGCAAATAACATTAATTAGAATTAGAGGAAATAATGCAGAATAAAAAAAAATAGGTAATTAGGCCAGCAGATGACAAATGTGGTTCACAGAAGAAAAATGCAATACAGGTTGCACCTCTATACACCGGATCAATCTAGTCCAGCGATATCCGTGGTCCAGAAGGACCAGAGATGTTCTAGGATCAGAGAGTCCTGGTGCGTTTCAGGGGCCAGGAGCCCAGCATGATGCGGAGGGAGGGGCAAAGAGCGTGAGAGCATAGCCAGTGCATAGCTGCAGGGGAGGGGAAAGAGGTAGGAGCTGGCAAGTGACTCAGCTGGGCTGGGGGGGGAGGGGGCGCAAACCATGAAGCCCGGTTGAGCAGGGCAGAGAGCGAGGTTGGCAGCAGGAGGGCCAGAAATGAGTCTTGGAGTGGCCCCTTATCAAAAATTATTGCCCAACCTGTTCTAAGGCAATGTAAGTTATAAGGAAAAATACAGGTAGATGTACTCATTTTCACTTTTTTCAGTAGTAAAGAGGCTACCAATTTGACAAAATAGAGGCTTTTAAAACTACTAAAGTGGTTTATGAAAGGGAACAAGATATACATTCCACATCTGTAAAAGGCAAAGGTATTGTAGATAAGACAAACATAAAATAAATTACAAGTCATTGAAACGTAATGAGCAATTTTTAAGACTATTATAAGAGGAAGGGGGACAAGAGGGCAGATGCCCTGGAGCTTGGCAATTTAAAAGTCTGTTGGCCACCTTGTAAACAAGAGACAATTGAAGAACTGGAAAAAGCAGGAAGGTAGGGTTAAGATGCTCTAAATATTAAAAGGCCTAATGTTTGTTGTCCTAAGATTGTTATCTGTTATAGTGTAACAGCAAAGTTCTGCTCCTAACCATTAATTCCCTTTCCTTTCTAATCTGCTAACTTTAGTTTGTACTGGAGCTATCATCTGAAAGTGCTTGAGTGTTTTTTTTTCCTCTGATTGCACTGGCACAGTTATATGAACCATTAGCTATTATTACCTTTATTTCAAACCTGTCACTTCTTTGTAGCTAGCATGCTGTGGGAGGAAAGGGTAATACCCCCCCCCCCCCCAAAAAAAACCAGTTTATATCAAAGAATAAAATTACCCATACAGAAATGAGCTGAAAGAAATATGAACCAAGAAGGGGACAAAAAGGAGTTCAGAATCTTGATAAATCAACTCCCCGTCAGAGCAGAGGACATTCTGCTGTACTGCTATATATATAAAAAACTCTTAAAATACAATGCAAAGCTGGAGCTGGCTTTTGTCCATACTGTCTCTCCCACCCAACAATCCATACTTAAGATATTTCAAACATTCCACAAATAATGCAAATACAAGTCATATTTGACTGACTGCAATACACATGAAAAAAATAACTTGAGAGGAGTTTGAAAACCTGAAATAAGACACCTAAAAGCAGGGTTTTTTAATGTAGTTCTCTATATGGTGCTGTTATATATAATCCTGTGCCATACAATGGACTATGAGTAATTAACATTAATTAAATGGATCTTTCTATCTATACGGCTGCTAGTGACATATTACTGACCTCAGAATGCACTTGGATTTTTTTTCAGGGTGCGTGCTAGACTGTCTTACCTCTGTAGATCTATGGCATGCTCCAGCTGCTACTGGAATGCTACTGGAATGCTATTCACACTTGCAGTAACAAACACTACTAGCCAAACACTAGGGGAAATTAACCATTACACAGAGCAGTGCAGAAATAGCTTAGATAGTACATATGATACCAGTAAGCCTGATTTGCCTACTTAAAACACCCAAGGAAACTAACTGCAAGTGGATAGGAGTACTGACAGACTATCATGAAGGTGGCTTATGCAGCAGAAACATGCTTATCATACGCAATAGCCAATGTTAGAAAGTATGTGGCTTGCTTCTGAATAAGACAGCACTTGAAATCACGGGCCAAATTAACCCCAATGTAATAGAATGGAGTTATGCCAGGATTTAATTTGTATAATTATCTCCCTGTAAGCTTTATGGAATGCAAGAGCTGAATCAATCCATATATGCTGGAAGTACAGAAGGAAATAATGTCATAAGTCTGGCAAGGCAGTAGGTGCATTCATCAGCTTAAGCAGGATTTGGTCATCAAAATGTACAACTTTAAGTCCAGCTTACAAATCTTCACCTCAAATGTTATTTTCACCTTAACACATGGATGGAAAAGGTCCAGACAAACATCTAAATGCCTTCGAAAGCAAATGCCTCAGGAAATACTAGATACTAAATGGAATGAATTTATAACAAATGCTGAGATTCATCTTAGAGTTTGACAACTTCTCATCTCAATGTTATTGCAAAAAGACTATGGAAATATCTGGGACGTGTTGAGAATTAAACTAGAGCAGTGATTCTTAAACTTTTTAAAGATGAAGGAATGCCAAACAATTGTTTTTTTAATGGGGAACACCAAGGATTTTTTTTGTTGAAGAAAAAAAAAGCTCCCAGGGAAAAGTTGTTGAGCAGAAAAACAACTTTAAGAGTGGCCATTCTGTTCTCTCCGTGGCACACCTCCGAGTACACTTTAAGAAATGATGAACTAGAGTATCTGCCAAGGCAGGCCCATGTTTGGGCTGCTAATGGAACACATAAAGGGCTGATTGAAAGAATCCCCATATCAGCCAGTACTTAGGAAGGGAAAACCTCTGGGATTCAACATGCAGGATATGTGAAGACCAGCACAGGACAGCAGAGTCTTGTCTGTGCCGTGCCTTATGTGACATTTGGTGATATAGGAAGGCTTCAGATTCAGAAGCATGGTTCTCACTAGGGATGTGAAGGACTATTCGAGTATTCAATAAGCAAATACTTATTGGATAGTCGACTAGTCGCTTCCACCCCTTGCTGCCTCTATTATATATCAGGCTCCTCATGGCATTTCAAAGTGGCAGCACTGCACGGAGCCCAGGGTCAGTGGGGGAGTACCCAGGTGACCCGGGCTCCATGCAGCACTTTCGTCTTTCGCGGCGCTTTTTGCTTTTGCCCTAGTGCTGTTGCTAAACTTCAAAGGTGGAGGTGCCCTATCGACTACTCGATTAGTCAATTGCCCGATACTTAACATCCTTAGTTCTCTCCCTACTATGTAGAGTATTAACCCCCACTTCGTGCCTGTAGTTGAAATGCATTCCCTTCCTGGGACTTGGCTTTAATGGTAACTCAAATAACACACAATCCTCAGTCTACTGTAAATTTCCTCCCCTGGGGCTGTCCTGCAGGACTCTCTATCTCTGTTACCATACTACTTCCCTTGTTTGGAAAATTCTAAATTCATTCATCAGCCAAACCTTTAAAGGGCTAATTGTTATCAATCTTTCCCCTTTGTGGTGGCTGGATATATATTAAGGTGTTACATTGCTCCAACCAGTATTTAGCCAATGGTAGAAGTAGGTCTGGAAGGATTGCCTATAAATATTGTCTTTGGTTTGAGATCTGAGATATAATTTACAAAGCCAGGCTTGATGAGATGGCAAAATAGACTGGAGTGCCGATGGGGACTATCTGTGACTCTGTACTAAAGCTGTTACAGTGTGCTAGGTGTTCACAGTGGTATTTGATTGGTTGGTTATTCCCTAATTAGATTTCACCAATCTGGGGTTTGTGCCCTGGTTTATGGCAATCTGCCCTGAAGCTGGCTCCCACTTTCATAAGCCACTCCAGACAGCTGGACATTAGCATCCCTACAAAACTACAATCTAGTCTATCTGAAAGTTGTATTGTAATAATGACATTGTGCATTCCAGTTGAAATAGAATTTCATCTTTAGATTTTATTTTCGTTTCAAGGCATATGTCTTTCTAGTGATGTCTACATACCCAGCTCCCACTCGAAAAGACCTTGATAGATTAATTAATTAAATGAAAATATATTACTGATGCTTGGCTCCAAAAGTAATAGAGAGAAATGCACCTACACAGAAATGGAAAGGGAGAAAAGCCTAGGAGAAAAAGAGAACAGAGAGTGCCAGAAAGAGAGAGAGAGAGGGACTAAAGGAAGGGGACATCTGAAAAACTGTATTTTTAGTAATGACATTGTACCTTGCCCAAATTAACAGTTTATTTCTGTGCATGAAGTAGTTTTCATATATGATTACAGAAAAAAATTAAACAATTTTTATACAGAAATTTCAACATATGGCAAAAACCATTTTATGCTAAATTATATGCACTCAATATATTATATTATTATTATTATTATTCTATTCACTGAATTACAATAGTACCGATAATGTGCTAGGCACCTTCCAAATACAAAAGATTCCATCAATGCCCCAAAGAGGGTCAGAATGCAAGAAGGAAAGTACTACACATGAGGAAGGATAAAGGACATACATTTTAAATCAGATTACCTGTCCTTCCCTAAGAAATAACCTACAAATTACCCATATCACTCCAAGTATTACCCAGAATGCTCCCTTCTGACACATAGCATAGAGTCCTACTGATGTCAATCTTTCCATTGATTTTTTGGTGAGAGATGCATGAGACCCACACAGAGGAGAAAACATCAAGACAGAGGGTACAAGAACCAAGAAATCCACAGGAAAGAGGGATAGCATGACCTCCTTTTCACTTCCTTCCCATTGATAATCCACTCTGTGTGAACATCCTATTTGGATGACATATTGTGGTGAAGGGGGCGGAGCCAAAGAACACAAGCTCTATGCAGCATGTGCCACTGTTACAACAGTGAATTTTAAGGTGGAAATCTTTGTCGGAATTAACATTGACTGGACCAGCATTATTTCTCTTTTGTATGTTAGGAGTGCAGGAGAACAGTGTGCAGCCATAGGCCACATCTGTCCAGCAACATTATTTCAGAATAACTCGAGTTATTTCTGAATAACTTAATTTGCGAATACACAGCAGGCAGTTATTTCAAAATAATGTCAAAATAGCATAAAGCTGGAGGACTTCTTACTCCTACTCTTGTAACCTTCATTGTACGAGGAGTAAGAGAGATCAGAGGAAGAGTGCTCTATTTTGAAATAAGTGCTGTGTAGATGCTCCCAATTTTGAAAGAAACTACACAAGTGATGTAGCTTAATGTGCGTAGCTTATTTCGAGTTAAGCCATGTTATGTAGACACACACATAGGGAGGAAGAGCAAGACAACAGTAGAATAATTTTATGAATTATTTGTCTTTTGTATTACTGTACTGCACAGGAGCTCTAGTCATGGACCAAATCCCCACTGTTCTGGGTACTGTATAAACACAGAATAAAAAGATGGTTCCTGTGCCAAAGAGCCTATAATCCAAGTATTAGAAAAGAGACAATGGATAGTTACGGAAAGGTAGAGGGGGGGAGTACCAGGAGGCAGTGAGACAGTACTGGTATCTGTTCATCAGTGGCCTAACTACTATCAAATAAAAGAGTTTACAGAGGGTGTCACAACCATAAGGGTTAGCCGGAAGCCTGGGGACTAAGGGGTTAACTATGTCCCTTACCTAACTAGGTAGCCAGCAGGCAAAAGAAATGCAGGTAGGAATTTCAAATTGGGATAAAGGACTTTTTGGGTTTTTCCCTCCTTTGTCCCTGAGCAGTTTCTCTCCAGCTACTGAGCGGGACAGACACTATGTCTCCCTTCAAGAAAAGACTCTTCATTATCTGTAAATAGGGTAAAGTTTAGATAAATCCGTTAGGTTTTATTGTTTTATGGTTTGGGAATGGGAATCTGATGTCTGTGCATTTAAAAATGGGTTTTCCTCTTCTTTGTAGATAAGTTTTGGCCCATGGTGGAATCCCCCCATGAGTTTATTAATTGGTGACTTCTCCATCCAGTCATTATGCTTGCAACAGAAATATTGTGGTGATAATAAAAGTTCTTTCTCTTTTCTTTTTATTACCTGGTATTGGTTAATTTTTGTGTCCTGGTTTTATTTTGGGGCTGAGATTTCCCAAGTAGTCTCTCCCTGGTTTCTTTATTATTACTTGGGTGGTGGTAGCGGATTTTTTTATCCCCAAAGTCTAGGGTTTTAAGATTTTGGGGGGAAGCTTTATACCAAAGCCTAGAAAGATAAGGTTTTGGGGTACTTTTGCAGACCCCCACTTGTGCATTTATCGTGCCAAAGTGGGGAAAAAGCCTTGATGGAGGGCATATGAAGGAGGATACTAAGGTAGCTCTGCAGTTGTTTATGGGGTGCTATTCCTAAACATAAAGGCAGCACTGGAAAAAGCACGAAGATGCTTGGCTTAAAATTTAATAAGTAGGAGATGGAAGCTAGTATCATGGGCCAATCAGAATTCCCAAAAGTGAATGGAGATGAGAAGTAAAGTGGAGATATTCTAGGAAGGACTTTGAAAGTGGTGAGAAGCAACTAATGTTTGAACAGAAAAGGGAATCCAATAAAGGGATACAAAGAGAGGCATGACATAACAATCCAAGAGAATGGGTACGAGTAGGGCAGGATTGTATTTGTCAAGGCCAGAGAAAAGGATATACTAAGATGCAAGACTATCAGTACCTGGACAAAAGTTTTGGCTCTGGATGTATAAGAAATGCCTTATCTAGAGATGTTATTGAGAAAGAATCAGAAAGATTTAGACATAGCCAAGAGGTGAGGACCTAGAGAGATCTGAGTCAGAGATGATGCCCAGCTTATGGGCATGACTGGCAGGCAGATTTGTTGACCACTGAAAAAATATCAAAAAAGTTAAGGGGAAGAAGATTAAGAGATCCGCTTTAGTGGTGTTGACTTTAAACTGATGGCTGGACATCCACACGATGTCAGAGACAGAGTAGGACTTTACTTTGGAGAGGAGACAAGTCTGGAATAGAATTAGATCTGTGAATTGCTTTCATAGAAAATCATAGATCAGGCATAGAGGGAAAAGAGAAAGGAACCAGGAACAGAGTCTTGTGGCGCTCAGATGGAAAGTTGGAGCTGAGAAGGGATGAGGAGGATCCTCCAAAGGACATGCTGAAGGAGCAATTAGAGAGGTAGGAGGAGAACCAGGAGAGGAGAGAAGCCCAGAATCCAAGAATGTACAATATTTCAAGTAGAGGAGCATGGCTGACTGTGTCAAAAGTGCTTGGCAGGACTAGGAGGATCAGGACAGAGTATTGATTCTGAGATTTGGCTAGGAAGAGATCTTTAGGCACTTTGTTGAAAGCAATTTCAGTGGACAGCATGTGCAGAAGCTGGATTGGAGAGACTAAAGGGAGGAGAGGAACTCCAGACTATAATTGTAAATCCATGTTTCAATGAGCTTAGAGATGAAAAGGAAGAAGATGGAGATGGAGTAGTGTTTGGAGAGCCAAGACTGGTCAAAGCTGGAGGCACTTTTTCCAATATGGGAGAGTGTGATGGGCCCGTCGGGGCCCGCACTACTCTGGGGGAAACCTCACCTGCTCCCTCGGCAGACGGGAGGGGCGGCGCAGCGAGGGGCGACCGTGTTCGCTGTAGCCGACCCGCCGCAGCCGGGCCTGAGGGTGGCAAGAAGCCACGCACCCCACCAGGGAAGAGACACAGCGGAACAGCATCGGGGCGTGCTGGCCGGCCACCACGTAACCCGGGGGCATGGGAAGGCCCTTGGGGCAGGGCCTCGAGCCTCCAGCCCGATCCCAGGGCGTGAGGACGCCCAAGGGGCAGGGCGACGCACCGCCATGGCCTCACCCGGGCCATTTGAAAAGCGGCCAGACCAGAGGCAAGGAGGTGGCTCAGGGGAAGGAGCCACCAGCTGCGCTCCATGCTGGCGGAGCTGAAAGGAGAGCGCCAGGACGCCGCAGAGCCCGACTGAACGGGAGGGTAAGCCCCTAGGACCGACCGGCCGACGGGTAAGACCCCAGGACCCACCGGCCAGGCGGGAAGCCGGAGAGGGGGATAGGAAGCAGCCCTGGGCAGGGCACTTCTGGCGGCCGTGTGCAGACGTGTTTCGGGATCAAACCCTGTCTATCATGCAGGGAGAGTTTTAAACCCTGCATTTAGGGCTCCGGGTTGGGACCCGGTGGAGAGGGTAGGACCTTTCCCCTCCTCCAGTGTCTCCCCCGCAATTGTACGTCGGGAAATGCAGGTGCCGGCGGACACCAGAACCTAAGGAGATTAAAACACCACCCTTCTGAGGGCTAACCCCAAGGGGCAAAGACCCCTCAACCCTACCTCCTACCTCGACCGAGAGGGGGTGTTTGCACCCAGAAAACCCGTCACCCGGGCTCAGGGCCCTGGACTCAGACAGATATACGACGGAGGGTTCGCTGAGCCTCCCTGCTTGGCTGAGAGGGGGCGCTCGCACCCAGAAAACCTGTCACAGAAGGACTAAATCATGTCTGTATTGTGAGGAGAAAAAGCCAGAGGACAATGAGAGGTTAAGGAGAAAGAGGGGATGAGAGTGATCACAAAGATCAGGAAATAGGATAGGTCAGGTAAAAGGATTAGATGAGAGCAGATGAGAAACTTCTTCAACTATAAAGGAAGAAGGAAGAGAGATTTATAGGAAGAGAAAGGCCAGAGAAGCAATCCTAGGGGATGGAGTGGGTTATATACTATTTTGTCAATTTTCTTTTGGGAGAAAATGACAAGATCCTGTGAAGAGAGAGCAGTGGAAGCAGAATGGTTTGAGGGAATTAAAAGTGGCTGGGTTTGCAGACTGAAGATTAAAGTAAGTTGGAAAAGCAGAGGGGAATTTTCGGTAGGAAGACAGCAGAACTGAAGGAAGAGAAAATTACTTTGTAGTGGTGGCAGTCAGCCTGAAATGATGGTGGAAGTCTACCAGAAATGCCTTGCAGCATGAGAGAAGTGGCTACTGGGGTAAACTGGGAGTGGGAATAGATCTTGCAATAGAGGAGAAGGACAAAGAATCATGGATGGAGAATGATAACCACACCTAGCTCTGTGTTTCTTTTGCATGCAATGTCCCAGCTTTCTCTATTCCTCTGCATCAGGGGTTGATTTCTACCTAAATCTGAACCTTGGTGATAGTGGTAGGAAAAGCGAAGCACCTTGAAAAACCTGTGTCTAGTATACACCCCAGACTATCATGGGCATCTGCCTTCATTTGTTAAATATGTCCAAATACCTGGGGTCCTCTTGAAGGTCTCACTCCTAAGGGATTGACTAGATGATGGCAGCAAACCACAACTTTGTCTGCTATTGGCCAAAAAATTGTACCTTATGCTATTGGACATAGATGTGGCCATAGTGTCAGGAAGTAAGGATATGGACTTGATTATTGCCACTCACCGTAACTAGGATTTAAGTCTCATATGCTACAAAAAGCTCCATCTAGTACAATGCATAATGCTTTGTGCCACTCCCTCTCACAGTCAATGGCATGGGGGCACAGCCTGTAGAGAGAACATCACTGCACTCAAGCTATTTTGGCTGGTGGAATGACCTCTTAGGGTCACTGGCAGTCCCATGTAAGATGCTCTAATTTATACTAGGGTGAGCAAGATCCCTGGCCATCCCTCAAAGAGGTACAAAGGTGGCATACCATTGCCCCCTCATTTCCAGTGTTGAGTTTTGCCTATGCTGGAACTGACAAGCAGATGGATAGGGTTAAAACTCAACCTATTCAGAAATCTGGCTTCTTTGCAAACAGATTAATAAAAATACAACCCAATTCCCTAGGAAGAATGTCCACTGTAAACTCTGTAAACTTCGTTGATTCACCTAGTAGATTTTTGTGGGGTGGAGGTCAAGGAATCTAGTGAGCACAAATCTAGATCCCTGTGGAGATGCCACAGAAGGAATTTACTAGGACTGAAGAGGAGGGGACAGTTATACAGAGCCAGCTGTCTCTAGTCCATGCTTCCCTCCTGCCTGGAGTTGCATGTTTCTACTGCTCTGAGAAGAGAAGGGAAACATGGCACCCTCTATTTTTAGTTTCTTTATATGACTGCACAGTAAATCTGTGAACATCTAAACTCTAAGGTAAACAGGTGTATATTTTCGTTCTTCCTCTCATATTCATAATAAGTGTTATTAAGAATAGAGTAGGTCTCAGTTTTTAACAAAGCACGCGTTAGAGCAATGTTAAGCCTGAATAGATTTTTTTCAGGATGCTTCAGTAAGGCACTAAAATATAATAGCCTTTTAACTGACAAATTGTTAGCAGATTTATTATGGCTTTCTTCTTGACTATCAGTGGATTATGGTAAAAAAAATTTTGTCATGGGTCTAATCAAAGTAAAAGACTCTTGAGTTGCTGACAGCTCAGGAGAGATACAATTGCTGTAAGACAGGTTCACATTGTCATGAAATTCTAAAAAAGGAAGAAACTTTAGCCACCATCAAATCCCTCCTCTTGGTAAAAACAAAGCAACTTCTTTGAACAACAGACACATTTTCTAGATTTCAAACATAGAGTCAAGGAGGTACAGAGCACCTGTTTTTCCCCTGCTCTCACTACATTCAAAACAAGAAAAATTATTCCACTAGAAAGATATTGCTATGAGAATATATCACATCTTGGCTAATATTGCTCAGTGGAATCTAGAATCAGGCCTGTGATCGCTACCACAAATTAGCCTTAAATTCTGTTTACACAATATTTACAGACTGTTTAATCCTGAGAATCTGCAGAGGTTGAACAATTGTCCTGCATAAGGGAAAAGCCCTAAAAATAATGGAAATACCACTTTTTTGAGGTAATGGTAGCAAGATCCATTCACAGAGTGGATGGTGTCCCTGGACACCAGAGGACACACAGGTTGGCTCTACAACAATATGTACTTGCTTGTGGGTGGGGTAGGAGGAAAATGGTCAGGGAGATGTGCAGTGACTATGGCCATACTGCAGCCTCTGGTTGTGGGGGTGGGGAGGGAGGTAGGATGAGGAGGAGAGATTTTCCTTTTTCTGGAACCCCTGAAGAGATGCTCTACACAGAACCAATGTATACAGAAGGAACCAGCATTCCCTTTTCAGAAAATAATGTTTTCATGTAACTTGTGTAATGCTTGAGAGAGAAGTCAGACTGACAGCCATAGATGCTACAGAGGGGTAGCCATGTTAGTCTGTAACTGAAAAAAACTTAAAAACCAACAAATGGTCCTGTAGCACCTTAGAGAGTAACAAAAACTGTAAATACTCTACATTTTTTTTTAGTCTCTAAGGTGCTACAGGACCATTTGTTGTTTTTTTAGGATTTTTCAGCCTAAGCAGAGGAATCCAGCTTCTATGTTTCAGAACAAATGCAGCACTGACTTCACTCAGCTCAAGCTTCTCACATACCAATGGTCATCGAATCTCTAGAGAGCTGAGGGGATAGATGAACCTCCATATTCTATGCAGTCGATGGCCATCTTGCTGAGATGGCCAATAGTTATGGTGGTCGACTTTATGGTATTCCACTGTGATATACGCTCAGACCATTAACTTATTTCACCCAGCAACCGAACAGCAATGAGATGATAATGCCTTGCAGCCATGGCTGGGCTGAATTGGAACGGGTAACCTAGAGGTGACAGGTTCCATGGTACATTGCCAATACTTCGACCCAGTGAGTCCACACAATTCTTCATAAAACTAATGATAGGAGGCCTATTGAATGTGGTCTTAAAAATCCTATCCATCACAGTACCAACCAAAGAGATGTAAGGGAGGTCTGTATCTAGAGAAATGCATAAAATCAAGATAGTCTGTCTTTAGGCCAAATGTTGTTTTACCTCCATTCAGTGCAAGTCGAAGAGGTGGGAAATCAGGAAATTAAGAAGAGAACAAGAAAATTAACCCATGCTGCTTCCTAATACAGAGAACTGTAAAAGATGGACAGAAATTCTGGCCACACGGATGTCAATGGAAATTTTGTTATTGAATTCAGTGACCTTGAAGTCACCCACGGTATTAAAAATATGCTGCCAGAGCTCCATGCTTGCATCAGATGGTGTGAAGCATTCATGCCATGAAATTTTCTGTATGCTGCACACATCGTAATGGTCATCTATATAAAAGCTTAGAGTTATAACAGTATAACAGTTTGTATAAGACAAGATAAGAGTCTAGCTAGTATAACTGTCCTTAACACACACTGCTTGGCAAGACAATCTAAAAATGTCTTCTAGATTCTTACCCAGAGGTGAAAGTACCCCCCCACACACACTGGTCTAGGACTGCTCCATTCCCGAGCCCACCAAAGCACCATTTCACCCCTCCCCAAGATTGGTAGCAGGACATTACTTGCTGTTCCCCTTCTCATCATTGTCAGGGAGTGAGAGAAAAGTGCACAATTTGCTGCATTCTTCTTCCTCTGGCTGGGGAGGGCAGGGGGCAGATGAGCTGCAAACTTTCCTCTTATTCCCTGGTAGGGAAAGGAAGGGGAAGAACAAGCAGTGTCCTGGTATGAATCTTGGATAGGGGGAGGGGCCTTCAGCCCCCCACTTTCCCTGCACAACCCTAAAAATACCCCAACCTTGCCTCCCCAAGCCCTGCCTTCACCAACCACTCATGATAATATACCAATTTTATAATCTACTGAATCAAGCTTAGACACAAATAAGTCAAAGTGTGACTTGAGTGTATGAATCACATAAAGCTGTTGGAAAGCTGTTGATTAGTGATCATGAGTGGCTAAGAATTGTGCACACCCTAATATTTTTGTTCCCTATATCTCCTGGTTCACACATTGACCCACTTGTTTGTACAGCACCTAGTACAAGGGATCGCCAGCCTGGGTGATCTTCTAACCACTAACATGGCATAAATATTAAACAGCAACAGAAACAAGAGCAGTGGTATTTTAGGTCTCCTACCCCCATGTGATAGTCTCCTCCTTATGAGGCGCTGCCAACCAGCTGGTACAGCTGCTGCTTTGATGTTCCAAACCTTTCAGCTGAAGTCACAGCAGGGCACAGTCCTGTCAGGAAAAAGGATGCCAGGGATCGCTGACAGCTAGACTTGTAAACTGTTTCCTGTAAGGATAAAACTGGTCTAAATATAACACATTTATGTTCTGTACAGCAGCAGCTCATCTATCTCCTCTTGTCATGTTTTGCCTGAAAACTGGCACACAACAGACACTCAAATTTTGAGTTATTTCAGCCCAAGAAAGGAGTAAAACCTCATAGGAGCAGGTTGAAGCATGGAATGTCTAAAATTCTAATAGCAGTTTGACCACTGACTTCAATATAGCTAGGATTTCACCCTGAATATTTGAAGGGCTCTCTCCTGATGTTGCTTTTTAAGCAGGGTCTTAGCACTCTGGAGGCTGGAAGTGTGAAAGTGGCTGTGTCAGGCTAGTTGGGTTAGTTAGATAGGCCATACGCTAGTGAAAAAACATTGGGAAAGTTTTTCTTTTTACTGCATTCCTCCTGCAGTGCACTTAATGTAAGAAGACTGGGACATGTTACATACTGAACATTAATTAGCAATATCCTACTGTTATGGGGCACATGAATGCATGAAATCCCTTAAGAAGCATTTGGTTTATGCATGGTCCCTTTCAGAAAGCCCACTCCTGTGAAAACAGCTCATAGAAACAAAGCAACCAAACTCCCCCCTTCCCCCATAGTATCTGAAAGGCTTCAGCTCTAAAAACAATGATATCAACAACTGCCTCTCATTATAGAAAATCACCCACTAATGGTGGCGTTTGCTGGGTGGCAATCAAATAAAGATTTCAGAGTGAAGATCCAAAGAATGATGGGACTTAAAAAAACCTCAGTAGACCATTTTATTGCATGGTTATTATTAGCCCCTTAGAACTTCATGAAACCATCAGATGCAACTTAGATCCTATCTGCCACATTGTTCATTACAGTCCTTTGATCATCCAGGTCCACAGTACTTGACCTTTGCATTTAATACAATGGACTCCAAAGATACTGAAATTTAACTCAGTAAGGTTTTCCAATACGATTGCCATCCCTGTTACACACTAAATTCAATGTTCAAAAGATAATTAGAATATGCCCTATGCCACTGAAAACACAAGCCAAAATGAAGGTAGGAAAAGCCTAACTTCTATATGCACATCAGACCATTTCTAGCACCCAACCTGCAGGACAGTCAGTTGCTTCACGTAAAGTAGAAAATAATTTATGACTATTCTCTTGGTCTCAGATGATAATGCAACTGCAAATACACACTTTTCAGACCAGCTTTCTCCTCCAAAACAAACACTTCCTTGAAGAATCATCTTATTAAGCTATTAAGAAGTCAAGTGGGCTATAAAGCCATTGAACTACAGGGAATACTCTAGGGAGGACTGATTTTTTTTCTCAACAATTAGCTCTTGTATTGCAATCTTTTTATCCTACAGGTAGGGAACAGGAAAGTTCTTTTTTCAAAATAAAATATTAGCATATTGAGAACTGTATAATTCTAAATAGTAACTGAAAACATGGGTCCCAGCCATGTGAGTTACAATCGCCCTTCAACTTCCTTTCAAAGATAGTCTCTTTTGATTTCTGTCCTCCTAAAGCCCTCTCACTTTTGTTCTATTCTGTGGCCTGAAAATCTTTCTTGCATTAGTCCAGCTCCAGTTCCTTGTTTAGAGCAGGGCAAGTGATTGCTTCCTCCATGAAGCCTTTTATGGGTGAGATGTTTAGGTCTGAGAAGAAAGATAAAACAATACCTAATATTAGCTGAACAACCTCTGGTAAATATTTAGTGACTGGAAGACAGTAATTCATAAGGACAGGGAAACTGTCAAACAGTATGACCTGATAAAAGAACTTCTCTCTGGGTCTACTAAGGGCTTCATAAATTTCTTGTCAAGGCAAAGCTATCTACTATTGAGCTTGGGAAGTTAAACATGTAACACAGTTGTCAACTTATCCAGCTTACTGAGCTTCAATTCTTTGTAAAAAGGGGTGGGGAAAAATTAAGACTGTAAATTCTAGGAAGCTGCTTACATCTGGCATCCAATGCATGTGGTTACATCCATTCATGCGCTAATTGTGTTTTGTCTCGCTGAAAAAAGAGAGCATTTAAAAATGACTAAAGAAAGAGCACAGTTGTATTTCTTTATGTTCATTTGCCAAGTAATCATAGCAGTATACAAAACAAACCTGGATGTTTCTTATCATACAAGACTAAGAATTCTTTCATTATCAATTACATTCTGATTAACTTCCCCTCTTTTCTTAATTTATGGGAAGAGAAGAAGGTGGACATCAGGGAGAAAACAGAGAGGGGGTTATTAATTTGCAATATTTAGAACTCTAATAAGAGTGCACAGTGTGAGTCAGGTATCTTAATAGTGGATAATAAATAGAAATGTTCTAAAGTAGATCACACCAGTGAGGTCACTGGGAAATATATATGTGTAGCTGTCACAAAACTACACTAATTATTTGTTTTTCGTAATGATTGCCACCCAACAAGTTGCCTATAGGCTCCATTATGCATGAATCTAATCAGATCTGATGTAGCTAAATTGGAGCTTTATAAACTAGAGTAAATTCATTAGTACAGAAGTTAAATTTCTACTCATGCTCTCTTTTATCAGCTGTTTAAAATATCTTGTCATGCTATTTTCATTTAAGGTTTTAAACTAATATGGAATTGTCAGAGGCCAACAGGTCTAGCAGGTCAGCAACAGGTGATGCAGGTAAGTTGCCATGCTGGTGATGAGAGGATTAAGGTGACCCTATCCCACTACACCTACAGCTAATATCAGGCACTGGGGATTAGAGTGTTTTCTGCCAAAACACTTCTTCCCCTCTTGCACAGGTAGGAAGAGAAGGGCTTTGATGGTCTTTCCCAAAACAGACTGGCCATTAGAGACAAAGTTGGTCACTCATACACTGCCATGAAAGCACCTTAATTTGCAGAAACCAACTACTTTTCCCTGCCTTCCTGAACCTCTCTCTTTACTGGGATATAAACTATATTAACACTAGTAATGAATTGCCTTGCTGTACAAATTACACTTCCCTTTCACATAAAGGTGCCAGAGATAATTTTGCCCACATCTAAATAATTGTATCACCCATTACATGGACTATGATTCCAGTCTGGAGTGCTTACTTATGCTAATGAATAATTAACTAATGAATTAACAATTAATAAATGTTAGCACAGTGATGCAAAGATGTAAAATCTTGTGAAAGCTAAGTGACATTGTATAGAAGGACTGTGAACTTATTCAAAATCTCTGAAAACATAGCTGAAATTAGTTTTGTACTCTGGAAGAATACAATTCCTAATGACAGTATTAGAGAGACAGTGATGTGTCCTGAAGTTTGAGGAAGCCATATGTTGGTAACTTGCATTAGATATTGGAGCAGATCAACCAAATCCACTATGGACTTTCCATAGTTCTAATCTATTATGCCACTTTTGTATTGGTGGAACCCCACTGATACCGGAGTGTAGGGGGATAGACCTCAATATTAATGTAAAAATTATTATACAAATTATGATTACAAATATGTTTGTGTCTTTGTGAAATATTAACATATAGCTACAGGAAAGTCATAGCCAAGATGCTTAAAAATGTAAATATATATGTGTAACAAAGAGGCACTGAATCCACTAGGGAGAGTGAAGTCTGCTCTACAGCCTTAGTTTAGAGGCAGTTGGCTTTTTACCTTATAGAGGTTCATGGCTTCAGCCCGTCCAGTCCCAGGTTCAATCCCACCTCCCAATGACCCTGGTATGTTGGCTTTACATATGCTTAGCTAATCACAAAATGTCAGACAGACGAAGAGATTTCTAGAAGGTTACTGCTTCTGTCTCATAAGGACAAGCAAATCTCAAGAAGACAAAGTATGTAAACCATTCATATTTTAAGAGGCCTAACTGTAGAAAGGACCATAGGGTATGTTATCAGAGCCAGAGTCTAGCTTGGTAGGTGGGGATATGTTAGCCGGTGCCGGGGTAATGATGGTCTGCGAGCCCTATCACACCCAAGTCTTTAACTGCTAGGACAGAGTCCCTTCGCAGTGGGCGACCCTAACGGCCGACAGAGGCCCCAAAGATACACCCGAGTCTTTAACTACTAGGACAAACTCCCTTCGCAGCGGGCAGCCAGGGAAGCTGACTGGTGTCCCAAAAGTCAGCCCCGTGGAGGCGGCACGACTCAACGCTCAATTCTTACTGCGTTTACTCCTGACCATGTCAGGATAGCCAAACCGGCTATGGTTCTTTTGATTGTGTTCGGTTCTATTACAGCAACAGGGGAGTCAGGTTAAAGCTTAAACCGTTACTATTTTATTGTTACAAGGCAAGCTTAGCTGTTAAATGTTACTGCTATGTTACAGATAACACAGCCACTACAAAGACAAGACAGAAAATACAATAAAAGTCATTTAAAGGTACCATGGAACCCTTTTGGTTCTCTGAGCTCTTATTGAATGCGCGCAAAATAGACACCTAGCAGGTATATTCTCACCCCTGCGATCCTTACTCTGGTGAAGCCAGTGTTCCTCTCAATCCCAATGGGAAGCAGTCGGTACGAGTGTCCCTAAAGTCTCAGGGGTCCAAGACCACCTGACCACCAGGTATGTGGTTGGATCTCCAATTAGAGTGGGGCAAAGGATCCCACTTTATACCCCTGTGGTCACGTAGACACTTCTCTTGTCATAAAATGCCAATTAAGTTGGAACGTCTTTGTGACGCCTGTTCCCACAGGGAGTTGCCAAAGCTTAATTTGCACTTCTGAGGTGGGGGAAACTAAATCATTAGGGCCGGACATTCTTTTCCGATGGGGCAGTGTGTAGGCGTATCAATTACTGGTACCAGCCAAGGGCAGCCCGAGGCCCTGATCGTCTACTGGCCCAATTGCCGCTGTTATCTGGTTTCTGTGTAGCATCCAGGGCCATAGTTATTCCAGCAATCTGAAGGCCCAGGAGCCTTGAAGACAGAGTTTCATTCCCACGGATTCTCCTTCCCAAGGATTTCGGAGGCGGGGGGGGGGGGGGGGTGTTTCTGTGAGTTTAAACTAGGGTTGCTAGATGGTTTCAACAAAAATACTGGACACACTTGACATTACATCACAATCTACATTACATCTTATTTAGAAAATACCGGACATTTATATTTTCTCAATTTGTTTCCCAAACAAAAAGCTCAAATACTGGACGGTCCGGTTTAAAACTGGACACTTGGCAACCCTAGTTTAAATCCACATGAATAATTTGAATTAGTTTCTTTTGAAACTGCTTTCTTTTGTAAGCACACTAAATCTCAGGATTGCTCTAAAATTATGTCTTGTTACAATTGCCCTGAAGAGCAGTACACTCCTTACACCAGGAGAAGGGAGAATTCTATATCCAGAGACTTCTCATGCAGACAGTAATGTTAGCTAAGTACTGCTTTGAGCTGTCAGAACAATGTGAAAGTGCCTTACTGCAGCTAAGGATCATTTTAACCTAATGTGCATCCTGTGTGCTACTGCAGCTGAGATTCAAATCAAGATCACTGCTGTCTGAAGACACAGCTTAAACTAAAGCCTCCCCTGCTTAGGTAGGGACACAGGGCTGTCTCAGCTGGAATTTGCTTACACCAGGAGTCTGGAACTCCAGTGCTGCTTCTGAGTGAGCAGTTACGCTTTCTGCACCAAAGCCATTCTAGACAGATAGGTGGACTCTGGATGATTCTGCATGCTGCAGGCAGTCTGTCACAACAGGAAGCCCAAAGAATACTCTATGAGGCAGTAGGGAACAATATGAATATATAATATAGTGAATTCAGAGCTATTCTAACTTTGTGCTTTGCTGAATAAAGTGGGAGGGAATCTGTAAAGTCTACATATCCATTAAAGATTATTTATTATCCAGACTATTCATACACTTAGCTCAGTAAGCCCCTCTAAAGTTGAAATAAATAACCCATCTTTTGCTGAAATTCACAGAGGAATGGGACAGATGACAAATATTGAAGCCCGAATCTTTCCATTTAAATGAGCAAGATAAAAGTGGCTTTAATATCCTTTGTAAGGCTCCAGATCCTGGGGCTGATCTGCCATGGCTCAATGGTGGGGAAAGTTAGAGCAGTTTGAGAGTTGCCCAAAAGCTCTAGTGTATGTCCACAGACTCCAAGGATCGCTGCTATGCCCTGACTATGCCTTGTTAACACACAATGTCCCATGTAATGGGGAATAAAGCCAGTAACCATCACCGTAAGCAATGCAGTGTCTACACTGATACTCATTGATCTAACTACACTGACCTTGATTCTGTGCTGGAAGTGGAAGTATAAAGTTGCTGTAGCTGGGCAGTTACATCGGTGACCATGAAATTTAAGTGTAGACACTTCCACAGTCAGGTTGATGTAAGCTGCCTTGTGTAGACCTAACTCTGTAGTGTAGACTAGGACTTCGTAAATCAACAGATTCTATTACCAAGTAACTATACCTGGTTCCATTCTGGGATCTATACTGATATTCCACTACCTTGTATAGCCATTTACTTTACCCTGGTACAGTACATTACAGCATTTTCCAACTGAAGGTAAAACTTTGTTATTTCCATTTCTCATGATTTTGTTATGAATCTTGTAAAATGTCTTGTTTTACTTCAGGAGTCATGTTATTATAAGAGGTACTCGGCTTTCACTTTTATTTTCAAAACTATGTTTCTATCCTTCATACTTACAGAACAGAACTTGAAAAAAAAATAACCCTAGTGGCTCAAACACCAGAAAGAAAAAAAAAAAAGAACTCAGAATTTATTGTAAAGGTTCCATGAGTTTTAGGTCATCTTATGATTAGGGGGAGGAGCAGGGTGCTTGACTAATAAGTTTTTTGTATGATTGTGGTTTCAACACTGAAAACTACCATTCGGATGTATTCATAGTACATATGGGCAAAGCAGTGGAAAATCAGACTCTGAACTTCTAAGCTAAGAACACAGACATCTTGTGAATAGATATGTGGTAAAATGAATAGCTTAATTGTACACCTGCAATAAATTATCTTGTCAAAAATAATCTCTACATGATAAAAATGGCTACATGGTAATTTAACTTGCTCAATTTATATCACATTATAATTGGTATAGGTATTTCCTTCACCAATAAGTGGTACTGGTGTCTTTATTTTAATATTAAATGTACCTCAAATAATGTTTTTGAACTGTCTTCTGAGTTTTAAAGTCCCACTGCCCAGCTCCTACTCTTTGTGGAAACTAGTTCTGCCGATGTATACCGGGACACACAGTTTTGGCCACCGCCTCCCGACATCAATTAATTTTGTTATATCCCCCCTCCTGCAATGACTCTGAACTCAAGGCTCAAATGAGCTAATTTCGTGCTCCCTGGTACCAGCTCGACAATTCTGCACTCTCCTTGCCAACCAGCCCCATATCTGAAGAAAGAGGAGTAGACAGAAACTAGCCCATTTTTCACAATGGGAGAGTAGGGAGCATCCTGAGTAGCTGGGGTTATTTTGCTCCCTTCTCCCATACCCCTCTTGTGGAAAATGGCAATGGCTGCTCAGCTTCTATGTAGAAAATCTTCTCTGTGCTCCTGTCATGAGGGAACAGACTTCTGTCTGCCTCCTGCTACAGCTTTTATTGGCTGCTCTTCCCCAAGAGGTGGGGAAGCTAGCCAATAAGAGAGAGAATTTCTGGGTAGTGTGAAAACCACATGAAGGATGGAGCTTATTTTCACTATTGAAAATGCCAGCCCTTCTGTTTTCTAATGAACAAGTGCAAAGGAAAACCCATAACTAATAAACATAATTGAGAGCTCACTGCTGTCTCCATTACAAAGTTCCTATTGACTTAAAATGGGAGCAAGATTTGGCTCTAAATATTTAGAGCATATTTAGCTCTTGACTTAACATCTTCTCCTTGGATTGGTATTTGTTATATCTAAAATCAAAGTGCATCTGCTTTCCAATTTTATTACTTATAATCAGTTGAAAATTTTGTGTTGATTTGAGGGCACCAGTTATATGAAGTTATACATCAGCACATAAAATGTATTTGTCATTGGGATGCTTCCCTTTTCTGTTCTATTAATGGGAGAGCGGTGTAGTGGTGGGGTGGGAAAGGAATGGAAGAAAGATTAAGCACTGTTATTATTTTATATGACCTGCAATTTGCCCTAAAATCTCCAATTATGGGAGCCAGATTCTCTGTGCAGAAACTTATTAACCTATCAATCAGTAAATGGGGTGGGCTTGAAGTGGTTCAGTTCCGGTAACAGATAAGTAAATTGCAGTCTGAAGCCAAACATTTAGGAGATGTTCCTGCTTTGCACATATTGGAGCATTTAATACATTGGATAATCTTTTAAGTTTCTATTTCATCTTTGCTTAACACTATCCTGCAGCATGTACAAGGAATTCAGTACAAGCCACCGGACATGTCAGTTTCTCTGTGTGACAAGGCAGGCCCTGCAGACCTTGCTCTCACAAAATTCCCTTGGAGTTCAACGAGAGTCTTGCATAAATAAAGTCTGTAAAACTGGTCCAATGACGCTGCAAGAGCTAAAGGGTTTGCATTTTATAGCATGTCTCATGACTTCCAAGATCATTTCTAGGCCAATGAACTCATCTCTAAAATCTTTTTATCTTTGATATCCATGTCCCTCTTCCACTTGTCTCTCCTTTCCTCTCCCTTTAAACCATTAAAATCCATGAGTATCTATTCCAGTAATATGTTCCCTTATCTTCTACTCCTGATGTTAACCAAAGTAGAGTACTGGGAAATGGTATTTCTGGGTTTATCCTGTAATAATGCCTGTGATCTATGCTCCTTTCCTCATATTCTCTACTGCTACGGTGTAGACCAGAGAGCACCTTGGTGGGAACACTGGAGGAGCATCACCAGCCTTTTCAACAACACAGCATTTTGAAAAGAAGAACTACGTTAGCAGTCATTACAGCCTACATAGAATTTTTCACCAAAGCCAGTTATTTTGCCATGAAGCCTCAATATTACACATGGGATGTAGAAGCAGCTGCAGAGTGGAAGGCTGTCTAGTGTTGTGTACTCAGCAGTGAAGGCATAATTTAAATGATTACTTATTGTGTTATGGAAATTTAGTAAGAATCCAAGATACTGGGAGAACAGCACAGTTAGGAGCATAACTGCTCTTTTGAATGGAGGTACAAGGACATTGGATTTTGCAGTTTATCTGGTACATGGGTGAAGGTGATTATTCTCTGGGCACCAATAACTTGGGCGGGCTGACATGTTCAAGGCAGTGGCAACAAGATACTGAGGGTTAAATCCTGGTCCCATTTAAGTTATTGGGAAACATTCCTGTAGGGCCAAGCTCTCAAACAGAAACTTTTACCTCAGTTCCAAACCAGCCCCAAAGCTGAGGAAAGTTCTTTCCATCTGATGGCTGCTCAACAGCCTATGTGAAATGACTCTATTGCTCGTGGACAACAGTTCATATTACAAAACCCATCATTCTGTGCACCAGTTAAGAATTTAAGACAGTAAGGAGGAGGAGATGTTTTCTGTGCTGTACCTGTTTTGCAACTAAACAAAGGAATTTGTTGCTTAGAGCCATCCATCTGGTACCATTCAAGCGCACTCAAATATTCATACAAATAATTCTCTGGGTGATGAATTGGAATAAACAGGACTACACATTGTGGTTATGAAGTAGCCATTAGCAAGATGAGGAATTGATAAGCAGTTCTGTAATTGGGCAAAAATGCTATTTGTCCAGCTAATCTATCTTTCCAGGCACTTATATCTGAGTCATTACTGTGGTACCTGAACATCTGATTTTGGGTGGCAGGAAAAGTCTGTAGATAGAACTTGCAGAATAAAGGAGAGGCTTCAAAAGCCATGGCCAAGAGCACAATTCTCTCTGTTCTCAGGAGAGCCCTGTTTACACTTCTTGATTGCAACGTCCACTATGTTATCAAAGTTATCACACGCACTTGTCCAATATAAATAAATTAGGGTATGTCTACACTTACAGCACTAATTCGAACTAACTAAATTCGAATTAGTTAATTCGAACTAAGCTAATTTGAACTAGTGCATCTAGACCTTAAAACTAGTTCGAATTAGCATTTTACTAATTCGAACTAGCATGTCCACATTGAGTGGACCCTGAACCAGGGTTAAGGATGGCCGGAAGCAATGCTGGCAGGGCATCAGATTAGGACTCAGGAATGTCTCAGGTTAGCCAAGGGCTGTGCTTAAAGGGACCCAACCCCCACCCCGGACAGACAGTTCTCAGGGGTTCCCCGCTTGCTTGTCTACCTCGATGAGGGACAGCAAAGCAGTCATGGCTTGGAGTGCCCTGAGTACTCACGCTCGGCACATCACAGCACTCGGCCATCAGCCCAGCTGCACTTGCCGCAGGCTGCCATCCAGGGAGGGGGGGTCAATCGGGGGGCTGCAGGAGAGCTTCCACCCCAAGGAGTCCGCAGAGCCACCCCAGTCCTCCCCATCGGGGGCTCGTACCCCATTCCTCACTCACCTCCTTCCACTTACCCCTCCCTAGCCCCCCTTCCTGATGTACAAAATAAAGGACACGTGTGTTCAAAAATAGAAACTCTCTTTATTGAACAAAACTGGGGGAGACTGGGAAAAGGAGGTGGGAGAGGGGAGGGCAACTAAAATGATCAGGGGTTTGGAACAGGTCCTATATGAAGAGAGGCTAAAGAGACTGGGACTTTTCAGCTTAGAAAAGAGGAGACTGAGGGGGGATATGATAGAGGTCTATAAAAGCATGAGTGGTGTGGAAAGGGTGCATAAAGAAAAGTTCTTCATTAGTTCCCATAATAGAAGGACTAGAGGACACCAAATGAAATGAATGGGTAGCAGGCTTCAAACTAATAAGAGAAAGTTCTTCTTCACAAAGCAAATAGTCAACCTGTGGAACTCCTTGCTGCAGGAGGCTGTGAAGGCTAGAACTATAACAGAATTTAAAGAGAAGTGAGATAAAGTCATGGAGGTTGGGTCCATGGAGTGCTATTAGCCAGGGGGTAGAAATGGTGTCCCTGCCCTCTGTTTGTGGAAGGCAGGAGATGGATGGCACGAGACAAGTGGCTTGGTCATTGTTTCGGTCCATCCCCTCCAGGGTCCCTAGTGCTGGCTGCTGTCGGCAGACAGGCTATTGGGCTAGATGGACCTTTGGTCTGACCCAGTACGGCCATTCTAAGCTCAGGGCTCAGGGTCGGGGGTCTCACTGGACCACCTTGATTTTCATGCAAACCTGATCCTGGGTGGCCAGGCTGGCAGCTATCCTGCCCTAGACGGCCACTTTCCTGTGCCTACTGCGGACGTCGTGGATGAGGTCCACAATCTCCGCACTAGACCAGGTGGGCGCCCGCCTCTTGCGGACCCGGGCAGGCAGGAGCTGCCAGCCTGGTCCCGGGAAGAGGCGGAGGGCTGGGTGGCAGCAGGTAGCTGGTTCGTGCCGTGCCAGGTGCAGAGTCTGCTGGCTGGGTGCTGGCAGGCTTGCATCTGGCACGGGCACCGTAGCCAGACCGTGCCCCTTTAAAGGCTCTGGGGCCGGGAGGGGGGGCAGACGACTTTCCCTGGTGGTGCCCAGAGTGGCCACCAGGGAAAGCTGGGGAGGGCTAGCCTCCCACTAGTTTGAATTAAGTGGCTACACAGCCCTTAATTCGAACTGCTTAATTCGAACTAGGTGTTAGTCCTTGAAGAATGAGGTTTACCTAGTTCGAATTAAGTTCGAACTAGCGGTTTGTATGTGTAGCGCCTATCAAAGTTAATTCGAACTAACGTCTGTTAGTTCGAATTAACTTTGTAGTGTAGACATACCTTATATAGTATTCATCAAAATCAATACACCTTGGTAAAGTAGGAGGAGAAGTGACTTTACATGCCTGCCTCCTAAGATGATAAATAAAGGAATCTTTGAGTTCAATTAAAATCCTTGGAGCCAGGTTTAAAACTACCGACAATGGTAATGTTAGTTACTCAATGAAGAGTAGGCCACTGTGGTCCAGATCTTCAGCTGATTTAAATTGGTTCAGCTCTACAAGTCACTGTAGTCAAAGGAGCTACTTCAGTTTACACCATCGGAAGACCTGACCCGGGGAGTAAAAATTTATGGTGTAACTTACACACCACAAAGATGGAAGCATGTGTAACCTACACACCTAGGCTACGTCTACACTGCAGGCTTCTTGCACAAGAAGCCTTTTGTGCAAGAGTTTTTGCACAGAAATGTCTTGAGCAAGAGCAGGTCCACACCTCAAAGTGCATCGCAAAAGTGATGAGTTTTTACGCAAGAGAGCGTCTACACTGCATGGACACTCTTGCACAAAAAAAGCTCTGATGGCCATTCACAGAATGGCCATCAGAGCACCTGTGCTTTTTCCCATAAGAGCTTCTTGCACAAAAGTGTCTGGAGCATCCACGCTTGCCTTTTTGTGCAATAGGAAGTGCAAAGGGGAGTTATGCCTCGTAGAAGGAGGTTTACCTGTACCTGCAAAAGCCCTCTGTTCTGCCATTTTATTGATAATTTACTTGCGCAAAAGTGCATTTGAGGTGTGGACGCGCTGCAGGTTTTTGTACAAAAACGGCCATTTTTGTGCAAAAACCTTGCACTGTAGACATAGCTCTAGTGTAGTTCATGTAAACTTAGACAACTTACAGTGAGAGATAAGAACAAGTGAGCTCTACAGCCTAAGCTGAGAACCAGCTGGCTTTTCACTCAAGTGGTGGCAGCTCTCACACTAAGCTCCAGAGGTCCCAGGCTCAAATCCACCCAGTGGCGGTTATACATGGATTTGTAATGGGAAAAGCAACTAAGAGGCGGGTGTAAAACTGCCCCCTTGCTTGGTTTCAAAATTCAAGCCACAACATCTAAGCACTGGCTATAAGCCTACTTTTAGAACCTTATTATGAGCCCTGCTGGCCTAAGTCTATCTACCCAGGCTCCTTCTTGTTCACTCAAAATGCTGGAGAGAAAGGATATTAGTTTGAAGGTTTGTTTGAACTTTCATTTGGACATATTTGTGTTACCCGAGATGGGGTTCAGATTTCATGTGATTGGCTGAAGGGCCAAACCAGCGATCACCTCAAGGGGGAAGACAAAGGCTGGGAACCCAGTGGGGTGGGATGCCAGAGAAAGGCCTATGCAACGCTGAAACTGGAAAAGAGTGGGTGCCCGTGAAGTGATAATGCACTATTACAAACACCTACGAGGTTCCTCCTCAGAATTTGTTCTTTTTCTTTCATCTACCATATTCCACTAAAAAACAACCACAAATTATCAGAACATTGCAAATGGTCAACTGTTTTTAATTTTCATTTCTTATAGCTTCAGAAGATTAAAAGCAGTCATCTGTGCTGAATACAATAAAGGCAGCCTCCCCAGCACAGTTCTAAAGCTCTAGAGTATCATTTTCTTTGATAATATAGCCTCATGAAATGCTTGTAATCTATAAATAATCCTGCCTTTTAAAAAAATCCTCTGTGGAAAAACAGCACTGGCCTGAGATGCAACACTTGAGACTATTTTTAAAATTTGCAATTAAAAAAATAATTTTACATTAAAATAATGCCATTATTATCATGGGCTTATTCCAAGTATTGTGTTGCTTAACAACTCTTTCAAACAGTTCTTCCACCTATTTCACAAGACAGGCTTTTTTAACATAGGAAAAACACTTTGATGTGTATTAATGGGATCCATGGAATTTTTCATCTTGAACTTAGTATTGGTCTTTGTATCTATTTTTTGCTTGGGTGAAGTTGTCAGCTGGAATCTTAAAACTGAAATGAGCGCATGAAACTGAAGCTCTGAATAATTTGAAAGGATATTGGGATGGACAATTCATATTTCAAATGTTGTTTGGATGGTATAGTTTGTATGAAAATAAATAGTTAGAATAAGCTATAGGACTGTCACACTGGCTTTAGAAACAATGAAAGGTTAGGATTGAGATGTGTGTCTTGTATAATAGTGTTTTCCCTCATATCCAGGGGTCATAGGAGGAAGTTCTTGATCTAGGCCTGTGTTATGTGAAACCATATGCTGCTGAAATCTTATAGCTCTGACCTTAAATATCAAGTCATAGTCTGAAACAAGAGTTGTAACAAGAGTTGTTGCTCTTAATTTAGGAAATATATGTGGCCTCAGACGTAGTTACCAATAACAGGTCTTTGCAACTGCAATTAAAAATAAAGAAAAAATACTATCAAAATATAAGGAAAGGGGAGAAAAAGATGTCTTCAAATTCTCCAAACACCATTCTTCCACTCTACAAAATGAAGAATAGGGAGAGTAAAAAATAGGCCGGAAATAAGAATTCTGTTATATAGCTATCAACTACAATCAAGACTTCTAACAGGTACTTTAATCTGCTGAAACTCCAGATCACTTCCTTTTATGTATTCCCCTTCAGGAACTCATGAGAAACACAAAGCTACTTAATTTTTCTGTAATCTGTCCACTTTGGTCACTATCTCTGCTAAATCAAAATATAGTCAAGGCTGCTCAGAATATATTGTATAAATTCTAGTATGGCTCCTGAGTAGAGATGTAATTGACTAGTCGACTATCTGATAAGCAAAAGCTTAGCGGATAGTCGACACACTAGCTAACTAGTCGCTTGCTACTTCTATCAAAAAGAGGCAGCCGGGGGGGGGGGAGGGGAGACAATTCCGGGGGGAGAGCTGTCTTAAAAGTAGGGATGTTACAATTAGATGATCCAACTAATCGAATAGTCGATAGAATTTCCATAGACTATTTGATTAGTCGATAAGGGCGCTTCCCCTTTGAAATGTAGGAAGAGTCTGCTGGGCTGTTGCTACATTTCAAAGGCGGAAGTGCCATGCGGCGTTCCAAAGACTGAAACGCCGCATGGAGTCTGGGGCCAGTTGGGGGATTCTCTAAGTCCCCTGCTGGCCCCAGGCTCCATGCAGCGCTTCCTCTTTGAAATGTACAAGAGACCCAGCGGGGACTCTTGTACATTTCAAATACGGAACACCACTGCTGCGCCCCTGCCTCCTCCCACAGAGCTGAGGGGAACTGGCTTTTAAACAGGCTCCCCCTAGCACCTCCTCCTCTTTCTGATAGAAGCAGCAAGGGGGTAAGTGACTAGTCAACTATCCGATAAGCATTTGCCTATCGGATAGTTGACTAGTCGATTAGTCGCTTACATTCCTACTTAAAAGCTGGTTCCCCCAAGTTCCATGGGATGGGGCAGGAGCGTGTTGGGAGTCTCTGAGTCTCCCACTGGCCCCAGGCTCCATGTGGCACTTACGCTTTGAAATGTACAAGAGCCCCAGCAGGGTCCAAATATTTGAATGGATTTTAGTGGAATTTTTAAAGAGCTGATTTATGTTATATATATAATTTTTTTTAAAGTATTTTTTGAAAATTTGAGGTCCTTTACTATGTTTATTGTGAGAGACTAAATATTTAAAACTTTCTTGGCTTACCTCTTCTACTAGCTGAAATTTTGAACTGTTTTTATTTTTAAAATGATTTTAGACTTTCAAAGAGGTTGGCGGGGTGTAAATTGCAAGTTATGAACAAATGACTCATTTAAGTTGCTTACATTTCTCAATTGCCATTCATTTTTATATTTAAGCTTTGACCAAGGTTGTTGTTGTTTTCTTTTCCCCAGCTGAGATCTCTTTTGGCCTGGGCTTTGATAACTTCTGTATTTTAGCAATGTTTAGTTCCATCTTTTCCTTCCATGTCTCAGCTATCTGATCTTAACTCAATTTTTATATTTAAACAATTTAAATGGGATTGTTCTTGTACCAGCTGCAACCATCACAATTCATTATTTACAGGCTCATTTTTTAGAAAGCCCCCATTTCCTTCAGAATGACTGTAAGGCCTTCCGTTTTGTGTGTGGTGACAAATCACACAGTGCAGGGGTGGTCAATAATCAGAGTGAGGAACAAAGAGAGTACATTGGCACTTAGGGTCAGCCATAATAATAATAAAGACGCATGGGTGAAAGTGGTGATTTAACAGCTCTTTTTATTCTTTGTGACTGGAAAAGGGCTGTTATATATATATATATATATATATATATATACACACACACACAGTGGCACACATCTGAACAAGTGCACATGACCTCAGTACTGGTGCACAAGACAAAGCCCGCTTATGGATGGAAAATCTTAGAAGGAACACTGCCTCCAACCTATTAAAAACAGCACTCAGATAACTAGAAGTTGAAGCCAATGATCTTATTTCTAAACAAGTTAATTTACCTCAAATACAAAATATACATACCCACCCTGGCACATTCATTTGGAATGTAAACCTCTGCATAAAACTCCTGCAGTGTGAAGACAGAGATCTTAGTTTCAAAAGGTCCTAGGACACAGCCCATGCCGACTACGTGACACACCTTCGGACTTTTTTGTTAGTGTTGCATTTCTTGTATATCATCATTTGACAGCCAACTTATTTTTATTAGATATTTTGTCTTAGGTTAGTTTGGCATCTCTTATGATCAGTAGTAGTGCTTTTTATTAAACAATCTGTTGAGAGGCATTCACTGCCCCAGTAAAGAATACAATTTTGTTTATTGCTATTCTCTTTCAGGTTTTGTTAGAAAATCCCGTCAAATGTGGAGGCCCATACCATGTACCTTTCCTCAGCATGTGTGCACGCTAAGGATGTTAAGAAGCAGATAAGTGACTAATGATGTAGTCAATACAATTTGTATCGACCACACCAGTGTTTCTCAACCTTTTTTTATAAAGTACCTCTTTTTCAAAAAAAAAAAAAAAATGGTAAGTACCCCCAGTACCTACAATTTTCAGACACACAACACTTTTTTTCTGCTATTGCAACACATTTGTATAAACAACTTAATGGTAGCCAGGTGGGCAATGACATTTTTGGGTATATAAAGTACAAAAATAATAAAGCGCTGTAAAACTTAAAACAAAAATTCAGTTTTCTCCAAGTTTCGGTTGTGTTGATATACCCCCCAAACTTCTCTCAAGTACCCCTAAGGGTACTCATACCACTGGTGGAGAAACACTGGACTACACAATTAGTCTATAAGGGGCCCCGTTGTGGTTCTGCAGTTTAAATGTTGTAGGAACCGGGTGCGCAGGCAGCCCAGCTCTTTTAAACTGCAGAGCTGGAGCGGAGGTAGATCTGGGACCTGGCACAAGCCAGCACTGCTCAGTCTGCTTTTAAGATGGCTCTCCCCAGCAATGACTTCTCCCCCCCCCCGACTTGCTGCCACTGATACAGAGGTAACAAGAGGTGGGGGAAGTAAACAGTTGAGTAGTGACTCGACTACCCAATAAGCCTAGGCTTCTTGGGTAGCTGACTACTCACTTACATCCCTTTTGCATGCATGCATACGTAGACTTGATTAGCAGATCATACAAGGCAACTATTTTAGCTAGTTATCCTGCTGTGGTCAGGAAAAAATGCCCCCCTGCTTTCTCTTACTATAAAAGATTGCATAATTGGTTAATTTTTTTTAACTTTAGAGGAAGGTGGCAAACAATATCAGTCACTGGAGTAAGCCTAATGATTTGGACCATGGTCTGATCTGCTCTGAAAAATCCTTGTACTTACTATCTGTAAACTGCAGAATATGAGGAGAGTCTTCCTTGTTATACCGGGAGAGAAAAACAGCTTTCAAAATACAGATGTGATTTTAGGAGGTATAGAAGCCTAAAAACATCCCTTGTGATAGTTGGCTTCCATACTCAATAATCATCTTCATTCCTTTTCCTTGAAGGACATTTGGTTTTCAATAGACATGGAATTCACTTTTCCAAAAACCACACCCTCCACTTCAAAATATAACAGAAGCTCTTGACTGTTTTTTATTCCACATGCTGAAATAAGATACTGCAGACAGCCTGTGAGCCATCCAACAAATACTTGGGCCTGAATACCCAATTCCCTGGTACGCTACAGTGAGATCTCCCAGCCCACAAAAGGGATAGGAACGTATGCTAAATATAGCTTACAAGAAAGCAAAATTTAGAGCGGTCAAACCCTCTAAACTGAAATTCAGGAAGATCCTCTTTCAAATAAGTGGGTGTGCATGGCTTAGATGATACACTAAGTAGGGCTTTTGTGCTACATGACATTCCAGTTTCCTCTCAGGCATCAGCTACATTTCAATATTAATAAGAAGTTCAGATTCACAGAAATCTATCCTTTGGGGTCTCCCCAATAGGGAAGCCTACATGGTTAGTACAGATCTACTGTCATGAAAGTCTTTATGCAACACTGGAGAGACACCCTGCTATTCCAAGGCAGGACATGATTTATAAACAGATTGTAAAGTGAATGTCCCAGACTAAGGCAGAGAGGAACAAATAATACGGAGGCCTTTACCGCAAAGCAATCTGCTGGGAAAGACAGTTATTCCCTGCTGGCCCTACAATTGATCAGCATCATATGTGTGAAAGAGGGCCAGTCAAAAAGATTTTTAAAAATGGGATTTTCTGGGAAGGGAAGTAAGAAGGTGTAGGGCATCTTGAAGCACAAACAGTGGGTCTTTTTTTCAAAACTATTATTTCAGTGGCAAGCAACTCATTTTTTGGCAGGGAGGGTTGTTTAGGTATGAAAGGGGAACCTTGCAACCTACTAAGTGGCCCTTTCCCTTTTTCAAGTATATATTCAAAAGGGGAGAAATCTGTTAAAATATAGTAGGGCGAGGCTTTAGCTAGTATGGTTTTAATATTTATAAGATTTGAACTTCTTAATTATTATTTGTGAAATCTTCCACTACACCACAATACTGGTCTTAAGAAAAGTACAGTAGCCAAAAACTTGTCATTTTTCCATCAGTAGAAACATAAACACCATATTCAGAAGTGCCTATTTTTATCTACCACTCTCTACAAAGCAGCAAATAACATCCAGAAGCACTTCTGAAGACAACAGTGAAAGAAATGAACATGTTATCAAAATATCATTCGATTGCATTACAGCCTCATCCCCCAATGAGTTTGCCAGGGATCCCTTGGAGTACTATTAATCTCCAAGGGGGCCCACACGAAAGAACAGGAGTCTGCCCCTATAGCATTAATTTCAAGATAAATAAAATACAATTTTAAAATGTAACTACTCATTAAACAACACTGATCTGCAATTCCAGTTAGGGGGTCTGAACGTGCCAGAACACTACTGTGGGGGGATGATACAAAGGCATCATGGACCTTCTTTCTTTCTTCCAAAAATGAATTCAGCTGCTGTGTCCATTACATCTTTGCTGCAAGATTTTCTTTTGCCTCATTATTTTCTGCTCATCAACCTCTGACAGAATAATGGGGATAATCTCAGAAACTAGTAGCCCCCCAAAATTCTAAATTGTACAAATAAGTAGAAATAAATACCTTAAGCATACCTCTTAAATTGGACTTTTTATAAGGAATATAAAGTCACAGAATTTAAGGTCAGAAGGGATCATCTAATCTGACTTCTTGTACATCACAGAGCACTAACACTAGGCAGTTCCAACACACTAAACCCAACTGAAATGAGTCCCAAGTATTACAATCCACTGGAGACTAGACTGGTATGCATCAAAGGCAGTGAACAGCAGGGATCGAGATGTTTGAGTGCCCATTGCCCATACTGTGGTGGGGAAATGATTAACTGAAAAATACCTATATAATCCCGGCAAGTGACTTGTACCTACACCACAGAGGAAAGAAAACACACCCTAAAATCACTGCTAATCTGACCTGGGAAGAATTCTCTCCTGATTCCACTTGTGATGATCAGTCAGATCCTGAGCATAAGAGCAAAAACTAGCTAGCTAGCTATCAGAGGGAGAAAAATGTTCAGTATAATCTCAGAGCTCTGGCCCACACTACTAAACGTCCCTTCTCCAATTGTGGCCAGTTCTGATGCTTCAGAGGAAGGAAATAATTTAAAAACTCCTCTTAGAATGTTTTGGTGTGGAAGAGAAATCCTTCGTGAACCTGCCAGTGACTGGCTGAAACCCTGAAGCTTTAGGAACATAAGACATACAGTCTAAGTAAGCCCCAGGGCTGTTGATCCCTGCTCCTAACCAACACAACCAACCAACCCTATCATACAACTGCACTCATAAATTTGTCCAACTCTCTTAAAACTAATTAATATCCTTCTCACCTCACTAACTCACTTTTTAATTATTTACATTAAAAAAAAGCAGAACTATGGAACAAAAATAATATTTATCTTTGCTGAATAAATTGCCCTCCACACCATTCTAAGCATTTTGCAGTCACAACCTCCTTGCGTTTTACATCTTGAGGTTTGGCAAGATGAGAAACATAAAGATTGTAAAATACTAGCTGGTGTCTGTGTGCACCACTGTCCTCTACTGGATGAAATCAGACCTGCTCCAATGTTTGTGATTGATTATCTTTTCCTAGCAGTTAGCCTACTAAAATGACACAAACAACAGTTAATGACTATTCCCATTTAAACTCCACAGGCCTGTAACCTAGGACAAAGTTGTTAATTTTATTCTCCATCCCTTATAGCTGTATTAATAGCAACTGCGATGTTTACATAGTTTGTGACAATGAATGGTTATTACTATTCAATCCTTTGTATTACAGTAACTCGAGTCCCTACTAACATTATGGCCTTTTGGTCGTAAGTGCTCTGCATACACGTAGTAAAACACTCTCTATCCTAAAGAATTTATAATATAAACAAGATGGACACAGGGTGAGAGTGACTGGCATTCTAGCAATCTCAGGGCCATACCATGCAGGTTTCTGTATTTGCCTGTGTAGAGCCAAAGATTAGCCAAACAGAGCAGCTTGCATCATCAATGCTTAAATAAAAAATCAGCACCTAACTATAAAATCTATTCTAGCAACCTCCAGGATTGTTATTTTACATAGCATGAGCCTGCATACTGCAAGCACTGTAGCATCAAGTATCAAGGCTTATGAAACCTCTTTGGTGTTACAGCAAGATGTTTTGATGAAATGCATTAATGTCTTTTGTCACCATATGAAACTGTCCTTTGGGATGAGTTAACTGGAAAGCCTATGGGCCTGGAGGTATTTGATTATAAAACAAGAGTTTCTTTAGATTGGCCCTTGCCCAGAGATGATAACAATCCAAAGTGGCTGAGTATGGGTGGAGCATGGGAGCAGGCAGATTTGCAGCTGATCAGTGACATAAGGCCAGATGGAGAGAGATGAGGAGAATTTATGATGCACAACTTTTTCAAACTGGACTCCATGTATTTCGTATTTACAAAAGGTTAACGAGGAGCAGGAACTGGGTGCAAACCCTGGAGCCCAACTTTCCCATCTCTGAAATAAGCCCCAAATCCCCGGCTCCTGAGCTGCGGGGCTCTGGATGGAGATGAGATTTCCGGGAGCCGGGCCCGGCCCTGCGGTGCTGGCTACCTGTGCATCAGGTGACGCTTCTTCCCCCAACACAGCACGTGCCGTCACCGCCACCCGCGGGAGCGTCAGGCTCCAGGGAGGGCGCCGGGCGCTGGAACAAGATCAATCGACTTCGCTTGGCCTGGCGGGGGTTGTAGTTTCGCTGCCCCACTCCGCTTCGCCGTCTCTCCCCACGAAACTACGTTTCCCAGAAGGCGCCGCGGCCGCAGCTGGGTCAGCTGATCCATCACCAGCCTAGAGCAAGATGGCGGCCTCCATGTTGTGCCGCTACCGAGGCTCGCTTCTGGCTCGGCACGGCAGAGCCGGGGGTGTCGCCGGCTTGCACGCAGGACCGAGCCGGAGAAGGGCGCAGGCCGCAGGGCCCATCGCTTCCGGCCAAAGAGCGGGGAATAGTCCTGCGGGAGAGCTGGGGTAAGGCTCGGGCATGGGAACTTCAGCTGGACTGGGGTAGAGCCAGCTCAGCGCTGCGTATCCAACACTCCCTTCTGAAACTTCCCCAGTTTTCCCGACTCCATCCTGTATTCCACAATAGCATGCCCTTATTTGGATTCTCCTCTCACTGTTTTATATGCCTAAATAATCAGTTCCTCAACTACTTCCAGTGTCATCTCTCTTTATATATGGAACTGTCATGAAGGCAGGGGACTAGACTCAATGACCTCTGGAGGTCCCTTCCAGTTCTAGTGTTCTATGATTCTATTCTATCCCTTTTCCTCCAGCTTCATAACTTCATCACCCACGTTTCCCCTCCCTTTCTCAGTTTCTCACCAGTTCCTGTAAATCAGATAGCTTTAATAACATTTTTCTAATGTTTCAAATAAAGTTTACAAAATACAAGTTAAAAAAGGAAATCACTATTCATCTGGGGTAAAGCTTGGGTTAAGAGGAGTTGCAAGTGTCAGTTTACTCAGTTAATTGGATAAATAGGTTACATAACCAGCATTGTCCCAGATTAAGGTGGGTGAGTGTTTGAAATGTCAATGAATAAGTGTCGTCAGTGATGCCACCCATAAAGGGTTTCGAGTCACAGTTTGTGGCAGTTGAGCGCATAGGCACATAAATGGAGTGAATCCCTTGGTCTATCAGTGGCTTGTGGGTCATCATCTTATTCCTGTTGCTGAAATAACTGGTTTTTAAGAACTTTCTGAATCAAAGGAGATTTAGAAGTTCATTAGCTGCAAGGATTTGAATGTGTACTTTTCCTCCACTAGTTTAACATAATATAACATAGACTTCAGCTGCAGTTGCATGCTACAGTGATTGGTTTTAGACAAATCTAATATAAATAAAGCACTGTACGGAATTGCAGGGACTTTCAGTTAGGGCAATTTCAGCTCTGATGCAATCTGATATTTATGTAGAGACATTTGCACCTCAGTAGACCCAAGGCTGTGACTATGTGCATCTGAATGCAAGACAAGGACCTTTACATACAAAACTTTGAAAAAGGATACTCATATTAGAAAGGAGAATTTTAAGGGGATATTTTCAGGTGAAATTATGCCCAAAATTTAGGTATAAACAAGCTTTTCCCCAAACCTTTGTGATAGAAATATTTTCATGAAATATTTGAAAATTGCAGTGAAAATCATTTTAAGCCATCATTCTTCTTTGGAGTACTGCAGTATTGTATGTGAAATTGACTAGGAACAGGCTATAGATGCAAATTAAACAGATTGTTTTTTCACCATCTACTCTGAACTGAGATCAGAGGTCAAAATGAGAGGTGACAAGGTAGTCTAAATTTCCACTTATTTATAACATAAAATGAGATACCAATCACAGTAGATTGTACAGGTACTTGTAATTTGGTTACTCTACTTACTGGTATGTGCATATTAAGCAGTGAAGTAATGTCATGTTGATATTAAAATTGACATAATTGATTCAAAATTAAGATTGGGTTCACATGAATGCAAACTATTCGTATCCATCACAGCTATTGTTTCTGGTCTTCTGTAGATCAAGGCAAATACTGTATCATGGGTTTGCAACATAATAGCTAGATATATACTTGCTTTTTTAAATGAAACCTGAGAACAAGGTTCCCGCTTCCTTTTTCCACCCATGAGCAAAATAAATTTTGTGTGCACCAAGGCATGTGTAGATGTGCACCACCCATAGAAGCACATGCTGCTGACTGTGGATAGCTGTGGACACGCTGCTAATCAGCTGGACAGTATATGTATCTCTTCTGTGTGGCCACCCAGGTGCTCAGTGTACCAGGAACACTTTCTGAGAACCTGAAGCATAAGATGCAGCCACCATAAAAAAAGTAATTGACTGCCAAATCCCACCACAAGCCAGTCTGATGTGCTTCTTTGTTGAGAAAAATGCAGGAAAAAAACCAGCAGAAATAATGAAAGCAAAATGAGGTGTCCCAGTCTTGTAAATACTTGCACATATGCTTAATTTTACTGCCATGAGTCCTCCTGTTAATTTAATTCCCATGGGTTTCACTGAAATCAGTGGGACTTATCTGGATAGTAAAGCTAAGACATGTCTAAAAGTTGGGGGATTTAGAGCCTTAGATATTAATTCTGTCTGCTTTCTGAAACATAGCTAATGAGCCTTGTTTTTTTTTATTTAGTTAGTTATTTTTACAAATATGATTTTTGTAGTCTCACTCAACACATGGGCTACATCTAGACTGGCATGATTTTCCGGAAATGCTTTTAACGGAAAAGTTTTCCGTTAAAAGCATTTTCGGAAAAGAGCGTCTAGATTGGCATGGACGCTTTTCCGCAAAAGCACTTTTTGCGGAAAAGCGTCCGTAGCTAATCTAGACACGCTTTTGCGCAAAAAAGCCCCGATCACCATTTTCGCGATCGGGGCTTTTTTGCACAAAACAAATCTCAGCTGTCTACACTGGCCCTTTTGCGCAAAAGTTTTGCACAAAGGGACTTTTGCCCAAATGGGAGCAGCATAGTATTTCCGCAAAAAGCACTGATTTCTTACAGTTCTTATGTTACAGTAGGAAGTCAGTGCTTTTGCAGAAATTCAAGCGGCCAGAGTAGACAGCTGGCAAGTTTTTCTGGAAAAACAGCTGATTTTCTGGAAAAACTGGCCAGTCTAGACACAGCCATGGAGAAAAACTATTTGTTGTAAAATATTTTATTTCAATGCCTGAAAATTAACCTTAAGTGACAGTATTCCCATTCCCTTAATCAGTTTTTGGCAGTGATATCATCAATGGTTGCAGGAGCAAGACAGAACCCCGAACTCAACTCTTGACAGCTCAAGCTTATTCAGTTCACTTTTGGAAAAAAATATGCTGCATTTGATGTATTTGTTTAATGTTTTTCCATAACCCACTTATTGACTATATCTATCTTGGTACTTAATATTGCTTTACTATCTTGCCATAAAAACCTGACTTCACCAGTGAAATATTATATTAATGTCACTTCATTCGTGCAAGGCCAGATAATTACTTACAGAAACTGTCAAGCAATTCACAGTGTGAAGGTGACCCCCATCTCTTGCCTATATAAAGGTTATGGATGTGAGAATTGCAATTACTTTTCAGATGATATGGAGAAGCTTATTCTTGTGGAGTATGCTCAGAGAGCAGTGGCTCTCTAGTGAAAATGATGATTTCTTTATTATTGGACTACTACTGTTTATGCTAATACAACTTGCAAGTGACTAGCTGATAATGTATACATAATTGATATGCCACCTGTCAGTTGGAGATTTATCAAAGTACATGAAATGCAACTGATATTTATAATTTCTGTTGGTACAAAATGGGGGTTGATCAAGCAAGCTGTTACTCATGTTGGTTTACTTTGCTGATTTAGACCTTTTATTTTTCCTACGTATTTTCTACCTGTATATAATGAAAAAGTTTTCCCCATATTTCAGCATAGTGCTACAATTTGGTACAGGTATTGTGAGGTTGGTTTTGTTTTGTAGTGTTTGCAAGTTTATGGATATTAATAGAGGATATACTAATCATGTTTCCTTTTTCCTGCTCTTTTCAGTGTTGCTCCATGGGTAGCAGTGGTGGGTCTGGAAATTCATGCACAGATCAGTTCCAGCTCAAAGCTTTTCTCTGGCTCCCAAGTCCATTTTGCAGCACCACCTAATTCTTTGGTTTCTTTCTTTGATGCTTCTCTACCAGGAACTTTACCAGTAAGTTGCATTTCTTTTTAATTTGTCTCATTACAGAGTGTTAACATGTTTGTGGAGCACACTTTGAAGCACAATTCTTCTCTTGTTTTTCATGAGTCTGTTTTCTAGTGCTGGTTCCCCTCCCCCCCCCCCCAAACTTTGGTTCATTATTTCATTTCTGTGTACTTATTCTATAACTTGACCACCATGGACATCTGACAATTCCTACTAAGAAAAAAACTCAGAAATCTCTTGCAGAGATTTAATAGCAATTTCCTTTTGCAGTCAGAGTTCATGTATTTGCATGGCAATATTACTTCCGTTAATGTTACTGTATTTGGTGATATGAAGTACTGGAAGTTCATTAAATGTGAGAACATGTATAAAATACTAGGAGTAAGGTTAAGATTTTGTCATGGTTATTTTCAGTAAAAATTACAGACATGTCATGGGTAGTAAACAAAAATTCACAGAAGCTAAAATACTTTTAAGAAATAAAGTTACTAAAAATAATTGAATGGGGCCTTGCAGGGGATGAGTGAAGCCTGAGCTCCACAGTGAGGGATGAGAGTTTGAGATCTGCTGTGGGAGGGTCCAACACCTGCTGCTCAGGGATCCAGGACCCCTGCCATTTGTGATATCTCAGAGCACCTGGGTCCCCACCATCCCAGAGCACAGGGCTGAAGTTGAAGTGGAAAATGTAACAGGAGTATCTGTAAGCATGATTTTCATGTAAAAATGCTATCCTTACCTATAACTTGAGTGATGAGAGGATAAAAGATAGAAAGGGAAATAAGAGCAACCCAGGGAATTACATACTAGCCAGCTTAACTTCTGTATGAGGAAAAATAATGGAGAAAATAATTAAGGAATCTATTTGCAAACATCTAAAAGATAACAAGTTGATAAGTAACAGTGTGGGCTTGTCACGCCAGGATAATGAGCCTTGTGGATGATGGGAGGAGATATGGGTGGTGGTGGTAGATGTGGTATATCTAGATTTTAGTAAAGCTTTTTGTACAGTCTCACATGACCTTCTTATTAACAAACTAGAGAAAGACAACCTAGATGGAGCTACTATGAGGTGGGTGCATAACTAGTTGGATAACCATTCCCAGAAAGTGGTTATGAATGGTTCACAGTCATGCTGGAAGTGCATAACAAGGGTTCCACAGGGATCAGTTCTGGGACCAGTTCTGTTCAATATGTTCATCACTGATTTAGATAATAGCACAGAGAGTATGCTTAATAAGTTTGTGGAAGATACTAACCTGGGAGGGCTTGCAAATAGGGATGTGAATTTTTACTCAGTTAAGAACAGAAAAGAACAGTAAAAATTACTGAAGGTCTAGAAAACATGACCTATGAAGGAAGATTAACATATTGGATTGGTCTGAAAAAGAGGAAACTGAGATTGGATGTAGCAGTTTTCAAGTTGTTAAGGATGGGGGGATGAAAAATTGTTCTCCTTAACCTCTGATGATAGGACAAGAAGCAATGGATTTTAATTGTAAGTAAGGGAAGTTTAGGTGGTACATTATGAAAAACTTCTAAACAGGGTGGTTAAATACTGGAATAAATTGTGTCCGCCTAGGGAAGTTGTGTGATCTCCATCATTGGAGAGTAAGATCGGGTTAAACAAACACCTGTTAGGGATGGTCTAGATCAGGCATCTCAAACTCAGTTAACCTTAGGGCCACTGCCAGTCCTTTAAATCCTCCTAGTGGGCCAATGGGCAACCCCCTTCTGGCAGGACTCAGGAGCTGCTCCAGACTGGCTGGTGATTTAAAACTCTCTGCTGACACCACTGGCAGCACAGTAGGGTTAGAGCAGCTTCCAGCGGCTAACTCCATGCTAATGACAGCATGTCCCTGTGGCCCAGGGAAGGTCTGTACAGAGCGGTGAAACAGAGCAACTGGGCTGGCCCGGGAGTGGAGCAGAGGCTACTGCATCACTCCATTTCCCCTTAGCTCTTGCTATTTCAGTGTGTGCGAGGGGGCCAACTCCTGCTGCTGCCCCCAGTAATCCCCGAGGCCATGTCCCTCAGCGGAGGGGGCTGGAGGGAAGGTATGCAATATTGGGGCGGGGAGAAGGCAGAGCAGGGGTGTGAAGAAGTGGGGTAGGGGGTTGGATTAGGGGCTGGGTACAGGCATACTCTCCCGGGCTGCTGGGACTCACATGGCAACAGTTGCATGTAGGCCGGATTGTGGAACTGCTCAGGTCATGAGTTTGAGACCTCTGGTTTGGCTGGTGTTTGGTTCTGCCATGAGTGCAGGGGACTGGATTCAATGACATCTTGAAGTCCCTTAGAGTTCTATGATTGTATGAGCATCTTAGAATTCTAGTTAGCCATTTGACATTACTTTGCCATATGTGTATTCATGTAGCTGCCATTTCTTATTTGGAATGTCTCAGTCTTATGTGGTGGTCTAAGCAAAAACCACGCTTTGGAAAAGCGTGAACCATACTTATTATTTGTCTGTTTGTAATACCCTGAAGATAATGAGACTTTCCAGACAGGTTAAAAAAAAGGGGGTTAACAAGGAGTTGCCTTGAGAATTTATTCAAAGAAGGGGTAAGGTGGTTATCAGTCTCTTCGACATGCTGGTGTTTTGGGGAAATAACTTCCTCCCACATTTTATTTATTCTGTCACCTCCCTCTTACGTCCCCCTTCCAATTCATCTTTGGTTTATTCTCTCAAGTCACATTTTAACACCTTTTAATATGGTTGTCTTTTGAGGTGGGCATGATGGTGCTATAAATACTTGCTCATTGTAAAGCTCCCTGGGATCCTTTTTGGTGTCAGGTACTAGGTACAAACTTGGTTTGCAGACAAAATAACCACTGAACAAGATTATTGTTGTACCATAACAAATATGCTCTTTAGAAAGGAATGACATTGGTGCCAAATTATTTAAAGTAAAAGTGCCTCCCCTAATGTATTCATTGGATGTAAACACTGAATTCTTATTGAAACCTTCTACGTTTGTTTACAGTGCTATTTGAAGCTTTTATTTTCTTCACTGAAAAATAGCTTAGGTAGGATTCTGAAATTGTGAATAAACCTAGAAGAAGATGGTTGGGATCTTAAGGGAATTCAGGCAGTGAGGGGAGTAACTTGTGAGGCTTGGGAAGAGAAATTATGGTGACAAGTCACAGTTTGTGAAAGTATTAGATGGTTGAAGAAATGGTGTTCTGGTAGCTCCTGATAGTTTGTACTAGGATCTGAGTTCAATGCCAAATCAAGGCTCTTTCATATATGAAAGCACAAAATCTGGACCTATATTAGAGATGGTGAAAATCTTGTAAGATTGTCAGTTCTCAAGAGATTGGCGCTATCTTGGGAGCACATTGTATGACAGTGGCTTCTTTGAGGAGTTTTTGGCTCCACCTGAACTGCAGAATAAGCCCCTTCCAGTTTTGGATGCAGCCTATAACCAAAATCAGAATGGCAGATTCAGATCTCAACACCTCCTTACCCACTGAAACTGAAAGTGGGATTTGAATTCAATAAATTTGTTTTGGCTCATCTAGTTAACATTTTGTTAATGATGTGGGGGAAATCATACTTAAATCATATCTTTAATCAAAATGGAAGTTTTCCCAGGAAAGAGTAAATAAAAATTTGAGCAGGTTAAACATGGAAGTTGGTAGAGTGTTTCCCCTTTCATATATTTCTTGTCTTTCTTTCTCTTGTTTTTTAATTAATTTCTGTGCTTCATAGGGGGAATGGTGGTTGCCTTCGTGATTGTTCCCTGGTGGAAAATCATAGGCCCTAGCAGATGCAGGCTTTTGCAGAGAAGATAACTGCACCTGATTAGTAGGCAGCATGATAGTTAGTTAATTAAAAATTAGCGATCCTGCACTTGTTCACGTCCACCAACTGCTTTTATCTGTACAAGGAAAAAAAATCTCATTCCCAGTGTGGTGAGAGCAGAGTTGAAAGTGAATATTTAAAAGTTCTTGTACTTGTATGTAAGAATGTGATATGGAATCCTTTCTTTAGTATCAACCTTGTTTTTCTGTAGTACTTGCTGCTTTAGCCAAGGCTGATATTTGCTTTTACAGTATAAATGGAAACTTATTTATTTAAGCAGGGAATTTTAGAATTTGTATTAGTAATGTGTGGAGAAATGTAGTAGATAATATTTTTGGAAATGTTTTAAATATAATTTGGCCTCCAGTATTTTAGACCAAAATATTTTGCCAGTGTTACAGTTGTTGCATTTTGCATCTTTAGACTCTATATGAATAATAGTTTCTTTGAACTTTTTGTTTTGCAAAGAAGCTGACAAAGAAAAGCAATGTTTTAGTAGCACTGAGCATAATATTTGTACTTTGTAATAGAGAATAACTACAGTAATAGATGTTCTAAATGTCACAGGAATTTAAATTTAGTGAGACAGTTGCAGCAAGGATCATGTCTGCATTACTGCTCCCCCATAACGCTTCACTCTTGGCCTTAGGAGATGCAGCTCCAGAGATGACTGACATGATTGTCATATGTTTTTCTTACAGGTTGAGTCCAGATGTGATGTACCGCTGATGACTATCATATGTAGGAGGAGGGGCAGAAGTCTGTCTCTTCTGTCCTGTCCTAACTATCTTTTGCCTTTATAGTGCAGTGCAATTCATTCTCCTGCCTCTAGTACTCTGCAAGTGGTTCACCAGAAACAATATGTCAGAGGGTCATAATCATTTCACTGTCTTGCTGCTCTTGGTGAAACAGCTATGGGCATGAACATCTGCTCCGGTGTAGGCAAGGTCAGAAATGGATTTAATAGTTTGTTTCTCTCTTCTTCCCCCTTATTCTTCCCAAAGAGTTCTTACAGAAGTGAGGGATCACATCTGTATTGTTTTCAAACATACTCTGTCTCTATGCTACAATACAAATGTGTTCCACTTGCCCTAGAACTTTTAGAGGAGTCACAGTTAAGCCCTTAACTAAGCTTTCAGTGATGCCATTTTTCCAAGAACCTATACTATTCTCCATAGTTGCATGGTGCATTCAAATCTTGTAGGGTTCTGCTTTCTTGTGGCATTGCATAGGGGCTCTCAAAGCTTTATAATGCACAGAAGCATAACCTTTTTGCACCATATTTTATGTCCCATTAAAAATACAGCAAATTCGACAGCATCTGCCTTAAAACAGCGCGAGTTTTACTTTTCTTTGGGTATAAATAAATGTTGTTTAAGTGTTAGTGACCTTCTCCCCTGAAGATTCTACAGATGACAGGTATGGCATCTCAGGTTCATAGTTTCTATGGTGGGAAGGGACAGTTATGTTCATCTTGTCTAATCCCCATGCAGCACAGACCTTAGAACTCCCTCCCCAACCCTCCATTCAAAATAATTCTTAGAGCCAGTATTTTAGGAAAATATCCAGTCTTAATTTAAAAATTGTCAGTTTTAAAAGGAATCCACCATGACCCTGGTTAAATTTTTCCAAAGATTAATTACCCTCACTGTTAAAAATTTACATCTTATTTCCTAGCCGGAATGTGTCTAGCTTCTTTTTACAATGAAGCTAGTTTTTAATGCATTTAACATGTGCCATGTTAATTTTGTATCATTCTGGTTTTGTAATCAACATCAGCTTTATTACTTATATCGGGTTAGTTTGACAGGATCTATTTTCCATAAACCCATGTTGATTTGCATTAATTACATTTCCCTCTTTTAGTTTTTTATTAATGAAATCCTGTGTCAGCCACTACAGTATCTTGCCAGGGATTAATGTCAGGATGACAGGCCTATAATTACTCGGGGTCACTCCATTTACCAGTTTTTAAAAATGATACGACATTAGCTCCTTTTCAGTTTTCTGGAATTTCCCCGGGACACTAACATTTATTGGAAAATCAGTGTTGACGGTCAAACATCTCCTTCACTTATAGCCAAGAGTTTTAAAATAGGTGGGTATCGGAACCTGCTTATTTAAAACAGTCTGACCACAATATCTTTTGTTCAATATCATTTAAAGATACCAGTAGAATGGAAAGCATATAATAACACTATGATCAGACAATATTGCCTGTTTTTTCACCCAAGTACAGACCCGAAATATTTATTAAGCCCATCTATCTTTTCTTTAGCATTGAGAATATTACTATTTCCATTTAGTATGAGCTGATACAATTGTCCGGATTATTTTGGTTCCTAAATTATTTTAAAATTCCTAATTTCCGATTTGTAGTCATTAGTATCAAATTTTGTTTTATATTACATCTGCTTTCACTTATTCTCTAAATCAGTGTTTCTCAAAGTGGTCCGTGGACCTACTCTGAGAAGGCCATTAACTGGCTACTCCCATTTGTTTATTTACCAGCTCTGCAACCATGGAGCCTTGTGGCTCCCATTAGCTGCAGTTCACCTTTTGCAGCCAAGGGGAGCCGCGGAAAGCTGAGTGCTGTTTCCCACGGCTCCCCTTGGTTGTAAATGGTGAACTGCAGCCAATGGGAGCCACAGGGCTCTGTGACTGCAGAGCCGGTAAATAAACAAAGCGGCCAGTTAGCAGCTTTCTCAGAGTGGGTCTGCAGACCACTTTAAGAAACACTGCTCTAAATCATGTGGTGGTGGTCATTTTTAACCAGCGCAGTCTTCTTCCTAGGTTGTGGCATTTTGGTCATCTAGTAGATGTTCTTAAATTATTCCAAAATACCTTTCACATTTTTCTGATTAAATTCTTCCTCTCAGGTGGTTTGTTCATAGTTGTTTTCATCTTTATGAAATTGGCCCTGATGATAAAGCACCAGATGAGTTGTTGTCTGTTTATAGGACTGAGTGCAAAGAGAGAGTTGGGGCATAAACGGCAGCCACTAAAGACCACTGTGATAGAAAAGCCCGTTGGTATACGACACATCACACATACCATAACTTGTCCTACAACTCTGTTTATAAGCTATGAAAGTGACCTCATTTGAGGCCTGATTGACCTAGTTCATGGGAGCTGAAATCAGGTCTATAGAAAAGGGAATGAAAATTCATCTCTAGATTACTTGAGGTGCCTGAAAAATTGATACCATTATATTTCAAAGACTAAAGCTATGTCTACTGTTTAAAAGCTATAGTCTGTCTTCCCCACTATGGCTGAGGTTTCTAGACAACAATTTCCAACTAAAAACATCTGTGCACTTCTCCATTACAGCTGCTTCTGCACCTTTAAAATGCCTACATTTACACTATTTTTGTTGTTAGTCATAGGAACTTGCTGTATCCTAAGTCTCACTAGTCTTTCTGCACAATAGTCGTTATTCTTCTCCTTAATGGACAAAACCACTGAGCTGTGATTCAGGATTTAAATAGTCAAATGGGAAGTGAACATAAATTGAATGTGTGCTTTGACCACGGATGTGTGTTTCTCAACTGTCAACCATTTAAAAATAACTAAAACCTCCTAATGTATTTTCAGTGTAGTTACAATATAAACTGTACTATTTATATGTTTTTTAAAAGACAAAGATTGCAGATATTTATCAAGAGGATTTTCAAAAGCACTCAGGGATGGCTTAGCTCTGCTCTCATTGAACTCAACTAAATTCCTGTTATTTCAGTGGGACAGAGTTACATCATCGCTGAGCACTTGTGATAATGTCACCCTGGAAGTTTTGAATTTAATGAATCTGCATCCTTCCCATGCCTTCAGCCATCACTTAAGACCTGAACATGACTCTGCCATTCCTGTATCTATCCTGTGCTACTCTTTGCACATTCTCACTGTTGTGCATTTATTTAAGTTTTCCTTCTATTAGTACTGTTCAATGGAGGGATTTTTCAGTCAGTTTGTTTTTCATGTTTTTCTAGCTTCCCAGTTAGAGATGTTTGTAATGGCAGTGGCTCTGGCTTCATCCATTTTACGTGTCCCAGATATTTCCATTTTTTTTTTTTTGCTGGATAACTTTTGAGATAAGAAATTGTTGGACTCTGATAAATCTCAGGCATTTGTTTTATTTTTTTTCTATGTAATACCTAGTATTTTCCTGAGGCGTTTGCATTCACAGGCATTTGGATATCTGTCTGTACCTTTTGTGGATTTCCCAGTGTTCATATTCATATTTAAGCCAGAAATAGAATTAAAGATTCCTAGTTTAGTCTTTAGGTTGCAGATTTTTTTTGTTTAAGATGTTGCTGGCGAATCTTGTTTAAGGTGCCAATTTGTGACATTATTTTCCTTTTCTAAATCCTCTTTGGTTTGCTTGTTCCTGCAAATGTATGTGAACTGATTCACCTGTTGTAATCCTTGCCTCTTAATGTAATGTTTGAGTTGGATGTGTCTGAGGTTCTTGTTACATTTGTTTTTTTCATAACTGATTATTAATCGTTTCTTTCTTGTGATGCTAAACTTTTGATCTTTGCTTGGATTTCGCTTGAGCTGTCCCTTAGAAGAGCTATGATGACAGCAAACATTAGGTCTTCCAGTGTACTACTCTTGAGCCACGCAATGTCTGTGTTGTACCATCTACACTATTTTTCTTATAAAGTCAATGGTAATGCCAGCAGTTAAAGTGAAATGTACATACAGGAAGGCCCTGCTTTACTATGGCCCAGTTTACGACCCCTTGCAGTTATGACCTTTTCCATAAGTGGGGAAGGGGCCGAAATCCACCGACTTACGTCCTCGGCCCCTCATTTACGACGGCATATGACACCTATCGTAAATGCAGGCTCGAGTTGCAACGCCCCCAACTTGCAACACTATCCCCGGAGCTGATCACATCACAAGTCAGGGGCAGCCTGTACTGTACCCTGATACCAGGTTTTGAAGATGTTAACCATTTTTGTTGGCATATCATAACGCTTACAGTTGTTCCAGACTGAATTGTGATGGTGGCTGTCAAATACTTTCTTAAAATCTTTTAAAGTTTCGATGCTTGGTTTTGCCATTCACTGTTGTCTCCAGTGATTATTCATAGGGTGAAAATGTGGCTGAGACAAGGTCTTCCAGGTCAGAATCCAGCCTGATATTCCATTAGCTTTGCCTTACCTATTTCTTTTATTCTGCATAAGCTGATACTGCAGAAAACTTGTCAAGGTATGTGATGCCTTGCCAATTACTGCAGTTGCTTAGATAACCTTTCTTTGGTATTTTGACTATACTGCCATTTTGTATTGTTCTGGAAACTTCCTGGTCCTCTACTGTTTTGAAATATTCAGTATTTTTATTGATAGTCTCATCATTACAAGTTTTGAACATTTCCCTGGTGAGTTGGTCTTTACCTGTCGGCTTTCCCAGGTTTTAACCTTTTAACTGTATCTTTCTCTCCTTGTTGGTGATGTGAAATGCTACAGTGTCTAGTTCTGGCTGTTTGATGTTTTTGTCAATATCAATAATTCTTTATGGTCTTGGCTTGGCTATCATCTCTTCCGAGTGCTCTGCCTATGACTGTGTTCTTTTTCTGTTGTTAAGGTCTTTGTTTACCTTAATAAGCTCTCCAGATGGTGTAAACTTGCCAGTCAGAATCTTGTTGAGTTTGTGATGTGTTACTTTCAGCAACTAGTGTCTCTTTCAGCAACTGCTTCAGCATCTTCAGCGTGTATTTCCTCCATGTTGCTCTGTGCTGCTTTATCGTGTGTTTTTGGCTGCTGCTTTTTCTGAAGGTGTTTTTCAGGACTGATGTTTTGCTTTGGCTTGTTTCCTTTCTTGCTCACGTTTCCATGGATTCTCATGTATTCAGACATTAGCTTTGCTGTCTGGAAATAAACTACAGGCATTGCGACATCTATTATACTACCATACAGAAAGAACCCATGACGTGTCAGTTAACGTCTTGTGATGGTTTTAAGGCGTATAACATCTGACGTGGGTTTCTCAGTTCAATTCAAAATTTGCTGATGTGATGTCCTGTCTGTTAGACATTAGCTGTAAGTTTTCTTGGTGTTCTTGGTTTTGTTTGTCTGAAGTGTGATCTTCAGTCTTGTGGCATACAACCTTGGGGAGTCTGGTTATATGAATATCTCTGTGTGTGAATAGTGTCTCATCAATTGAGCCCTGATACCAGGCGCAATTTTGCCAGTCTGGCTCCATTGTCATTTGGGGTCCCAAGGTCATGTTTGCCCCATTGCTTTCTTACTCTGTTGTTGTCATCCCCAACCTTGGCATTGCTAAGCAGATGTCATGTTTGACAATGTGGTCAGTCAGAGTTTGGGGATGGTTATGGAATTGATCTTAGATCTTGTCACCATGGTTGTCTGGTGACACGTAATGTTTATTTTGTAATTTTCATGTTATAGCTGGAAGCTATAGGAAATGTTTCTGCTTTCCTTACTACATAGAGGTTGAACCTCCAAAATCTGAGACACTCTGGTTTGGTGACATCCGTGGTCCAGCAGGACCATGCATGTTGCTGGATCAGAGAACTGTGGACCTGGAAGTGCAAACTGGCTGGGAGCCCTGTCCTCGGGGATTCCCAGCGAAGCATGGCAGAAGTGAGGCACCTGGATTCCTGGCCAGGCTGGGGAGAAGTGGGTCCACAGCAGCTGGGGAGCTCCATCCCCAGGGAGCATCAGTGGTTCAGAGCCTAAGTCCAAGCCTCCAATGGCCTGAGGTAAATAGGATGAGGTTTAATAAGGACAAATGCAAAGTACTCCACTTGGGAAGGAACAATCAGTCTCACACATACAGAATGGAAAGCAACTGTCTAGGAAGGAGTACTGCAGAAAAGGATCTAGGGGTCATCGTGGACCACAAGCTAAATATGAGTCAACAGTGTGATGCTATTGCAAAAAAAGCAAAATGATTCTGGGATACATTAACAGATGTGTTGTGAGCAAGACACAAAGTCATTCTTCTGCTCAACTCTGCACTGATTAGGCCTCAGCTGGAGTATTGTGTCCAGTTCTGGGCACCACATTCCAAGAAAGATGTGGTGAAATTGGAAATGGTCCAGAGAAGAGCAATAAGAGTGATTAAAGGTCTAGAGAACATGACCTATGAAGGAAGACTGAAAGAATTGGGCTTGTTTAGTTTGGAAAAGAGAAGATTTAGAGAGGACATGATAGCAGTTTTCAATTATCTAAAAGGGTGTCACAAGGAGGAGGGAGACAAATTGTTCTCCTTGGCTTCTGAGGATAGGACAAGAAGCAATGGGCTTCAATTGCAGTAAGGGAGGTTTAGGTTGGACATTAGGAAAAACTTCCTATCTGTCAGGGTGGTCAAACACTGGAATAAGTTGCCTAGGGAGGTCGTGGAATCTCCATCTCTGGAGATATTTAAGAGTAGGTTAGATAAATGTCTATCGGGGATGATGTAGACAGTATTTGGCCCTGCCATGAGGGCAGGAGACTGGACTCGATGACCTTTCGAGGTCTCTTCCAGTTCTAGTGTTCTATGATTAAGCCCTGCAGGCGGGATCCCAAAACGGTTCCTCCCCTGTGCCATAAAGAAAACATGGGAACCTTTTGTGTTGGACATAAATTAATATTATTTTACTTTATTTAAAATGAAGTTTGATAAAGTAATGTGAGAAAGTTAAAGTGCTTTGTCTGTTTAAATTCATTTAAATAATTTAATAATTAAATAAATAATTTAAATTAATATTTCCTTTCTTACTAGTAAAATAAAACTGTTCTCCCCGGCTGCAGCATTAGCAAAAAATAGCTTGTGTCTAATTATGTAATTAATGATGAGTTTTCTATTAGCAACTAGTGGTCCATGGAAGGCTTTGCGTTGAGCTAGGTAGGCCATGGGCCCAAAAGTTTGAGAACCACTGTGTTAGGGAGATGGGAGAGCACTGTGTTGGTGAGGGATGGGTGGGCGGGGCTGGTGTTGTGGAAATTGTAACCCCCACCGGCAAGGAGTGGCCCTGGCCTGGGCCCAGCCCCGCTGGCCAGAAGCCCTGTCCACACTCATCTGGCACTGGCCTCACCGAGCAGATAGAGCAGCAGCAGGTGGAGGTAGCCGAGAAAGCGGGGGGCTATGGTGGCCATACTGCCCACCATGATCCCAAAAGGTGATGTCTATAAAACCTTTATTACTGTGTACATTTTTAGTATGTTACAACAAAATCATTTTACCAATCACTGTTTCCACTCCAATTTTCATTAACGTCTTTTATGCATACTCATTGCATGACTATTTTGAACTCCTTTATATTTAAAAAATTGTGGTCCACATTTATAAAAAAAGCACCCCGCACAGAAATTCCTGCATACGGGCCTGAATGAGGAATGTTTTCTAATCTTGTAATCATTCTCGTGGCTCTTCTCTGAACCATCTCCATTTAATCAAGCATTCTCCTTGAATAGTGAACACCAGCACTGCACACACTATTCCAACAGCAGCTGCGCTAGCACCAAACACAGTAAAAGAACCTCTCTGTTCCTGGTTGAACAGATGTTTTATGTGTCCCAGGACCATGCTAGCCCTTTTGGCCATAGTGTCACACTGATAGCTCGTGTTCAGATGATTGAAAAAAAATGCTGGGGTCGTGGTGGACAAAGTCACTGCTTTCCATAATAGCCTCTACCCTATACGTATGGGGTTCAATCTTTGTTCCTAGATGTATACAGTTACATTGAGCTGGATTAAAACATATGTTGTTTGCTTGTACCTTACTTACCAAATTATCTAGATTGCTCTATATCAGTGACCTGTCCTCTATTATTCATCTCCCATATTTTGTCTCATCAGCAAACTTATCAGTGATTTTCTTTTTCTTGAGTCATCAATTAAAAATACTAAATAGTGCAGGCCCAAGGACTGATCCCTGCAGGATCCCACTAGAAACTCACCTGCTCAATGATGATTCCTCTTTTATAATGACACTGTTGTTCAAACCAGTTACTGTACTGGTTAGAATTTATAACAGCCTTGAACCAGACTGGAATTTATGGATTCAAAAGGCTGCATCAGCTGAGCATAGCCTACATGAATCTGAGTCGCTTGGCTGATGGATCTTATGGATTCTTCAAGTTGTGCCAGCAGAGTTTATAAATTCTTTGAATCTGAGTGATTGGATTTCTTTCAAACTTTGTTAAATCAGCGGTGCTCCAATGAAATTTCTAAATGTACTAGAAACAGTCTTTGCCAAAGTGCAAAACATACAGTGGGACCCTACCAGTATATATGCATAAGTTTATTATTTGTCATAGATCTTGTTCAAAACTATTGAATAAAATAAATTTGATGTTTTTCAGACTTCTAGATCTCTGAATGTCTGATCAGCCTGAAATTGTCCTTTAAAAGTTTCCATCTAGTAAGAGATCACAATGGTGAAATCAGCTCAGACCCAATAAATTGCAGGATTAGGGCCTCTTATGTAATCATTACTGTACTCACTGATGACAGAGTCTGCTCCTGCTCCTACTGAAGTCAATAGAGTTTGTTTGTTGAGTTTGTTGATATGTTCAGCCCCTCATCTCTTGTACTACACATTCTAAACCGTTATAAATACTAAATAGTTATTGCCTTCTAGATGGTGGGAAGACACAAAGGAAGAGGTCTCTGTGTGAGCATTTGTTTGCAATTGCAGAGTTAATATTCACAATTACATTAAAATGAAAAAGATTTAAGAGCAATAATTTTGAAGTTTAAATTATTAATGCACTTCAAAGAAGTATATATCAGAGCAGGTTAGCACTTTCAATGCAGCACTAATGATGGGACTGAATGCATAAGTGGAAGCAAATAGAATCCAGAGTGACATAAAATAGCTAAATTTGAAAATGTATGTTTAGGTAATGTTTTGGGAGGGTGGGGGTAGAGGTTCATCTGTAGTTCATGGAGTACTTAGTGGTCTCCAGAGAGGTGAGTGTGAGTGGTCACACTGTACTGTATCTTCTTTGTTTCCAGCTGCTAACTGTCAGTCCCCGTAATACACGAGGTTCGAAGGGATGCCGGAAAGGATGAGACCACAACTGGGGGTTTTAAAAAGCACAAACTGATTTTATTTTGATGGTGCCAGACAATCATCAGAACAAAAATTGAACAGATTGCCAGACAACACAAAACAATTCCCTGAGGCTTTTCTAAATCACAATAATTCCCAATAACTGCCCAGGGGTTAGGAACAGATGAATTAACACTGGTATTGTCCATAGGGCTGATTATTTACACAACTTTATACAAGGAAACAGTAAAAACCCTAAACCACAACTATATATAAACAAACTTAGTAACTTTTTAACCACTGTCACTTGACAAGCAATAAGGACAACTAAAAAATCAATTAGGATAGGGATGATGGCGGCGGCGGGGGGGGGGGGGGGTTATACCAGTTCTGGAGACAGCAGGAACACAAGTACCGGTCACATGCTCATAAACTGTCTCCACTCGGGTCGACCAACTCGGAGTACGCTAAGTAAGACTCGAGAGCGGGGGGTGCAAGGCGTCTGGGTGATCAGGCCAGGCGTTCACTCAATGCAAATCCCTCGTGAGAGAGGGGCTGCCTGCCTGTTTTATTGCCTGTGAACTTATCACCCCATAGGTTGGTTTTTGCTGCAGTGGTGGAGTAGCAGGCCTGAGCACAAGTCAGCCCATTGGCTGATCTTTCACTGCAATGGGTGGAGCGAGCAGGGGAAGATTATTAATTTACATGCCCTTATATGGAAAACACTCCACCTCACAGACAGAGCCCCCTATACCAGCCTTAGAGGTATTACAGGCTATGGCTCCCTGCGATGGGCAGCCATTTCTGATGTTCTGTCTCAGACACTAACTTACATTAAAAGAAGCTAAAAATAAACTTAATACATTGTGTGCTACCACTGGGTGGTTGGTGTGTGTTTTGAATGGAAGGTGGTCTGCATGATTATAAATGGTAGGAAAGGAGATGTGGTGTTCCATATGAAAATATCAGACCTCTGTCCTAAAAGCAAAAGATTGTATGATTTTTGGGGCAGGGACCTTGTTCTAAGTTGTACAGAACCTAACACAATGGGGCCTTGTTGGATGGGATTCTAGTGTGCTATTATAATGCAAATAATGAATTAAAATGTGCTGACAATAGGATAATAAAGAAAGCAAGCAGATGCTTTCTCCAGGGAAAGGAAGAGGTGGAGTCACATTTTTGTCCTTCATTTTTATTTTATATTCTTCAGCAATCTGTGGAGAATGCCTGCTTTCTTACTGTACAAAAATGATTGCTTATTGAATATGGAAACTTAGATTGTTTTAGCTAAAAGCAAACTCATTTTAGTCATTCCAATGATAAACATCCTTGAATCTTAAAATAAGAGAAAAGTAATTTTAATAATGATTTGCTTTCCAGCACTGGTACTAGTAGGTGTTTATGCTGTTGAAGGTGCTATCAAAGATAGCCTTAAAAGATAGGTTCTGTCTAACTTGAGCTTGCACTTAAACGTGATAAGGTAATGAAAGAATTGTTGCATCTTTTTCAGCAGTGAAAGGAGTAGACTAATTTCTATACAAATAGATCTTGGCAAGTTTTTCTTTTATTTCATTGGCAATCAGTTACCATGGTACCTCTAGCAAGATAACGTAGCTGGGGGAGAAGGATGGAAGGAGGATATTGATGCCATCATTAAGTCCTTTCATGGTTTTCCAATATAAACCATTTAAATTTCCTTTACAAGAGAACTTTCTAGGAACTGTATGAAAATAAAGATCTATGACAGCTGTTAGAAGGATGGAAATGTTTAAAAGTCTTTGTAGATACAGGGCTTTGTCCATACCTGTTCTAGCAGTTCCACATTTCTCTGAAAACCAGCACTATTCAAGTGTTTCAGACTGGCAGCTTGTCACTTCAAGACAATAATTTAAATCCTCAGTGCTAGTCAAAGCTGTCAAGTTAATAACAGCATACTATATAAATAAGCTGGGGAACTTACTCTAGATTATTAGTACGGGAAGCTTTCACACACAGAATTGATGTTTATCACTGTAGATTATTCTAAAAGCTATGCATATTCCAAGGAGACACAACAGTTTTCTAGCCATCTGAGTTACCCAGGTGTAAAACTTAGATAACAAAATTGCAACCCTTGCAGAAGAAAAGTAAGTAATTATGCCTCATCATCCATTTGAGGAAGCTAATACATAATACCAACCCTATGATTGGTCTTCACTTGCCAATGAAATAAACACATCAGCATTATCCAATTGTTAGGAAATGGCAAATACTGTATTTAGTTTAAAATTAGGTGGGTTACTAAGTGACAAAAGTTAGTTGTTACATGAGTAAAAACATAGTCCAGACACTTGCGTTAGTGCACACTGGTATATTTGCAAAAGAGCATCATAGGATTTTTCATAGCTACAAATAGTTGTGCTTTGGGTTTCGCATCTCATTCCAAAACAGAACAGTTCTGGCAGCATAATTCTGGGCCCTCATTCAGTTCTTACTCAGATGGGAGAGTGCCACCTTAAAATACCAACCCCACTTTGCAGCCTTTGAGGATTTTTTTGAGGTCTCCAATTACTGACCTACACAGCCCTGCTTAGCTTGTGGGACCTAACAGGCGATAAAGCCACAGGCCATGGAGAGAGGGAGGGAAAGGTGCCAGGGAATTTGAAATTTCATTTTTTATTTTTTTAAGATTCAGTGTTCAGATTAAAACTCCGATAAAACATAAGCACTCTGGGTAGTAATGTCTATCATCTAGATAAAATACTGATTTCTGAAAGTAGGAATTTTTGCGTATGTGAAACTATAGTTATGATATTAAAACAAATTACATATTTGTTACTTATGTTTAATGATATTAAACATTATCTAGGAGTTTTCACTCTGGCATTTAGGACTAATTTGTTCATTTTGCTGTTCATTAACATTCACATGAGAAATTATTCTCATACTGGGTTCTGTTTCCTTTTTTTCTCTAAATCTTTATAATTAAGACTCAACAGACAATATATTCAAGCCAGAAGCATGCAGTTACAATAAGGATGCAATAGTTCTCTGGTTAAGTGCCATAAACATGTAATTCCTTTTCTTCTTCTTTTGAGAAAATAGTTCTTATTTTTTATTTATATCAAGTAGTCTTATCCACTTATAGTAGAGTTTTGATTTCTCAATTGCTAAAGAGACAATGCAAAAACAAATCTGTGAGGTTTCTTGTTGGGCATGGCTAGGGTTGCCAGGTGTCCGGTATTCTACCATACAGTCCTGTTTTTGGGCCCTTTGTCCGGTAAAAAAATCCAGAAAATACTGGACATGTGGAATGTCCGGTATTTCCTGGATTTCTGGCTGGGCGCTGGACGGAAGTCTGGCGGGGGCTGTGGGAGTGGCTGGGAGGTGGGGCGCGATCGGTGCTGGGAGCCCTGGCTGTGTCTGACGCCTTGGGGAGGAGGAGGAGAAGCCTTGTCCCTGCTCCTGAGCACGAGGTGGAGCCGCAGCCGGACTCACTCGCTCTTCTCCGGACTGAGCGTGGGACTGACAGCACCTTGGGATCTGCAGGTACCTGGGTCAGTCCCACTCCCCACTTCCCCCGACCCTTCCCGACCAGCTCTGCTGCCCCCGACCCTCTCCCGGCCACCCCTGCTTCCTGCTGGCTGGTACTCTTCCTCCCGATCTCCCCTGGCCCGCCTCGCTGCCTCCGACCCCCTCCCCATCTCCCCCTGCCTGCTAGCCCCGCCCTCTGGGCCTCCCCATCTCCCCGTACCAGCCGCGCTGCCCCTGCCCCTCTCCCCCCCCCCCCCCGGCCAGCCCCACTCCCCTCCCGGCCAGTCCTTCTCTTCCCTTCCCCCCCCATCAAGTGTGTCTGGTATTTTTTCTAAACCTACCTGGTAACCCTAGGGGTGGCAGTAGGGAAGGAAGAAGTTTATTTTGTTCTTCAGATTGAACCTCTCTCATCTGGCACTCTTTAGTCTGGTAATATTGGTGGTCTAGCAAGATTTTAGTTAACTGGATAGCCACTTGTCAAGTTTTCCACAGTCCTATAAAGTTTGTTTACAACCACTAATTCTGGTTCTCAGTGTTCTGTGCTGTTGTTTAGCTCTAATTTATCCCTAAGCATTTTATAACATCCCAGTAAGCAGTGGAAGTGTTGGTAATGCTGCTAAACCAGAGGCGAGGAACCTTTTATGTGTCGGGGGCCAATGTAATTTAATCCTAACTATTATGTCCAATGTAAATGTTGTGAGAGACACCGGGTATGTAGGGTAACCCTCACTGAAAATGCCAGGATCAAGGCAGGCTGCAAAAGGGGAGCAGATTTTCCTCAAACTGGTGGCTCACACTTATGTTACTCTCCAACTAGTCATGAACTGTGTTCCCGATCCATCACACTGGTTATTAGGAGGCTGAAAAAAAAATCATACAGCCCCCTTTATTGCATTCCAATTCTCCAGCTCCTAATTAGCACTTGGGTAATGTGAGGAGTTACTAAAAAACAAAACAAAACAAAAACCCTTTTCAAAATGTTCTTCTAAACCCCAAATGGCCAGCCACGTTGTCAGGTCACTCTTACTTTGGATCTTACCCAGACTACTACTGTGCCAGCCAATCTTTGAGTGTCTAAAACTAAAGGTTTATTATAAAAGAAAAGGACAAGAAGAGAGTTGTTAAATGGCAAAGTAATCAGATACATAAAGACACTTCAAAGTCCGTATATTAGGTTTTCAGCTGCATTAGTTAGTGTGTTGGCTTGAGAGTCCATCTGGAACACATCCAAAGCTTGGATGGGTCATTCTTCAGAGCTTTAAGCCATGTCTGCACAACAAGATAAGGTCAAATTTATTAAGGTTGATTTCTTGCCACCCAGTTTTATAACATTGAAAGTCCATGTCCCCACGTGCACAAGAATTCAGCATAGTTAGAAGTAGCGCGTCCCCCAATAGGGAGAATGCCATAAACTTTGAGCGTGATGCACTGTGGGTAGCTATCCCACAGTGCCTGTGCCACTTTGCATTCTGAGTTATGCTCCTGGTGCATTCTGGGACCAAAACTGTGCAGCAGGTGGTTCTGGGTTCATATTGTCAGCGTCCCATAATGCACGTGTCTATTCCCTCTCCTCTTGCTTGTGATCAATGGGAAGTAGTCTTTTTGTGCCCTTTTTTACCCTGGTTACCTGTGCAGATGTCATAGCACCACAAGCATGACCCCTCTCATGGATCCTATTGTGCATCAAAGCATTGTGATGTTGACGTATACCTTGGTGCACCTAATGGTGCAGTATTTCAAGAGCCACTAGAAAAAGGATGAGGAGGTATTTCAGTCTCAGGGTGCCATAGGCACGCTGTACAGGAAAGCCCTTGCATTGAGCTAATTGGAACCACAGCCAATATTTAATCCTTTGGAAACAGTGGAACGCCAGTTCTGGTGCCGTGAGACATGGGCAGACTGGTGGGACTGCATAGTGCTGCAGGTATGGGACAATCAACACTGGCTGCAAAACTTCAGAATGTGCAAGGCCACTGTTATGGAACTTCGCAAATGGCTTTCCCCTGCCCTGAAGCGCAGGGACACCTGAATGAGACCTGTTCTGACAGGGGAGAAGCACATGGGCAATTGCCCTGTGGAAGCTTGCTTATCTGAGTCGCAGTCAAGCTTGTTTGTTTCTGTTGTGGGGTCCTATACCGTTCCTGTTTATACTTGCCTTGTTTGCCTTGTTTACTGTTAATAATCCTTGTTATCTTACCTTATCCATTGTCCTAGTCCTTGGGGAAGGCCTAATAGCTCCCAGCGATAGACGTGGGTTTGGGGATGGGCCTGGCAGCCAGCTTAGTTTAAAATCATTAGTTTTCTGGCTAGCACTTACCTGTCCATGACTTACTTACACTAAAAATACCTGAGATTAATTCTGAGGGTGAGAGTGGGGAGGCACATTGGAGGCATGTGAGAGCTTTTGCAGGGGATTGGGGGGGAGGATATCTTGGGCTCGCAGATCATGGCTGCTCCTCCCCTCCCCCAGCTGGGGACCAACTGTCTACTGGAGGCATGGGAGAGCCTTTGCTGGAGGGATGTGTGGGAATAGTACAAGCTACCAGGACCCTGGACTACAGCTGCTCCAGCCCAGCCTGGGATCACTGGCAGGGCTGATGTTACACTGACTGGGAACCACGGCTGAAACCAAATTCTGAGCCCATCAACAGGGGCTCAAGCTTCAGCTTCAGCCCTGGGTTATGGGACTCAGGCAACAGTTCTCCTGCCCAGAGACGAATCGCTTGTGCTTGGGCCCTCCTGCCTGGGGTCATGGGGCTCAGGTGGGCTCGGGCTTCAGTTCTAATTCCTGGGGACATGTAGTAATTTTTGTTGTTAGAATGAGGTCATGGTGCAATAAAGTTTGAAACCCCCGACATAAGTAATTAACACACATTCTAAGGGGCCATTCAAGGTAAAGTGATCCTGTCAGAACCTCTGCAGTTGTAGGCGGAGGCTAATGCATTATGGATTGTTGCAATAAGCCAAAAACTCAGTGTTTTTCTTATGGCCGTGATTTTTAGTGTTTAGCAAAGATATGAATTTAACCTCCAGGCTTGTCCTTAGTGTAATGCAGGTTTCGTTTGAAGATGGGAACTGAGAGATTAAATGAAGAGTGGTCACTTTGTGAACAGTACAGGTTATATGGTGTTATTGTGTGTTGTTATTTTTCTTTGAGAGTTCATTCAAGATCATAGAGATTGTCTGCTTTCCCCCACATAGTTGTTATTAAGACATTTAAAACACAGGATGAGGTGCACTCATATTTGTGATAAGCATGTGTAGGGTCTACGGCTCTTGAAAAATATGCTGGGGTGGGCAATCCTTATAGCAGTGGATATGTGTTTGCGGGTTTTATACCTATTCTTCTGCCACAGTCTGGTGCCACTTCGAATTGGTATGTTATGGTTTTTGATAATGAACTTGATGAGGTTGGTGGATAGTTTGACGGCCAGAACAAGAGCTTTGAGAAAGATTTCTTTCTGGATGTGGCCCCTATCGAGTACCTGGATATCATGGAAGAAACCCAAAACAACTATGCAAACAAACAACCCAAAATAAAATAACATGCTAAAGGCAGCCATCCAACACAAAACTGAAAGTATAACCAACTATGACTCCACAATCCACAGAACTTCACCACCAGAATAAGCTATGGCACCAGGACCCACTACATGTATACTACACATCATCATAACGTCATCAGTTTACCCAGAGTGCCTCTTACTGGAGCTGAATTATTTCTGTTCCCCAAGGGATTGAACTTCAGCCCCAGTTCTGAACCTGATGCCATAATAACATGTTGAGAACTAGAAGAATTATTTTGTCAGCTCCACCACAAGAATTCTTACACAGCAATGATGACATAATGCTTTTTTTCTTGTGCCTTTCAATGATCTGACTGGATACCCCACAGTAGATAAAACCGCTCTTGATCATTACATTGATTCAGGAAACAACCTGACTGTGAAATATTGAGCAAATATGGCACACACCACAATCTCTCCACCACTGTCAGAACAGCTATACAATCCATGAAATCCAACTACCAGATAGAGATCAAACCAGCAAACAAAAAGGGGTGCCATCATAATTCTCAACTGTGATGAATCCATCAGTGAGAACATCTGACACCTCTCTAACACCAACTATTACAGAGAATTCAAGATTCCCCACAAAAATTCAAGGTTATCAAATCTTTCCTCAAACAACTCCAAGAGAAATCCACAACCTTATTCCCCAGAAACCTATCCCTGGGATCTTCTACAAGCTTCTTAAGACACACACACCAGGGAACTCAAGCATGCATACCTATTATATCTGGCCTTGATATTTTTACTGAAAGAATATCAGGACTCCAGAGCCATCCTCAAGCCACTCACCACACAAAGGATCAACTTCCTCTAGGACACAACAGATTTACTCCATAAATGTCACAACATTAATAGCCTCCCTCAGATTACCATCCTTGCCACAATGGATGTTTCTTTCTTATACACCAACATGTCTCTCAGTGACTGCATCGCTGCCTGCCTCATATACCTACAAGACAACAGACACACCTCAGATTCACTCCAAGTGTATCATCAAACTCCTCCATTTCATCCTCAGCCATAACAATTTTACATCTACATTCAATTTGTCCACGGAAATAGCCATGGGTATTAGGGTGTCCCTACAAAATGCCAGACATTTCATGGGCCACATTGAGGAGGAATTTCTGAACAAATGCACCATGGAACCAATTATATACCTGAGATACGTTCATGATATTTTCATCCTCTGGACAGATAACCTCATAGATATTCCCACCACCATCCGTTCATCAAATTGTCTCTACAACATTTTAGCGCAAACATGAACTTCCTGGACACCACAAACAGCTTCCCACAGAAAACTGTATACAAGAAACACACATATCACCATATCTGCCTTCAGAGATTCAGTAAACCACATCAAACACACCAAAAAGTCTCCTATTTACTGCTAGGCCCTCAGATACTACTGAATATACTCAAAGAAAAAGGTCCAGGATGCACAACTTAACACACTTAAAACTGCCTCCAACAAGAATGCTGTTGTACTGCAAACAACTTCAAAAAGCATTCTGATATTCAGTATTTCAAATAGGAGCTGAATTTTTTTCTCTGTTATGCTCTGAGTCATGAGGCTGCTGGGAGTTAGAATGCAATAAAAGTAAATAGACTGCTTCTAGTGGAAGGAAAAAGGAGACCTATTTCACTGATGTCTGATCCTTCTGCAGAACTTTGTGGGAGTGGATATTATCCAGCATCTCTCAGGATTGAGGTCTGCATGGAGGAAACTGAAAGAATTATATGAAAATTCACATGTGTAGTACATTCCCCACTCTATCTCACCTGTTGTATCCTGATATCTGTGTAATAAGCTGTTATGTTCAATTGACTAGAGCCTGCTGCTCTTGATTCAGCAAGTATCTATACATATGTGTAAATTCATTTCTGTGCAGCAAAGCACTTAAATCCACTTATAAATCTTATTGAAGTCAGTGAGATTAAGCATATTTAAGTGCTTTGCTGAAACAGAACCTTGGTCTCTGACTCAAATCCCCTGTGTTGCACCCATTATGAAAGATCAAAAATCATTTGGCAAATACCTCTGTCATCAATTGCTCAGATTTGCCTCTAACTCTTTGGGCATGTCTACACAGCAAACCAACCCCCCCGGCCAGACTGGCCTGTGCTCACAATGCTCAGGCTGCAGAGCTGTTTTGTTGCTGTGTAGACTTCTAGGCTTGGACTGGAGCTTGACCTCTGAGGCCCTTGCACCCTATATGTCCAGACTCCAGCCTGAGTCCAGAAGTCTATATAGCCGTGAAACTGCCTGAGCTCCAGGGGCCCAAGTCAGCTAGCACAGGCCAGCTTGTGGGCTTTTCTTTGCTTAGTAGAAACATCCTTTGAAGGTTGGGGAATGGCAAAAATACTGATTGTTTGCAAAAGAAGCAGTCCAAAACACTGCATGGCTTCTCATGCAGCATTCAACAAAAACAACTGGCTGGGTTTTATTTTCCATATACAACTTTGCAAATTTGTAGCTGCTGCCAGAAGGATGATGAATGTGAGCTACCCATGCAAGACAACAGAGATAATGCCTGCTGAAGGCAAGCAACATTGAATATACGCTCGGAGTAAAGCAGTGTGTGGGAGAAGCATTTGTTACATAGTGAATATCTGAGTGAAATTGTATGTCATGTGTCTTTAGGTTCTCAACAGGAGATGTGTAGAAGCAGCAGTGATGACAGGCCTCGCACTGAACTGCAGCATCAACAAGAAGTCCTTGTTTGACAGAAAACACTATTTCTATGCAGATCTGCCTGTAAGTATGCATTATGCTTGGTCCCTCTATAGCTATAAAGAAGGATGAGTCTGGAGTGGGGTTTGGGGTAGCAAAGAGATGGCTTTTTATGTTTTCAATCTGTGGTCTGCCCAAACTAACAGAATGCTGCGCTATGCCCTGATGAATAGATAGCTGTACCCTGGTGCTCACTGATTGGATATGATTGCCCTGATTGTTGAATCCTTGCTTGGCTTCACGATTCCAGTGGGCTTTTGTAATTGAATTGGGAGCTGGAGCTGCTGTGCCTGTATTTTCTCAATTCCTAGCATTAGCACTAATTGTCTGTTAGGGTAAAAGCAAACCAATCTGATAATAGCCCCTCTTCTAAAATGAATGTGTAACAAACACATTACTACAGTATAAACCTCATAGCATCTGGCTTTTTTGTTTGTTTTTGCTACTATAAATATCACATTTGCTTTTCAAACCTTATAATCTTTGAGAGGATCTTGAACGAATTTACTGCACCTGACAAAGGCACATTTAGTAGGTTTGGATTCTGTGGATTGCTTTGTATTTGGAATAAACTGTCTTTGGAAGTGAGCTGCACTTCACTGCATTTGACATAGTGAAGTAGGAATATTGAAATGAGTTGAGAGTCTGTTTTTTCCTTCTTAACAGCAGACAGCAGAGTTCAAGGATCTTATTTTTATTTTAACTAACTCACAGTTCTAACTTTACAATTGGTTTAATATGCTTTTCCCTCCATTTATTTGTTCTGTATGGTGTTGAACATAAAAGTGGCCTGTAAAGGGGAAAACGATGGATTTGCTTTCACTTTGCTCTTTTTGAATAAAAAAGACTTGAATACTTTGTCTTGCTTGTGTTTTACCAAAGAAAATTTGGAAATATCAAATCTTATATTCCCAGTTTTTATTGGAGATGTCCTTGCAGGTCCACAGAATTATAGTGGACGAAGTATGTCGACAAGAGATAGATCAGTATGTACAGCTGTTGAAACTATAATACTTTTTTTTTTTTGCTCCAAAGTGCATGTTCAGTCTTTTGAGATTTTTTTCTTCAGAACATAAAATACAGAATTCCATTTCCCCCCTCATTTGATGCCCTTGAAAGAAAGATATTATGGTTAATGCATAGCTAGGACTCAAGAGATCTGGGTTCAATTTCCATCTCTGCTAGAAACATCCTATTTGTCTTTGGGCAAGTTATCTCTGTGCCTCAGTTCCACATCTGTGAAATAAGCATATTGCTTATTTACCTTGCTTGCCTAGGTGTTGTGAGGGTAAAACCAGTCATATTTGTGGGGCACTGGCTCCATAAAGTAAGTTAGGTGTTTAGATGCTTAAGGAGTCTCTTGGACAGACAGGGAGTGACACTGAGACTCTCTCTTTAATCTGGTGGTGAAGGCACCCATGTGAGAGGAGGGAGACCTAGGATCCAGTCCCTTTTCTCCAATTACTATTAAATTTAATTAATTAATTAATTAATGAAACACCTGCAACAGAGGAGGTCGAGGGAGCCTCACAGAATATCCCATATCTCCGAGGTTAGAGCATTCCCTTGAGAGGCAGGAGATTCTCATTCAAATCCTATCTTTCCCTTAAGCAGAGGGAGGAATTATACTTGGGTCTCCCACATCCCAGATTAATGCTCTAACCATTAGGCTAAAAGCTGTAAAGTGGGTGCTGGTGGTGGCTGATTTTTGAATGGGACTTTATCTGGTGGGCAGCCTCTAAGCACGCCTCCCGTACTGCACCCTCCAGGAAAGTCTTCCCTGGATTCATGGATAGTGCTGGGTCCAGTAGGAGTTAGGCATTTGGATGCCTAATATTGAGGCAGCACTGAGCATACCCTGAGGCAGCAGCATAGGTGCCTAGATAACTTTACTTCGGGTACGTCTAGACTACATGCCTCTGTCGCCAGAGGCATGTAGATTAGGCTACCAGGTATAAGAAAATGAAGCGGCGATTTAAATAATCGCCACTTCATTTAAATTTACATGGATGCCACGCTGAGCCAATCAGCTGTGTGTCGGCTCAGCGCGGTAGTCTGGACGCGCGGGTGTCGACATCAAAGGCATTTGTCGACCACCCAGGTATGCCTCCTGGGATGAGGTTTACCTGGGTGGTCGACAAATGCCTTTGATGTCGACACCCGCGCGTCCAGACTACCGCGCTGAGCCGACAAACAGCTGATCGGCTCAGCGCGGCAGCTTTGTAAATTTAAATGAAGCCGCGATTATTTAAATCGCCGCTTCATTTTCCTATACCTGTTAGCCTAATCTACATGCCTCTGGCGACAGAGGCATGTAGTCTAGACGTACCCTTAGAAACCAAGTGCACCTAAGGTTAGGCGGCAATGGAACAGGGTTTGGTGGATTGCCGTGAAGCTTAAAACTGGGACTTAGGTACCTTAGTCTGGGGTTTAAGCGCCTATGTACCTTTGTAGATCTGGACCTTGTATACTGTAGTGATATTGAAGATGTATAAATGCTTAAATAGTTACCTTGGTTGTCTCTACACTCCTAGTTCTGCAATGATCAATAGTCTTCTTTATAAAAACATTAGGGCTACGTCTACACTGGCATGATTTTGCGCAAATACTTGTAATGCAAGAGTTTTTGCGTTAAAAGTATTTGTGCAAGAGAGCGTTTATACTGGTCCAGAACTCATTGTTAGAACGATGCACTTTTGCGCAAAAGGGCGCCTACATTGGTGGGCCGCTTTTGCGCAAAAGCAGAAGCCCGGAACCATTGTGAAGAGGGCAAAAGGGCAGCAGCCCTTTCCGGGGGCTCGAGCTCCTTTGAGACACATGCTTAAAGGGATCTCCTCGGACAGCCATTTCTCTCCTGCTGCATGCTATAGGACCTCTTGCAGGAACTGACAGCCTTAGCAGTTCCATTTGTGGTTGCCCTCTGCCTTTTTGGACACCACTGCCTTGTGCCTTTAGTGCCTTTGGCTGATTTTTGTAGCTCAGCTTCTTTCTTGTGCCATGGAGCTAGGAGGTGGCCATGTGCCTGCTCTGGCCCCTTCCGGCCATTTTGGAGTGCTTACAGCTGCTGCAGTCCTCGTTCAGGACCTCGAGGTGCAGGTTGCTCTGGCCTCCCTCACCAGGGAGGCCATGGCGTCCCTGTGCCATCCCCACCCCAGCGTGGAGAGGCTATTGTGGAGACTGGATACCAGTACCGACTGGTGGGACTGGCTGGTTCTGGGGCAATGGGACGACTAGCAATGGCTCCAGAACTTTCGCATGCGAAAACGGACGTTCCTGGAGCTATGTGCCTGGCTCGCCCCTGCGCTCCAGAGAGCCACCACCCGGCTGCAGGCACCCATCCCGATGGACAAGAGGGTCGCCATCGCACTATGGAAGCTGGCCACCCTAGATAGCTACCGATCGGTGGCACACCAGTTCGGGGTGGGCAGATCAACTGTCGGTGCCGTCGTCATGCAGGTAAGTCCCAGGGGGCGTGGGAGGGGGGGAGAGTGCCCAGGGGCAGGCAAGACTCCAGACTGGGTCACCCAGGGGTTTGGGCCATCCCTCCCTTGCACAGGCCTGCTGGAGGGGGGGTGCCTGTGGGGTGAGGGGGCCCTGGTGCATGTGTGTGTGTGAGGACAGAGGGCATCACGAGGGTGGGGGGGGGGCCCAAGGGAGCGCACACTCACCCTGCTTTATGTTCCCCTGTGTTTCTCTGAACCCTTCTGCAGGTCGTTCATGCCATCAATGACGTCTTGCTCCCAAGAGTCATCCGCCTGCGCGACGTGGAGGCTACGTTGGCCGGCTTCACTGCCCTCAGGTTCCCCAACTGCGGGAGTCCTGGATGCAACCCACATCCCCGTCCATGCCCAGGAGCATCGAGCGGCCCATTTTATAAACAGAAAGGGGTACTTCTTAATTGTACTCCAGGCCCTCATGGACCACCATGGCTGCTTCCTGGACATTTATGCGGGCTGGTCCAGCAGGGCACATGAAGCCCGCATCCTACGCAACTCCGGCCTGTTTGGCAGGCTGGAGGCGGGCACTTACTTCCCCCAGCAGGAATTTCCTGTTGGGGATGTGCCCATGCCCACATGTGTTGTGGGGGATGCGGCCTACCCCCTGCTGCCCTGGCTAATGCGGCCCTACACGAGGCGGCCGGACCACAACCGGGCCCGATTCAACGACCACCTCAACCAGGCCCGCAACCAAGTGGAGTGCACCTTTGAGCATCTGAAAGCCCAGTTCCGTTGTTTGCTCACCTGTCTGGAGATGGGTGAGCGGAATGTCCCGGAGGTAGTGGCAGCGTGCTGTGTGCTCCACAATCTCGTGGAGTGGAGGAGGGAGGCCTTCCTCCCGGCATGGATGGCAGGCGAGGGCCAGGCCTACGAACAGCCCCACACAGCTGCCATCTGCCAGGTGCACCACGATGGGATGCGCATCCAGAGACCCTGACAGACATGTTCTCCCAGGCCCCACAGTTGGGTCGCCTCTGTCTTCCTTTACATCTCCCTCCCTCCCCTTACCTCCCAATAAACAGCAACACAGTTTTTTTTTTTTTAACACAAAGTTGGAACTTTTTATTTACAATGGGGAGAGGGGAGATGTAGGATGGGAGAGGGAGGAGGGTCTTAACTGGGAGGGGGGAGCTACTGCTGGGAGGGGTGGCCCCTGTCACTGCTTCTGCGGGGGTGGACCTGCACATGGGGGTGAGGCCACATTGGGACGGGCAGGAGCAGGAGGGGCCATTGCAGGAGAGGTAGGGGTAGGAGCAAGAGGGGTAGGAGGAGGAGGGGCAGGGGCAGGAGCGGCCATTGCGGGGGCAGGAAGGGCAGGAGCAGGAGAGGTCATTGCGGGAGCAGGAGGCATTGCTATGGGAGGGATGGCGGGTGCATGGGGCAAAGGCCATGCCATAATGAATGGCATGGCCAATGTGCACAGTGAGGGTGGATATGGCATCCACCATGCGCGCACACTGGGCCTGGAAGGGGCCCCAGGCCTCCTGGCGCCACTGCAGGTCCGCCTCCACCCGGCGTGTGATGACTGCTTCCACCCGTTCAGTGGCCTGCATGTGATGCCTAAGGAGCTGGTCCCTCTGCCAGACCCATCGCCTTGGTGGTTGGGCGGCTGGGGGTGCTGCCGCTGCCGCAGGGCTGGAGGGTCCCCCGCTTCTGCTTGGTCCCGCTGCAGGGAACAGAAGAAAGGATGGGTCAGTCAGGCAGCCTGGCCACTGTCCCCACATCCCATGGCCTGCACATAGCAGTGTGGCTTGGGCCCACTCGGTTACCCCCTTTCCGCCCCGTGTTGTATGTTTGCATACAGGACCGCCCCTGGAGTAGGGTCCTCCTCCATGTATTGTAACCACCGGTCTGTGTACTGGCCCCTTAGGGGGTGGGAGGGCGCTTGTGTTGTGTTAACCTGTGGAATTCCCTGCCAGTGGAGGCTGTGAGGCTTTGGGTTAATCAATGGTGTTTGCAAGGGAGTGAGATGAATCCTCACACAGTGCCTGGGAACACATTTGGTAGATGTGGTCTGGGCTCTCAGATCCCCATCACATGGGATGTTTCCTGGACGGAACCAGGAGAGTGACTGGGGAGTGTACCATCCTTGCAGCAAAACTCAGGTGGCCCTAGGGCCAGCCCGAGCACTTCCCCCTCCTGCTAGCCCTCACACACGTAGCACAGGGACATGTGTGGCTGTAGTAGGGACTTCCTTCAGGGCCAGCCAAGGCACCGGGAGCAGGCGAGGGGCTCAGTGGGGGCCACGCTCACGGGCTGTGATGCTGCGGTTTTCCCAGGAGCAGCTGGCTGTGCCTCACAGCCAGGCATGGGACAGTGTGCCGTTTTGTGTGCTGCACCCTTGCGGTGGTGTGGGCTCTGGCCTTGGGCCCTGGCTGGTTCCAGCCGGCATCCACCCTTCCCCCTGGTCCCGCTGGATGTGTGTGAGCAGCACGGTCCCAGGCATGCCCTGCAGCTGCCTGCCACGGCCACATCCCGCTTGGTCACCAGGCTGCATGTGGTTGCACATGCTGCATACTGCTAATTCTACACAGCGTGCAGCTCACGCAGCCTGAGTGACGCGTTTTCCCCTTTCCCCCCTCTGGGCTCCTGGCTCCCTCCCCCCCCCCGCCCTTGTGAGTGCAAAGTGCAACACTCACTGTTGGATCCTTCCCCAGCCTCTGAGGACGTATGGGAGACATCAGGGCTGCCGGAGGGGGCCTCTGCGTGGAGGGTCGCGGTGCTGGCCTCGTCCTCCGACCCGCTGGCAGTCTCTTCTTCCTCCCCCGCCTCGCTGGCCCTGGTGACAGGGGGTGCCTGCAGGTGTCCACAGGGACGGACTGTCCCTGGGGTGGTGCCTGGCCCAGGGTGTGGTGGAGCTGCTGGTAGTGGGGGCAGGTGTCGGCTCCTGGCCCAGACATAGCCCAGGCGCAGCTTTCACCTTAGCCCGGACTTGCTGGATGTCCCTGGTGGGAGAGCGCCTGGGCCGTGCAGTTGAAGATATCTGCATTGTGGCGACAGGAGCGGGTGTCGTGGAGGGCCTTCTCTTCCTCCCAGAGGTCCAGTAGGGCCTCCAGCTCCCCCAGGGATCAGGATGGGGCCCTCCGTTTTCTGCCCCTTGGGGCCTCCTGCGCTGGGGGTGCGGGTGGCTGTTCCCCCCCTGGAGCTGCCATCCTGCTCTGGTGGCTTTTGGGAACGGCAGGAGCCGCGTGGCACAGCTCTCAGCAGAGGCAGCAGAAAGTCTTCTGCCTTGTGGCCTCTGCAGGCTGCGTCTGCCTTTAAAGGGTCTCAGGTTACCAGGAAGTCTAGGAGCTGCCTGCAGGTATGGAGTGTCTAAGCGGCCACTAGGGCTTTTTTCCATTTAGACTGCATTTGTGCAAAATGTCTTGGCTGCCTGTCTACACTGGCCTCTTGTGCAAGAACACTTGCGCAAGAGGGCTTATTCCTGAGTGGGAGCGTCAGAGTATTTGCGCAAGAAGCACTGATTTCGTACATTACAATGTCAGTGTTCTTGCGCAAATACTCACGGCCAGTGTAGACAGGCGGCAAGATTTTGTGCAAAATTTTGCCAATGTAGACACAGCCTAAGTTGACATAAGAACATAAAAACGGCCGTACTGGGTCAGACCAAAGGTCCATCTAGCCCAGTATCCTGTCTACCGACAATGGCCAGCACCAGGTGCCCCAGAGAGGGTGGACCGAAGACAGTGATCAAGCGATTTGTCTCCTGCCATCTCTCTCCAGCCTCTGACAAACAGAGGCCAAGGACACCATTTTATCCCCTGGCTAATAGCCTTTTATGGACCGAACCTCCATGAAATTATCTAGCTTCTCTTTAAACTCTGTTATAGTCCTAGCCTTCACAGCCTCCTCTGGCAAGGAGTTCCACAGGTTGACTACACGCAGTGTGAAGAAGAACTTTCTTTTATTAGTTTTAAACCTGCTACCCATTAATTTCATTTGGTGTCCTCTAGTTCTTCTATTTAGAGAACTAATAAATAACTTTTCTTTATCGGCCCTCTTTACACCACTCATGATTTTATAGACCTCTATCATATCCCCCCTCAGTCTCTCTTTTCTAAACTGAAAAGTCCCAGTCGCTTTAACCTCTCCTCATATGGGACCCGTTCCAAACCCCTAATCATTTTAGTTGCCCTTTTCTGAACCCTTTCCAAGGCCAAAATATCTTTTTTGAGGTGAGGAGACCACATCTGTACACAGTATTCAAGATGTGGGCGTACCATAGTTTTATACAGGGGCAGTAAGATATTCTGGGTCTTATTTTCTATCCCTTTCTTAATAATTCCTAGCATCCTATTTGCCTTTTTGACCGCCGCTGCACACTGTGTGGAAGTTCTCAGAGAACTGTCCACGATAACTCCAAGATCTCTTTCCTGATATGTTGTAGCCAAATTAGCCCCCATCATACTGTACGTATAGTTGGGGTTATTTTTCCCGATGTGCATTACTTTACACTTATCGACATTAAACTTCATTTGCCATTTTGTTGCCCAGTCACTCAGTTTTGGGAGATCTTTTTGAAGTTCTTCACAGTCTGCTTCTGTCTTGACTATCCTAAACAGTTTGGTATTATCTGCAAACTTTACTACCTCACTGCTTACCCCTTTCTCCAGATCATTTATGAATAAGTTGAAAAGGATTGGTCCCAGGACTGATCCTTGGGGTACACCACTAGTTACCCCTCTCCACTCTGAAAATTTACCATTTATTCCTACCCTTTGTTTCTTGTCTTTTAACCAGTTCTCAATCCAAGAAAGGACCTTCCCTCTTATCCCATGGCCATGTAATTTACACAAGAGCCTTTGGTGAGGGACCTTGTCAAAGGCTTTCTGAAAATCCAAGTATACTGTATCTACTGGATCCCCCTTGTCCGCATGTTTGTTAACCCCTTCAAAGAACTCTAACAGATTAGTAAGACAGGATTTCCCTTTACAGAAACCATGTTGACTTTTGTCCAGTAAATTATGTTCTTCTACATGCTTCACAATTTTAGTCTTTACTATTATTTCGACTAATTTTTACATGGTGGTTAAGCCACGGTGACTCTTTTTTAGGTCTCTTACTATGTTTTTTAATTTGGGATATACATTTAAGTTGGGCCTCTATTATGGTGTCTTTAAAAAGTTTCCATGCAGCTTTCAGGGATTTGGCTCTAGTCACTGTGCCTTTTAATTTCTGTTTAACTAACTTCCTCATTTTTGTGTAATTCCCCTTTTTGAAATTAAATGCCAGGGTGCTGGACTGCTGAGGTGTTCTTCCCACCACAGGAATGTTGAATGTTATTATATTATGGTCACTATTCCCAAGCGGTCCGGTAACGGTTATATCCTGGACCTGATCCTGCACTCCACTCAGGACTAAATCGAGAATTGCCTCTCCCCTTGTAGGTTCCTGCACTAGCTGCTCCAAGAAGCAGTCATTTAAGCCATTGAGATATTTTATCTCCCCTTCTCTTCCTGAGGTGACATGTATCCAGTCAATATGGGGGTAATTAAAATCCCCCATTATTATAGAGTTCTTTATTTTGGTAGCCTCTCTAATCTCCCTCAGCATTTCAATGTCAGTATCACTGTCCTGGTCAGGTGGTCGGTAATATATCTCTACTGCTAATTTCTTATTATTGGAGCATGGAATTACTATCTATAACGATTCTGTTGAACATGTTGATTCACTTACTATTTTTATTTCATTTGATTCTACATTATCTTTCACATACAGTGCCACTCCGCCACCCACCCGGCCTGCTCTATCCTTTCTATATATTTTATATCCCGGTATGATTGTGTCCCACAGATTTTTCTCATTCCACCAGGTTTCAGTGATGCCTATTATGTCAATCTTCTCATTTAATACGAGGTACTCTAGTTCACCCATCTTATTAGTCAGACTCCTAGCATTTGTGTACAAGCACTTTAGAAATTTGCCACTGGTTATTTGTCTGCCCTTCCCTGATGCATTGGATTCCTTTGTATGCGGTTGTTTGTCTGCTCTGGCCCATGGTTTGCCCTCTCCCCTCCTCTCTTTCTGACTACAGCTTAGAGAATCTCTATCAATGGATTCTCCTCTAAGAGAAATCTCCCTCCGATTTACGTGCATCTCCGCACCAATCGGCTTTCCCCCATCTCTTAGTTTAAAAACTGCTCTACGGCCTTTTTAATGATTAGTGCCAGCAGTCTGGTTCCACCCTGGTTTAGGTGGAGCCCATCCTTCCTGTATAGGCTCCCCCTCTCCCAAAAGTGACCCCAGTTCCTAATAAATCTAAACCCATCTTCCCTACACCATCGTCTCATCCACGCATTGAGACTCTGAAGCTCCGCCTGCCTACCTGGCCCTGAGCGTGGAACTGGAAGCATTTCTGAGAATGCCACCATAGAGGTCCTGGATTTCAGTCTCTTTCCTAGCAGCCTAAATTTGGCCTCCAGGACATCTCTCTTACCCTTCCCTATGTCATTGGTACCTACATGTACCACAACCACCGGCTCCTCCCCAGCACTACACATAAGTCTGTCTAGATGCCTCGAAAGATCCGCAACCTTCGCACCAGGCAGGCAAGTGACCATACGGTTCTCCCGGTCATCACAAACCCAACTATCTATGTTTCTAACGATCGAATCACCCACTACTAACACCTGCCTCTTCCTAACTGGCGTTCCCTCCCCCTCAGAGGTATCCTCAGTGCAAGAGGATACCGCAACATCCTCTGGGAGGAGGGTCCCAACTACGGGATGGTTTCCCTCTGCTCCCATTGAATAATCTGTTCCCTTGACTCTCATCCTCCTTAAGAGCACTGGGGCTCTCAGACTGGAGGTGGGACAGTACTACAGTGTCCCGGAAAGTCTCATCAACATAGCTCTCTACCTCCTTTAGCTCCTCCAGTTCAGCCACCCTGGCCTCCAAAGCCCGAACTCAGTCTCTGAGAGCCAGGAGCTCCTTCCAACGGGTGCACACATACGCCACCCGCCCACAGGGCAGGTAGTCATACATGTTACACTCGACACAATAAACAGGATAGCCCGCACTCTGCTGCTGGGCTTCTGTCTCCATTTTTCTAATGAATAAGTTTAAGTATAAACTGGGATTCTTTTTAAACCACTGGAGTATAGATTATTTTAAGAGTTATGTTTTAAAGAAGGTCAGAAGTCACTCGTGCCCTCTAAACTCCCACAACTCCCTCTCCAAACTCTCCTGTTAGCTGTTCCTGGTCGCGCTCTCCCTGGTCGCTGAGTCACAGGCTTATATAGCTCTGGTAGCCCCTCCCCCTGACTGAGGCTCAGCCAATTAACAGAGGCTTCTAGATTTCAAACCTTTTAGAAGCTCCTTTAAACAAACAAAGCAAACAAACAAACCAAACAGACAAACACAAGCTCAGCACACTGCAAATAACTCCCCCACACACAAACACACACTCCAGACAGCCACTTACCACAAGGGTCCCGTTTTTACTCCTCTTTTACCTGGTGAATTCCCTCTCCAAACTCTCCTGTTAGCTGTTCCTGGTCGCACTTTAGGAATTTGCCACTGGTTATTTGTCTGCCCTTCCCTGATGCATTGGATTCCTTTGTATGCGGTTGTTTGTCTGCTCTGGCCCATGGTTTGCCATGGACAAGAGCTGAAGTTATAAACAAGCAGCAGAAAAAAAAGAAACAAAAGAAGCCAAGCCCAGATTTTCAAGTGGGCTTTATACATAACCAAGAAGAAGTAGAAAGAAATCACAAACCCAGTTGTTGGTCATTTTTAAACTGTAGGTGGTTCTGCATCAACATGAGAGAATGTGGAGACTTTCCTTGTGAGGATCGCTTCACCATATCCAGTCTCGTTTATAAAAACTGAACAGAAAAGAATGAAGCTAAGTAAAAATTAGTCCATCTGTTTCGAAACAGAGCATGATGGCAAGATGCACCTTTGGATAGCAGAATGTAGCCTTTGTGTTCTGCCACTATCAGTGGCTTATATTACAACATCTTCCAGTCTGGTAAGCAGGGAAATTTGGGTCAAGAAAATACCTGACACATTCTATTAGCTTTAAACACACAGTACTCTGGATCTTCTAGCAACTGGCATCTATAGTATGAGCACTGACTGTAAAATGCCCAACCTTCGCTTTGTAATAAGGCAGTCTTCTCAGGAGCCCTATAATAAGATACAGAGTTTAAGCTAATGAACTGAACGGAACAGATAAAATAAATCCTGCTCTTAGGGTCTTTTGACAATGGGATTATTGTTACTCCTGAAAATGGGGCTTCAGCTGGGAAATAGGATTCTTGTTATTTACTGTCACACACCATTTGAAACTTCTTCTTTTTTTAAAAATCACTTTAATGCGAAGCCAGAGAAGGCAAGAAAAACTATGTGGGTAAATTATAGAGAGCCTATAGAACAGAGTCAATTGTCTCATTTTTATTATAGTGCTTAAAACTAAGTTTGGCAGAATTCAGTTTTTATTTGTATCATTTTGATGGATAATATCAGTGTTTATTTTTAAGCATTTGTTTTGTTTTTATATATTTACACTTTCACAGCTGCATGAAATTATGGGAGTGTCAGACAATAGATACTTAATGACTAGCCATTGAGATTCAAAAAGCAAACACTTTATAATGGTTAAAAACACAAATTGATGACATCTCAAACCAAAATATACAAAGGAAATATCCTGAAATTAAACTCTAAGAAGTTCTCCTGCAACATTTGTCTCTTTGCCCATCTGAAATGTTTATTATCAGTGGTAGAAATGTTTTTCGTCAGTTTGTGTGCATACAATGAAATTTAGTACTGTACTTCCAAGCCTACTTAAAACTTGAATATTTCACTTTTTGCCGCTTATGTAGGCCAAGTTATATGCCCAGCTTGGCCCTTGCTGCCCCCTCTCCAGCCAGGCCCCTTTCTCCTGCTAATCATTAAAACTATTCTTCTCCAGTTTTTGTTTTGTTTTGTTTTTGTTTTCACCAGAATCAATAGGTTTCTCCAGTGTTCCCTCTAATTTTTTCCACCCCTGAGCAGAATGATTTTTGAGCAACATTATGTGCACCCTGATGTGGAGGTGATGTACGACATGTCACCTTCATATTGCTGCACATAACAAAATTCATGTGGTGGGAGTGGGACCCAAGGTGTTATGAGTGTGGGAGAGAGCTTTGGCCTGGGATGCAGGAGTGTGAGGGTTCTGGCTGAAGGTGCAGGCTGTAGGGTGGACCTGGGTTTGAGGGACTCAGGGCTAGGAATAGGGTTGGAGTGTAAGGGCTCTGGCTGGGGGTGCAGGCCCTGGGTTGGGACTAGGCATGAGAGGTTTGAGGTTTGTAGGAGGAGTTCTCCAGGTTTGGGAAGGGGCTCAGGGCTGGGCGCTGGTGTGCAGGAGGGAGTACACTGGACTTTGGTGCAGGGCCACAGATGAGAGCTTTGGGAAGAAGGAGGGTGCTCAGGGCAGGCAGAGCTTTCAAGGGAGGGCAGGGTATAGGTGCTTGGGCTTACCTCAGTGGCCTCCTGATGGAGCTGGCGAGGAGGGACCCCTTTCCCCCAGCCGTGGCATCTCTGTGCTGAGGCCAGCGGGAAGGGGCAAGTCCCTGGTAGCTTCAGGGCTTGGGGAGAGACAAGCCCCACTGCAGCTCTGAGCCCATGTGTGGGACTTAATGGACCCTCTGTGGGGCTTAATGGGAACTGCACGACCACACAGCTTATGACCAGTGTGGGAGAGCAAGGGGGCTAGCCTGATAGAGGGGCAGGGATGAAAGGGTCTAGGCAAGACCTCACTCTGGTGTCTAGACTGACTGTTACCTTGCCACAGGCCTCAGTATCACTGCTTTATCCCTGGGTGCTGAGTGACCAAGTGGTGATTTTAGTGGAAATCAGACTTTTCTGATTTTCACCAACAGCAATAGAGCCCTGGCCAGAGTGAGAGTGACTGATATGTGGGGGGCAAGGGCCTGGCTGAGGGGTTAGAGCCAGAATTGAGCTAGTCCACTTTTGGCCAAGAATTAAAATTGCTTTTCATGTAACGTGACAATTCTGAACATAGACCTGATTCTGTATGCAGGCTGGCTATCAAATCACTCAGCAGAGACTTCCTGTGGCTGTGAATGGGAGTCTTTCATACAGCTTCTGTGTAGGGGGGAAAAAGAACCAGATGGTAACCAGGACTGTGAGGATCAAACAAATCCAGTTGGAACAAGACAGTGGAAAGAGTCTTCACGATGACACAAGGAGCCAGACTCTCATTGACTTGAACAGGGCTGGTAGGTTTGGATCACTTTCTTACCCCCTTTGCTCTTTCTCTGCATGGGCTGAATGTTTAAAACTAATCCTGGGGAAAGGGAATGGAGTCTGGTTTGTTGCTTTCAATAAACATTTTAAAACTACTGTTAAGTGTAACAAAAATCCATATCTGGCCTAATGTTCATCTTTTCTGGTCCATTTGCTGATGGCACTGACCAGTCAGAAGGCTAGTGGCTCAGTTTCTCAAATCTGGCTGTCAGCCAACTTCCAAATAAGACCTTTTAACATGTCAAGGGGTATTCACTGGGACAAAGGAGCCACTTATACTCCCGCAGCTGTAAGTGTTGTTTAAAAGGAAAGTTCGTGCAGAAGGCAGAGTGGGATGTCAGTGCTTGAGTAAGAAATAGATGGCCACTTGCCTCATAAAACTCTAAAACTTCTATTTGTACAAATCAAACGTTGACCAACAACTTCATATATTTTAATGGGTAGTTAGATACATAAATTCAGTGATGGTCAGCCTCCTCAGCTCCCTGTGAAGTTGAGGGCTGCAGGTACTCATCACTGCTGAAAAGTGAAACATTTAGTTACATATCTCACTGTGCTTACCTGTAGGCCCCATGCTTACATGTTATTCTGGAAAGTTCTCAGAAAACTGTGGTTACATTAATTTCCCTGAAGGTAGTGAGAAAATGAAATTGGAAAATCAGGTGGCCTGTTTATAAGAGCTTTCTCAGAGGAAAGGGGAATAACGTTTCCATCTGTTCCCTGTGTTATCACAAGGGGGGGGGTGTCAATGTGTTTAAGTTAAAAATATTGGGGAAAACAGAAATAATCTATATGACAATTCTGCACATAGTCCCATTTTGACAGTTATTAAACATAGTTTTTCTTAAACAAACCCTAGTTCTCTCATGTGTTTAGCTTGTTGCACTTTAATATGTCAAGATCACAAGCTTGATTACTGCTGGAAATCTCATGTTTCTCTCTCTCTCTCAGGTGTTGGCCTGATGGAGGTTGTCATGGAGCCTGATATGAGCTCTGGGGAAGAGGCAGCTGCAGCAGTCAGAGAGCTTCAGCTTATTCTTCAAACACTTGGGAGCAGCCAGGCAATCATGGCAGGTAAAGCAGGGGGTAGGGTATGTTCCCTCCAGTTAGTTGTAATTTTCTGCATTTGCAGGGATAGTTTCACAGCTTCTGGTTATTTTGCTCCGTAGTTGCCTACCATTTAGCATTTTCTTAATGCTGTTTCCTTCTTTTAAAATATTTGGCACCTGTATAAGGTCATCTGTGTTTTAAGTGTCTTTATGAATCCTCCACCTTCTGCAGATTTTTATACTGCCTTCTACATCAATTTTACATTATAGACCAGGGCAGGATGAAGTAGCCAAGTGTTTTTGTTATTTCTCCTTTATTGCCCCTCTCAGCTCACCCTGTATGTACTTAACTGGGGATGGGAAATGTTGCAGCAGTGATGAATAGTTGAGAGTGAAGGCTCTCCCAGCATAGTTGATTATGTAAGTTAAATTTTGGATGTAAATTGATCACAAAACAAATGTTCAGCTGTGAACCCGTGTAACTCAGGGTGTGTCTGGACTACAGGGTTTTGTCGACAAAAGTGGACTTTTGTCGACAAAACTATACCTGCGTCCACACTACTGCCGAGTTCTGTCGACATAACATCAACAGAACTTGGCAGTTTTGTCAACGGTGGAAAACCTCATTCTATGAGGAATAACACCTTTTGTCGACAGAACTCTGGCATTATTGCATCTACACTGTCCTTTGCATCTACACTCCCATGTCGACAAAGTGGCTTGCTTTGTCAACAGAACTGGATGTAGTCTAGACACTCTTTGTCAACAGAAGCTTTGTCGACAGTGTCTGTTGACAAAGCCTCTGTCGACAAAAGCCTGTAGTCTAGATGTACCCTCAGTGATTTAACATCAAATTCAGCCCCTGAGATAAGCAAATGCAACTCCCAGTAAGTTACATCAGAGTTTCGCCCGCTCAGCCCAAAGTGGAACATGACTCTGAGAATGTCAGGGAATGGCTCTGGCTTAATTTAAAATAGTGCATAATTTGTAGTAGTGGTTCTTGGACATTAAGCTCTTTGGGGCAGGTATCTTCCTGTGTTTAGACAGAGGGACATTGATCGTTATTCAGGCTTCTCAGCATGAGGGATGTTACATTTCAATTAATCAGCTAATCAGTCTGTAAGGGGTTGGGTGGGGTTCTCGCTATCCCAGCTGTGCCTCTGTCTTTTAAATGTAGTAAGAGCCTCTGGCTCTTACTACATTTAAAAGGCAAAGGCGCAGCTGGGAACTTCGGGCGAGTGCGGACTATTTGAATCCCACGGGGCTCTAGCTACATTTAAAAGTCAGAGGAGATGCAGTGGGGAACCTGGAGCAAGCGGGGACTCAAGCAGTCCCCCCTCACCTGGGGATCCCTGCTACACTGCTTCTGACTTTGAAATGTAGAAAGAGCCCTGTGGGGCTCCTGCTATATTCCAAAGGCAGAGGTGCTGCAGTCAGACAGGCGTAAGCATTGACTGCTTCAGTCCTCACCACGCCATTTACCACTGTGCCTCTGTCTCCCCAGCAACCCTCTCCCCCATGGAGATGGTGCTGAGGGATATGGCTTTTAAGCCAGCTCCTGCAGGCACTGGCTCCTCCTCCTCTTCCCTCTCCCTCCCTCCCCCCGCCCTCTGTCTCTTATACAGAGGCAGCAGGGTTGTGGGGAGCGACTAGTCAGGTAATGAGTCAACTACCCAATAAGTCTATGCTTATCGGGTAATCGACTAGTTGCTTACATACCTAATGTAGGTATGTAACATATAGAAGAATAGTGAAGTCCTGCTTTATCTTGTGCCCTCCAGCTAGCTGCTTTTTCTGAGGTAATGTCCACTTCCTCAAGATCCACTGACACTAGTTTTAGACCATTGTAACACCAGGGCTGAGTCTAGACTGCATTCCTTTTCCATAAAAGGGATGCAAATTAGACACATTGCAATTGCAAATTAAGCGGGGATTTAAATCCCCCCCGCTTCATTTGTATAAATATGGCTGCCGCTTTTTTCTGGCTCGGAGCTTTGCCAGAAAAAAGCGTCAGTCTAGACGGGGATCTTTCGGAAAATAAAGCCTTTTCCAAAAGATCCCTTATTCCTTTTTTAAAGAGGAATAAGGGATCTTTCAGAAAAGGCTTTATTTTCCGAAAGATCCCCGTCTAGACTGGCGCTTTTTTCCGGCAAAGCTCTGAGCCATAAAAAAGCGGCAGCCATGTTTATGCAAATGAAGCGGGGTGATTTAAATCCCCGCTTCATTTGCAATTGCGATGTGTCTAATTTGCATCCCTTTTACGGAAAAGGGATGCAGTCTAGACACAGCCCAGTAGATTTACACCAGAGATAGAGGAGACTCAGGCATACAGGGGTGTCCCTCATTTTGCACACCACCTGAATGCCATATCAGCCCAACCTGCTACTTATGTAGATGTTATGCTAGACGGGCACTTACCCCATTGTCTTTCATGAATTTAGCCCTGACACCAAATTGGTATCACACTAAGGTATCCCACACTACCTTTAAAAAAAGACCCATCATTCTGGCAATATTTTTTCATTGCCATTATGTAGCTTTTAAACAAAACCCTTTTATTCAGGTGTGCTGAGAGAGATGTTTTTACTATGCTTTTTCTCTTACCAGTGTTGTTTGTTTTTAGGTGAGGGTTTGCTTTCTCTCATTTTATATTTCTATTAGTCGCTTCACTTGCAACAAACTGTTTAAGAGCATGGCTTCTCTGCAAGGTGATCAAATAGGAGATGAAGCTGGGCTTTGAGGGAGACAGCCTTTTTTTAAAACACACAAGCCACAGTTCTTTTTTGACTTTGTCTGGTTAATCCCCATCTCTTCCAATTTCAGTGAAAGAGTAGAGTCAAACGCAGTTCTTAGATAGCAGCAAAGTTATGCCAGAATAAAATTGTAGACATACATTTCTTTTGGTAAAGTGTTCTCTTCTCCTCGCACCAAGTATGATCCAATGTGAAAAGTCTCCTCTAAAATGAATATTGGGGTCGCTTCTATACCTTGCTCTTTCGTTTGCCTAGTCATCAAGTCTCAATGCATACAGAGAAGATTAACAAGATAACATCCATTGAGCTTTTACACACTGGACAAGGTCCACTTTTGCAATTTTAAATCTGCTGTCCTGAATGAGCTCTAAGGCTCTACACCTCTCTACAGATTTAATACTGGGCTATTGACATAGTCTTCAGAGGTACTTTTGTGTAAATATCAAATATTTACTTTATCGCATACTCATTTTAAGTTTAGATAAGGAGGAAGACTAGAGTACGAGATTCTTCTGTAAAATATTTCAAGCGGAGCTGGCAACAGACTTGGCAGGCCCTTGACAATGTGTGTATGGGGGAGGTTTGGCTCTGAGGCCCCTACCCCTGGAAAGGGGAGGCCTCAGGTGCAAGGTGGAGCTAGGTGCAGCCAGCCCTCAGCACTACCCAGACCATGCCACACCTCCATATCGTACAGAGCTTCAGCAGCAATTTAAAGGACCCGGGGCTCTGGCCACTGTTGCTGTTGCAGCAGCAGTGGCCTGGAACCTAGGGCCCTTTTAAGACTCCGGATCCCAGGGCAACTGCTCCCTTTGTCCTTTCCACCATTGGCAGCCCTGATTGCAAGAGCGATTTGAGTGTACAGTATGTGAGAAATGTATTTTTTGCCTTTGTTTTTCTTTCCTTTCTGTCTAATTTGCCTACCGGTCTCAACAAATTCTCTGCTTGGATGGATGTTTTGGAGGAATCTAGTAAAACAGAATTATCAATGAAATGGTCTGACAGGATCTCCTGGGGCTTCCAGTCCAACCCTGCCTTAGTGCAGGTTTGCCCTCTATGTAACATTCAGTTTGGCAGTATATGTTATGCTTGATTAGTCAGGGAGGATTCAAAATCTTGTTTGTTGAGAGAGAAGATTACAGTTCCTTGAGGGAGGGGAAAAAAACCCAAGTTGTTGACATTTGCCCTTGAGCTTTAAATTCCCAAGGATGCTTCAATAAATCTACCCCGCATCACTGTTAGTCTTGTGCTTCATGGTGGAGCAGCATACAGCCATCAAAAAGTAATTTCAGAAAGTGTTTTCACATGCTTTTGTCTGAACAGGAAAATAAAAGAACTGGAATCTTGCAGCCTGCTTTTTTTAAATTGCTTTTCTTTAAGGTGATTCATCCTAGTCTTCCCTCTCTTTACTGGACCTAACCTTTTTTTTTTTTAGCGTGTGTTTTTAAGGAGTATAGTTTTAAACCCGTGCAGTTACACCATAGAGCTGTCGATGAAAGGAATCGTGTCATTCCATTCCAAAAGGTAGCACTAGCAGAAAATTCAGTGACTGAAGATGGAGCTTTCAAATGGAACTATAAACAGGAAGCTGTTATGAGGCAGCTGATCTCTTCCTGACCTCAGATCTTTTACAGAAGTCCAGTATAAACATCCTGTACATAACATGCAGCTTATTAATGTATGCCAAGGTCATCTACTCTAGTGATGATGTTTCCTTTTATAGAGGGTCAGCTGAGAGTGGATGCCAATGTATCTGTGCATCACCCTGGAGAAGCTTATGGAGTAAGGACCGAAGTGAAGAATATCAATAGTATACGATTTCTGGCAAGAGCAATAGGTCAGTATTATTTGTGCCTTTATTGAAATGTTGTACATCCTCATTCTTGCTGGCAGAACCAAGTATCACAAAATGGTAATAGGTTTCGGTACAGGACAGTGTAGGTATGTTGGCCTCATTGACTAGCAGTTTTATTGTGAAAGTCGCCCTCTTTCTCCAAGGAGAGTAAAGGATTAGATAATTCAGTATTTAGCATGTCCTTCTTTGATAGATGCTAGCAGTAAAGCAACTCTGTGTCCTTAGATGAAATAGATTGCTTTCTCCGGGCATGGTGCCTGGTGTTTGTGAAGCACAGAGGGCATGAGCAGCATTGTGGGTATGGGTAGGAAAGAAGAAAAAGCGCATCCATTCAAGAAAAAATGCAGGGATGGAGAGCCTTCATTCAACCCCTGATGTGATGATGAGAAAACTGCTTTGGCTGTACAATTTAGCTGAAATCTTGAATGTCTGGAACTGGCTGCGGTGTGTGTGAGAGAGGCTTAACCCCCACACTTCCTCATAGGAACCAAATGTATACACAACAGTCATAGAATCATAGAATCATAGGACTGGAAGGGACCTCGAGAGGTCATCGAGTCCAGCCCCCCGCCCTCAAGGCAGGATCAAGCTCCGTCTACACCATCCCTGACAGATGTCTATCTAACCTGTTCTTAAATATCTCCAGAGAGGGAGATTCCACCACCTCCCTTGGCAATTTATTCCAATATTTGACCACCCTGACAGTTAGGAATTTTTTCCTAATGTCCAATCTAAACCTCCCCTGCTGCACTTTAAGCCCATTACTCCTTGTCCTGTCCTCAGAAACCAAGAGGAACAAATTTTCTCCTTCCTCCTTGTGACACCCTTTTAGATATTTGAAAGCCGCTATCATGTCCCCCCTTAATCTTCTTTTTTCCAAGCTAAACAAGCCCAGTTCATGAAGCCTGGCTTCATAGGTCATGTTCTCTAAACCTTTAATCATTCTTGTCGCTCTTCTCTGTACCCTTTCCAATTTCTCCACATCTTTCTTGAAATGTGGCGCCCAGAACTGGACACAGTACTCCAGCTGAGGCCTAACTAGTGCAGAGTAGAGCGGCAGAATGACTTCACGAGTTTTGCTTACAACACACCTGTTGATACAACCTAGAATCATATTTGCTTTTTTTGCAACAGCATCACACTGTTGACTCATATTCAACTTGTGGTCCACTATGACCCCTAGATCCCTTTCCGCCATGCTCCTTCCTAGACAGTCGCTTCCCATCTTGTATTTATGGAACTGATTGTTCCTTCCTAAGTGGAGCACTTTGCATTTCTCTTTATTAAACCTCATCCTGTTTACCTCCGACCATTTCTCTAACTTGCTAAGGTCATTCTGAATTATGTCCCTATCCTCCAAAGAAGTCGCAACCCCACCCAGTTTGGTATCATCTGCAAACTTAATAAGCGTACTGTCTATCCCAATATCTACATCATTGATGAAGATATTGAACAGTATGGGTCCCAAAACAGACCCTTGAGGAACTCCACTTGTTATCCCTTTCCAGCAGGATTTAGAACCGTTAACAACCACTCTCTGACTACGGTTATCCAGCCAATTATGCACCCACCTTATCGTGGCCCTATCTAAGTTATATTTGCCTAGTTTATCAATAAGAATATCATGCGAGACCGTATCAAATGCCTTACTAAAGTCTAGGTATATGACATCCACCGCTTCTCCCTTATCCACAAGGCTCGTTATCTTATCAAAGAAACAGTGCCAGAGTGAGGTCAATTTTGCCAGTAATTCCATCCCTAATACATTGCTTTTAGCTTCAGTAAGATTAACATAATCTTTTCAGCTATGCCTGGCAGTGAAGAATGTAATGCATTGCAATAATGGAAGATATAAAAGTGACTCAGCTGAATTTATTTGCTTTTTGTCAGACTATGAAATACAGAGGCAAATCAAAGAACTTGGAAATGGAGGAACTATTATGAATGAAACCAGAGCCTTTGATGACAAACTTGGGTAAGGTCAGATTTTGGAGAGGCTTTTGAAATATTAGCTTTGGCATTCTAATGCTTCTTGGTGAGATTGCCACTGGAGTTAAAATGTCCTCTCTCCATTTCTGTTTGTTTCCATTGCCATTCATGAGCATGGTCCCCATCGCAGGCATTAATTGTATTACAGTAATACCTAAAAGCCTCATCTGATGCTCGTTGTACTAGGGCCCAGTCCCTTCTCTGACAAGTTGATGATTTAAATAGATAAGACAGGCTAAGAGTGGGAGGAGAAACAGGCACAGAGAAGTGAAGTGACATAGCAGTTCAATGGCAAAGCTGGGACTAGAACTCTGGTTTCATGACTGCCAGGGCTATACCCTATACACAAGGTCGTTTCTTTTCTACCCAGGGATGTAAACTGCTCGCTTGAATGTTGCAAACTATTAAAATGATTTAAAAATCCAGGATCCAGGAAAACTCATTTCAAGTCAGACAAAACTTCCACTGGAGTGCAGTGGGATTTTTAGCTTGTGAAACAATGTAAGATTGGACTGTATGTGTGTTTGCTGCTTTAGCATAAGGACCACCAGAGGTATCTTCTACTCTCAACTTTTTGCGGTTTTGTGTTTAGTAATATGTAGCACTGAAGTCCAATATTGTAATATTGGGAGAAAATTATAAACTCTGCATTGGTCCACAGAGTGGGTGGAGTTGAATGCACGTTTGCTTTGAACAAGCTTAATGAAGCTTTCTTTATTTCCATGGTGTAATGCTATTTGCCACAAAACTAGTTATGCACAGGTATCAGTAATGCTCTGGAAAAAGAGTAAACCCCATTATATTTAGTATTTTATGCGTGTTGTCTTATTTTAGGTGCACCATCTCAATGAGAGATAAAGAAGGAAAACAGGATTACCGGTAATGACAATTATTTATTTTTAAACTAGAAGATTTACCTGACATTGCTTGGGTCCATAACTCATATAAGTTTTGGTTTTCTTCATTTTAATAATTGGTTTGGGATGGGGCTAGGGATGAGGTGTTCACTATGCTGGCTGCCCTGGGGAGAGAGCCCTCCCTCAGGGCAGCAGCTTGGGGCCAGCTGAGAAGTGCCTGTCCATGGCTGCTGCAGCGGACACAGCTGGGGAAGGGGGGCATGTTGTCCGCTGGAGGACAGACAGATTCTCAGACAAACAGGCGAACAAGCAGAGAAACTCTCTCAAATATATAATAGATAACTATCCCTTTTGCCACCTGTGCCTCCTGCTTCCCTAAAGAGGTTATAGCTGTCCTAGTTCCCATCTCTGGCCTGTTGCTTCCCCCCTGTGGGCATTAGACAGTAGAATGGTGCCTGCTAGCAGATCCCTCCCTTTCTGTTTTATGAGAAACAATCGCAATTCGGGTACATCCCAGTGTCCTGGCACAACCAAACCCTGACCTTGTTTCAAGTTATGATAAGAAGAAGCTGCATGCCAAATTTGGTGGTCCTAGCTCTTACAGGTTAGGAAGAGTTCTTGAATAAACAGTCTCACGCATGGATGGACACACACACAAACTTTCAAATACAGAGTTGATGTAACTGTTTAAGTCAATGGATGTTTTACTATCAAATTCAGTGAGAAAGCAAGGCTAAGCCAAGGGAGGACACTTCTTAAAATTCTGCCCTAGCTTTCCAAGTTTACAGAGTAGTATTTGTGGAAATAGAGCAGTAACCATTATTTAGACAGAATGGAGTTTCAGTTTTTGATAGCTAGTGTGCTTGGTCAGCTGGTAGTTTATATGATAGCCTGGTTGGCCTTTGTTTCTGAGTGCATGGGTATTAGATTAAAGAAGAGTCTGTTTTATGAATTAATTCCCTTACATGTTAGTGTCAGGCCAGGCGTGTAGGAAGAGAGTCCAAGCCATTTCAGCTAAAGACAGACAAAACTTATGATATGATATTTTTTATATTTCATTGTTTATGTATTTTGTGAACATATTTGTGTACACTAAGTGCGGAATTTAAACCCAATTTATTAAACATGATTTCTTTTTAAATGCAATAGGCTCAAAGGGTGCATATCAAAGGTTTGCAAAGGCAAAAACAATTTTTTAAAAAATATTTTGATGTATCAGTACATCATTCGCTTATGTCAGGATAAGGTTGCTACTTGAATCTCAGTGGTTTTCTGATGGTTTGAATTAGCATTCTCTTTGAGATCCTTTGTTCTTTGATGTTGTCACTCAGTTTTATTTACTATGACATCCTGCTGAGCATGATAATTGTGCTTTTAACACAGTGTGGGGTTTCATCAGGACACCTCAGGTTAATATGAGAGAGGTTGTAACCTGCACAGAGAATTCCTGGCAGCTTACTGTCAATATACTTCTCTCCTTTCCCACCCACACTGCCTTGATGGTCAGAATCAAAATTCATTCTCACTGATGAGAGATGGGTTCTACCCCCACTTAAAATTTCGAATGTCAAATTTTGTCAATTAATTTTTTTCTTTTGCTGGTTGTTTGGCAAACAGTAGAAGATAATCAGAGAAAACAGTGGCTATGTAAAAGCACAGGGACTGATTATCACTCCCCCCCCCCCCCCCCCCCGCCCAACAGTATTATCCTGAGCGGTGTAGTCTCAGTATCTTGTTTGGTTAAATCTTGTAATACAATTTCTAGAGGAGCATTAACTTTTTCACATAAATGTTACGGCTTGTTATTGAGATGGTGAGAATTGTCTTGATTAAAAATAACCACAAATACATCTCTCTTTGTTCTCCCCAGGTTCATGCCAGAGCCAAACCTCCCTCCATTGATTCTGTATGATACTAAATCATTGCCTGCTAATGTGAACCATCGGCAAGTGGTGAATATTGATTGGATTCGGGAGAGGCTTCCTGATATGCCCAGTGTGAGGAGAGAGAAGCTTGTTGAACAGTATGGGATTCTGCCCGAACACAGTTTCACCTTATTGGTGGGTCTATTGATTGAGTGCTAAACTAAACCGAGACACTTCAAAGTTTCAGTGCTTAGAGAAAACAGAGTGTAAAATGTTATATTAACCAGCTGTCAGCTGCCGTGGATTTTTAAATTTGGAAATGTATCTAACATCATCCTTAAATTGTTAGCTCTGTGCCAAATCCTTCAAATAGGCTTAGAAATAACATGTGCTGTTTGTTTCTATGGGAAGCGATTCCTGAACAAACTGGGAGGTAACAAATTGCTAATGAATGATGATCTCATCTCTCTACAAGTGGACTAGTTAACAGTGCTGACTGATGCACTTGTCTACAGGTGCGCAATCATCTTGGCAGACAGGTATTGTTTTGTCTTGGTGTCTGGAACAGAGCCAACCACATTGTCCTTGCTTAGCAAAACAAAGAATAACTATTGTTTTGGTAAAATATGTACAACATCTAACATGGTGAAACTTTGCCCAAAACATGCAGTCAGTAAGGGTGTGTCTAGACTACATGCCTCCGTCGACGGAGGCATGTAGATTAGCCAGATCGGAAGAGGGAAATGAAGCCGCGATTAAAATAATCGCGGCTTCATTTAAATTTAAATGGCTGCCCCGATCTGCCGATCAGCTGTTTGTCGGCAGATCGGGGCAGTCTGGACGCGATGCGCCGACAAAGAAGCCTTTCTTGATCGACACAGGTATGCCTCGTGAAACCAGGTTTACCTGTGTCGATCAAGAAAGGCTTCTTTGTCAGCGCATCGCGTCCAGACTGCCCCGATCTGCCGACAAACAGCTGATCGGCAGATCGGGGCAGCCATTTAAATTTAAATGAAGCCGCGATTATTTTAATCGCGGCTTCATTTCCCTCTTCCGATCTGGCTAATCTACATGCCTCCGTCGACGGAGGCATGTAGTCTAGACACACCCTAAGTTGGTGAGGGGGTTCTGGATGGTAAAGAAAGGGTTGTTTCAAATCTGGAAACCTCTAGAATCCATCTAAAGACCTTCCAGTCTCTTGAAATGAAATTGCAGCATCCTTGTTCTCTTTAAATCCCTTTTGAATTGATCCAACAGTGATGACTGTGTCCAGTATTTAAATCAAGTTTTCAAGAAATCTCTTAAGAATGTGGGTAGGACGGTTCTTGCCTTACTGGTGTTTCGTGTTACCAGTGAATCATAAGATTTCCTCATTTTTGGTGGGCAGATCTGTCATTAGTAGGGTTGTCAGGTGATTAAAAAAATTAATTGCCCAATTAATCGTGCTGTTAAACAATAATAAGACTCCAGCTGATCCCAGGCTCTGCGTTTCCTGCCCCTTTGAAACACCACCACAGCATTTCTAAGGGGCAGTATGGCGGGACCCGAGGATCAGCTGGGGACTCCAGCTGATCCCAGGCTACCACTGGACTGCCCCTTTCAAATGCCCTGGCAGCATTTCAAAGGGGCAGTGCTGCGGAAACGCAGGTATTAATGTGTGTTAATTGACAGCCCTAGTCTTAAGTCATCTAGACGTCCTGTGGCTGTGAACGTAGCAGCTGAGAGATGTTGGGATGTTAATGTGCTTAGGAGCCTATGTTTCTTTTCACATGTGTATAATTAACTCCACCTTAGGAACAATCCTTATTTAGGAAAACAAATATGTTTTGATCTAATACATTAGATTAGGATATCCACGTTTTTATTCTCCATAGAAATTCACTTATTTGACTCACTGGAGAGGATAGTTAACCTTAAGTCACCTGAAAATTGTGTTTCCATTGCTGTTTTAAGCCTAACACAGAACTACCATTGATGGCTTTGATGGGGCCAGATGCACAAATCTAAGAAACAGTCTTTCAAGTTACAGTGCCCAGGAGTATTCATTAAATGAATGGCAATAGTAGAGGGATGGCTTCACAATTCAGAATGTATATTCTACCCCTGCTTATTAGTGTGAACATTATGCACAAAAAGTAAATTAAAATGTCTGACTTCAAAATTAACATCGTATTTAGGTATTGCAGTAACTACTTATGCGTGCACACGCATGTTCCTAAATGGAAGATTGCGGCTCCTGCCAGATTCATATACAACAGGATGAACTGAAATGGAAGTGAATTTCCTAGTCTCTGAGGATTCTTATGGATCGCCAAATTTTCAGCAGACTTTTATAATTGCAATAATTAACTGGGAGTATTTGTAGGAACACACATTTCTCCGACAAAATCCCACATTTACACATGCTTATAGGCAGTTGTTCATGCCATTTGAGCAGCTAAATGTTGAGTTACTTGGTTTGTGCATGCAAATTCAATCTGAACAAACCAGTAGGCCCGCACATATTGCACCTGCAATTAAGGAGACCTGCTGAGGTTTTTGTCACATGTGGTATTTACATTTTGGCTTTCTTCCTGGTGGATGAGTTCTTTGTTTGGGTTGGGGTTTAGTCGCTTTGCTAATTTGATATAGAACTTTGGAGTTAATGTGCTGCTATGAAATAATCCTAATAAAAAGCATATTGACATCCAAAGAGATCCATCCAAGTTTTTATGGCCGTCATGTATAGATTGGGGTCATTTAAGTTTAGAAGATAGAGATGGCAAAGACCTATATGCTCATTCATTCTCTTCCTCTGCCTGCTCCCTATAGTACGTGCACTCACTCTAATATCGATTAGAGATAAGTCTAAAATACCCTATCACTCTAAAATACAGGTGCATGTGTGCTTATTGTAAAAGTTATAACATCTAAGGGGTTTTAAGATCTAATTGATAGATCTGAAAGATGTTGAAAATGTTCTGTACTAGTCTATTTGTTATGTAACCTAGTCTTTCTGTGCTTCTTTTCCACACAGTTTATACCTTTACTGGCTCCTGTTACATCTTTCCCACATGCTCCTCTGTTTGTTTCCTCAGAGCTGGTTGCTGTGGAAATACTAATGATACAAACAAAGAGAGAACAAAGCAGAAAATGAGATATGAGCAGAATTATTTTTCAGTAGAATGGTTTCCTTGTCTCTTTTATGGTTTTCTAGAAGGCATCAGCTGGACTTTAAAAACACCAACTCACATTGTGGGCCAAATGTCTGCAAAAATTGCTTCCATGAGATATTGCAAAACATGATAGCATTTTAAAGCTAAACTGGTTAGAAAGACATTTGAAACCACACCGTCTATTGTAGACAGTTTAGGACTATTAAAGAATCAATTTAAATCCTATGTAAAAAATGTCTTTGCATCTGCCTAACATTTTGAATGCTGCATTTTGTTCCAATTAGATTCTAATGAGCAAGTGACAGTGTATTGGTACACTATGTACTGAAAGCGCCACGTAACCCACCATAACAAGACAGTGCTCTAATTCCGAAATTCTGTTTCCCATTCTGTTCAGGATAAAGTGGAGTAGTCAGTTAGCATTCCTATGAATCAGAACATGGGAACATTTGGTGAAGGTTTTAAGATGGTAAATTTGTTTTTGATTTTTGTGTTTTTTCATTACGAAGGTGTGGTGTTTTAAGTGCTGAGTATTGCTGTTAAGCTATTTAACTGGTCATATACTATGTGAGGTAGGTAAAGATCCAAAATATCCTTTGGCTTATGTCGTTCAGTAACTGGTTGTAAGGAGATGTGTGCTTTAAAGTATACGTGTGTTATGGATGCCTTCTCTGCCAGTATTCTCTATTATTTGATTTTCATCTTACTTTTAGCCTGATGCTTACGCAGCATTTATGAGAGTTGTATCTGCTATAGTCATGTTAAATATTTGTTTAAAATTTTCTTCTATCTGGGAATTTTTATTTTAATACATGCTGATCTTTTAAAGCTGATAGTGCAGAAGTACTTATTAAATGCAGTAAAAAAACTGGAATTTGTGGTGAAAAATTAGCTGTCTTGCATTGAATAGCAAGTGATGAGAGTTAGGATTATGGACAATATTGTTTTTCTGTGTCCGTATCTAGTATATAAGAGCTCCATAGCTCAACTATCTGATGCATGAGATGTTTCATAAACTGACAAACATCTTCAGATAAATATTCCTAATATGAGTCACAGGATGATTTTGGTTTTGCATGCGAGTGAATTTGGCTCTAGGAAAGTTGATCAGAATGCACAAGTGGTCCAAGCTAACTTCCAATAGTAGGGTAGCAATGACTGTCAGAAATCAAAGGCTCTAGTCTTTTCGGTCATATAACAAATTGCAAGAACAACAAGAAAAATATTCCATTCATGTCACATTGATTCATTCAAGCTTTAAAAGCACACACTTTGTCCCACTCTTCATAGACTGGTTAACTGGTAAAGATAATACTAGGCAGATTTTTCAAGAAAAGCAAAATGAAGAGGTTGCAACTATGTGAATTTTCATGTACAAAGCTAATAAGTGTGGGTCTGGCAACTCGGTTGAGTGTGTCCCGTGTGACCATTTTTGTGGGCATATCTGATCCACCCATGTTAAAAATGTGCCCTCTATAGTATTTGCTAATAAGGGGCATTGTGGCGGGGTCCCCAGCCCCGCCCTCTTCTCCACAAGGTTAAAGCAGGCCCTGAGGCCGAGTTCAGCACAATTCGCAGGCCCTGAGGCCTAGTCCACGCCCTGAGGGGATGGGGTAGGGGGGTCCGGGCCCTCCTTCTCCACCGGACCCCAACCCAGGGCCCTATTAGTGGTGGGTGGTTCCCACCACTGGCTCGGCGGGAAGTTCTCCCTAAAACGCACCGAGCCCACTGAGGGGTTCCTTGCCCTGGGTTGCTTCCTACTCCAACCCCACCTGGGGATACCCCACCTGGCGAAGCTGGGCCGGCGCCGGCGGCAATGTCGGCAAGTCCCAGGTCTGGGGCAGCAGCGAAAGGGTTGTTCACTGCAGCGGGGCGGGTGGCCCCCCGGAGTTGGCGTTGCGGGTGGGCTCAATCCGGGGACGGTAGCAGCAATGGTGGCGGTCCCAACGACTCTGGTTCCAGCAGCAGGTCCGGCTGTGGCTCTGGGGTTTGGGCCAGAGTTCCTTCCTCCCCGGAGGTCAGCCCCAAGTGAGCAGCCCAGTAGCCTTTTATACTGGGCTGCACTGCGAGCATGCCCAGCAGGGCTGTGGGGGAGGGGCATATTCTACCCAATAGACGGGCTCTCCTCCCCCCTGTTCAGTTCGGGGCAGGCCAACCTCGTCACAGGCATTGATACCTACTCACTTTTTTTCTGAGTGAAGTTCCAAAGTAATACTGTCTATCTAGTTATCTTGTCATTTTCAGATTTAATATCCTTGTTTGGAATAATGAGTCCTGAGGAGAAGTAGAAAAATTACAGTGTTTAGAAAGGAGACAGTTAAATTAATAATTTTTAACTTGTATACAAAGTCCAGTAGCAGAACTGAATTTGAGATCTTCCCTTGATAAGTAAGAATGCCTGTTTACAATAGCCACAGCCCCTTGGAAGTCTTTTGAGTTATGTGCTATAGTTACTTGAGCCAACATTGGGACAAACATCGCAGCATCCATCAGATCCTGTTGTTTCTGGTTTACTAAAAGAACAATCGCAGATTTCTTGTACGCTTTCAACTGAATCTGTGTCCTCCAATGCAATACATTTCCAATTCTAAAGGCCTTCATCAGAATTAATTAAAAGAAAAAATAGAATCGTAAAAATTTTGCTGCTTCAAGTCTGACCTATCCAAATAACCTAAGGATAGAAACAAGTTAATTTTATTCCAGCATCCTGAAATGCATCTTGCAAGATCAAACATTAAATATTTCTAGGTGGCTTCAGAAAACCATACCTTGGCAAACATAGCATGTTCTTTGACCCTCCTTTCATCAGTGGGTCGACAGGCTAGAACAGAGCAAGAGAACTCTCAACACCTACCTGGGGAGAAGCAACTTCTCCCTGTATACAAATTTCAGGGAAGGATTAACGAAAGATAAGACTGTAGTTTCTATCAACCTGCAGACAGACTGGCAGCTCTTCTTATGTATTCTTTTTATAGAGCTTCCCATAGTAGCATATAGTATCTCATCTGATGTTGCCTTCCAGGAGTTACTAGAGGTTGCCAAGACCTTGCAGTGAGGGCACCGGTTTAACTGGGAATGAGACAGGGACAGTACTCTCTAAATACACAGATGTGATGTTCCTAAGATATTCATTTTTGTACCCTTCTGTCATTGACCTATTGAATTCTTTTTCTAAACAGAATGAAGAGGGATTAGTGAAGTTCTTTGAAAATGTAGTGAGACAGACCCAGATGAATCCAAAGAAAGTGATTGGTTGGATTCTCAATGAAATGCTCCATCGTTTAAATCAACACAGCCTTACCATCAAGGAAAGGTGAAGCTTTCTGATTATATTGAGTTCATCAAACAGAACCATCCATCTTCCCATGGCCAGACAAACAATTGTGAATGGTATCTGGTAACTCCAGCACTGGCTCCTAGTTTAATGGAATGTGAACTCATTGGTGGGTGGACATCAGCATTGTGGGTACCCACTGGAGATGTAAGAGAGTAGTCAAGTCGACTACTTGCATTTCCCCTGCTGCCTCTATCAGAGGCGGAAAGGGCAGAGGGGAGCAGGAGCCGGTGGCGGAGAAGCTGGCTTAAAAGCTGGTTCCCGCAATAACCGTCTCCATCCTGCTCTTGCTGTCTTTATTAGAGGCATCAGTAGGGAAAGCTGCTCCAGTAGCAGCCCCTGTCTGTGGAGGGTGGAGTCCTACCAGGAATTTGGGACACACACACACACACCCACACACACAGTCAGGAGGTGCTACCGGCTTGGCAGGCAGCCTGGCTCAGTCCTAGCTCGTGCCAGGCTCCTACTGCCTTTTAAATTGCAGATCTGTAGCGGGGATTGGTCCCAGCGTGACCTGGGAGTGAACTGGCTGCATTCCCCAATCAAGTAGTCGATAAAAACTCTATGGCCAACTCGATTGCTAAAATAACCTAATCTTAACATCCCTAATGCCCACCACTTCTTTTGGGAGCCTAGACTGTGTATGGGTCTTGACTAACTAAGACTATTCCATACCTTCCAAAGAAGGATAATCTTGAACTATTGATTGTCATCAGTGGCTTTCCATTTTTATCCTGTGAAAATGGCAAACCCTGCTCAGCTGACCAAAAAAAAAAATTACATTTTAATAGTTGTATTGACATAATATTATCAGTATAAGACAAGGTAACTAATTTGTGTTTGGTTATAACAATTTACCTTTGTTTAAATGATTGTATGCAACCTATACAAATGACCAGGCATCAGCTAGAGATGTTAAGATCATATTGTGTGTGTGCATTTTAAAAGGAGCTCTTGCCTCACTCTTTTTTTTTTTTTTTTTTTTTTAAATCTAGTCCAGTCAGTTCTCTCTTTCTGGCTGACCTTCTAAACCTTCTAGAGAGAGGAACGATTTCTTCTTCAGCAGCCAAACAAGTGAGTTTGTTTTGGACCTTCTGTACCTTTGAACTTGCCATTGCTTTCTTCATTTTCACAGTAAATCTCCCATGTGGAATCCATATGACTTCCATGGTACCGGTAAATTCATTTTATATTTAAAGCATCAAATATGCCAGACTTTTACTTGAGGTGGGGTGTATGCATATATGTATGTAAAATTTGGGGTTAAATAGTAGGGAGAGCCCTGAAACAAAACCCTAAATCTAAACATGCCTGAATTTTGGGCAATTTGGACTTGACACCACTAACCAGTACTCTCTGTAATCAAATCCCAAATTCTGAATGCTCCTGTACTATGGGAAGGTTAGAATTGACATCCATGTTTTAGTGGCTTGGTCCAGTCTCTGGTGAGAAGACTCTCTGATGAGGAACTTTCTACGTTATGGTTCTTAATAATCTGAATAGGAGCTGTGGTTGTAAGATGTCACATCCCACTGAATGGCAAAGGGCAAAACACAGCTTGGTTTATTGATAAAGATAAATGTGTGTCAAGTGCCCTGTGAGACTGGGCAGGCACTGTAGACACTGTAGATGCTTCTTAGGCAGGCACTGTAGACAGCCAGCTATTGTGTCTCGCTCTCATTCAGGCCACTCTCCCAAACCCAAGAAACTGTGCTAATCCTAATAATTAATTTGTATTAAGATAGTGCCTATGGAGGCCAGTCATGGATGAGGGCCCTCTTTTCTAGGCATTGAACAAACATATAACAGAGAGTGTCCTGGCCCCAAAGATAAACACCGGTCAAGGATGGTCTAGATGTTGCTTGGTCCTGCCATGAGGTCAGGGGACTGTATTTGATGACTTCTCAAGGTTCCTTCCAGTTCTGTTATTCTGTGATTCTATGATTACAACTTCAGTACAAGACAAAACACATGTGGAGCACAAGGTAACAATGAGACAATGCCAGTAAGCATGATAGGCAGTGATCACAGTAGGAGAAAGCAGAAAGGTGCTTGTTTGAAAAAATTAACAATGGCTACTGACTGCTGATACTGTTGGCAGAGTAGAGGAAGGTGTTGATGTCACATCCGACAACAGTGAGGATTTTTGATGGGCTACTGGTAATTGCAAAAATATTGCTTCAACATCTGCTGATCTTTCTGGAATATAAACTGTAAAACTGTGAGGGGCAACAGCAACTTTTGTTTGAGTGTTAGCGACTATCACAATTTAGGGCCTAAGTTAATATAATTAATATCTATTTGTCTCTTTATCCTTGCAACTTTATACCTGTAGAATATTAAACAGATGCCACTGGATACACTCGTTAGTTTTTTATTGTAAAAGGGTCAACAATGAAATTAAGACATTTAACTCACATCATGTGGTTCCAGAGCTGAAGTTTTCAGATAAACAAGGGTAGGTGTTTGCATATTCATAAGAACATAAGAGTGGCTGCACTGGGTCAGACCAAAGGTCCATCTAGCTCAATATCCTGTCCTTCCTCCGAGGGAATGAACAAAACAGGTAATCAAGTGATCCTTCTACTGTCACTCATTTCCAGCATCTGACAAACAGGGACACCGTTCCTACCCATCCTGGCTAAAAGCAATTGATGGGCCTATCTTCCATGAATTTATCTAATTCTTTTTTTTTAAGCCTGTTAAAGTCCTGGTCTTCCCAGTCCTCTGGCAAGGAGTTCCACAGGTTGACTGTGCATTTTGTGTGTAGAAATATTTCCTTTTGTTTGTTTTAAGCCTGCTACCTATTAATTTCATTTGGTGATCCCTAGTCCTTGTGTTATAGGAACAAGTAAACAACTTTTCCTTATTCACTTTGTCCTCATTAGTCATTCGATTTCATAGATCTCTATCATATCCCTCCTTACTCTCCTCTTTTCTAATCTGAAAAGTCCCAGTCTTTTTAATCTGTTCTCATATGACAACCATTCCAAACCTTTAATACAGGAGTGGGGAACGTCAGGCCCGGGGGCTAGATGTGGCCTCTGACTTGCCTGGATCCGGCTCCCGAGGCTCAGCCCTCCCTGCATTGGGGAGCCTGTGCTGGTGCTCCATTTTCCCCTTCTCCCCACTGTCTCACCACAGGGCTGGAGCACATAAAATCTACTAGGCTGGGCTCCCTTAGGCTCTGGTGTGCAGGTAGAATGTGGGGAGTGTCTTTCTGCTTCTCAGTCGGACAACATGTCAGAGTTTTTTGTGTGCAGCCCCTGACTGATTTCTGTGGGTTAGTGGCTCCCTGACCCAAAAAAGATTCCCCACCCCTACCTTAATAATTTTTGTTGCTCTTTTCTGAACTTTTTTCAATCCCTAGATATCTTTTTTTGAGAGGAGGAGACCACATTTGCAGACAGTATTCAAGATGTGGGCGTACCATGGATTTATACAGAGGCAATAAGATATTCTCTGTCACATTCTCTCTCTCTCTCTCTCTAAATTATTCCTAACATTTTATTTGCTTTTTTTCACTGCTGCTACACATGGAGTGGATGTTTTTAGAGAACTATCCACATGATTCCAAGAACTTTCTCTTGAGTGGTTATAGCTAATTTAGTTTCCATCACTTTGTCTGTAGAGTTGGCATTGTGTTTTCCAATGTGTATTACTTTACATTTATCAACATTAAAATTCATTTGTTATTTGGTTGCCTAGTCACCTAGTTTTGTGAAATCCTTTCGAAGTTCTTCAGTCTGCATTAGATTTCACCATCTCAACTGGTTTGTATCATCTGCAAATTTTGCCACCTCACTGTTTATCCCTTTTTCCATATCATTTATGAATATCTTGAATAGGATTGGTCTCTGTATGGACCCCTGCAGGACATCACTAGTTGCCTCTCTCCATTCTGAAAACTGAATTTCTTCCACCTATTGTTTCATTCTAGCTGTAGATTTGGAATCGAATTAGTGTCTGTTCAGTTTTGCATGGTTGACTTTGCATCAAAAAAATTGTTATAAAGAGAGGCCAAGAGTTCTGAGTCAGGATTCTTAAAGTTACATTAAACTGGCCTGATTTTTGGTGGAGCTTGAAATGTCTTAGTTCATAATTAAGCCAGTCAGCGTTGTGGTTGCTCAATTCCTTCTGAAAAGTAAGACACTTTTCTTCATGAACACATGTTTGGAAATGGTCTTAAAAAATAAAGTTTGTAATGGGTAGAAAAGAGTGAGAATACTTAGAGCATATGGATATACAGAAATTTTGTGTACATGGTTTTTGAGAGCATTCGTCAGCCTCGTGCTTAAAATTCTGAAGAGGAACATCAGAGTTTGATTTTTAGCTCTTGTGGTGGTGTCTAAGAAAGTAAGTTTGTTGTTTTAATGGAGCTTTTAGCATTTCAATTTATTTATAAACAGGCAGTTTTGATAGGTTAAAGTGAGGCATTTCAGAGAGATTGCATCTTCAGCTTAATCACTAGCTCCTTCTAATATATGTATTGTGCTCTATGTTCTGAATTCAGACACAGAGTAATAATAGTACAGTTTGCCCATCACTGAGGGATGCTGTCAAACCTTGCCACATTTAGAAAAGTATTTTGGTTGCCTAGAATAAGAATAACAAATGTTTATAAAATTTCTCTGCAGCAGGCAGAGATATTGGATGCCCTGAGGACAAAAAGGGCTATATATACACTACAGCAGATGCATTGCAGCATTCGAGGTGGGTGGGGGGAATTAACTGCAGTATTGAAGACAGATCCAACAATAAAAGATGGAAGGGTTTGAGCAAATAGTCATGCATATGCATACGTTTGTACTGCAGGAAGTGCCAACAGTTTCAATTTTTCAGAAGTCTGTGCTCACTTGCAGTTGTACAAGGCAGCAAACTTCTCATAGATGAAAAATTGTGAACACTTTTTAAATGTGAAATGTTACATAGTGGATATTGTATGTCAAAGAAGAGACCCTGCTAGAGGATGCTGTTATGTAATTTGAGCATACAAACCAAATTTTGTCTTAAAAAATAGTGTGCCTGCTAATCAAAGCTAACCATTGCATGTGGACTATATAAAATTGTTCAGCAAGTTTATAGCTTGGTTTGACCAGTGAATGTGAATGAATGAAAATAATTTTACATTGTTTTTAGACCAGACATTTCTATAGGCTATAACAACATTTAAAAAAAGAAAACTTTAAGTGAGATGAGGCCACATTTTTCACCTGTCAAATCTGTCAGGGTTTTTCTATAAACTGCATGGGCAGCCAATGACCTCACCGCCAGGGGAGGCCAGCGCCTGGCTCTTCCCCTTGTGCCCCCCTGGTCTACCTCCCTCACAGCCACAGGTGCCCAAAGCATGCCCACTGCAGCCCATGACCCTGGCACTGCTCAACTAGGAAGCCAGCCCTAGCCCTGGTGTGCTGCAGCTTCAATGCCCACAGTATCTGGGTGGCGCAGCCACAGCCCCAGATTCCAGTTGTGTCTGTCAGTGTCCGACTGAGACATGGAGACCTTGGCATGAGCTGGCAACTAGTCTGCCCACATCACAGCATCTGCTTAAGGAGAGATTTTTCAGCTGAAGGCCAGGAGGTGGTAAAATGTATAAGCACACACAGATTACAGAAACTCCTATAGTGGTGCTCTATCATCTCATTGTACAAGAGCCTTCAAAACTGGCCAGAACTAGAGCCAATACATGTTCAGTATGGAAAAGAGTATGTGCGCACACACACACACACACACACACACACACATATTTTACCATGTGTTTCATGTTAGAATGAATCCACAGAATCAAACCAAACCAGATGAGAGTTTGAAATGTCTGGAAATGGGGGATTTTACTTGTTTTAAGGCTTTCCATGAGAAACAACTCAGGTTTGCTTGGAAGTGCTATGCATCTGTCAGTGTACCTGAGGGCTCTTTCATGACAACAACAACATGCTTGGCAGCGTGGGTCCATAGCTCTGAAAGTCCATGGCCACATTGCATGGCTTGATTCCAGGTATTTAAAAGCTCCACAGTTATTACTGATCTGGTACAGCCAAATTAATCATGGATGACCACAAGGTTGCCACCTGTTCATGGCTGGGTAATGTCTTCTCCTGACCTTAAGTCCAATCTTCTGGGCTCAGTGTGCAGGGACTTTCTCTCTCAGGCAGTCTATAAGACTAAAAGGTTCCAGCTGGCAGTGACCAATGAGGACTTCAATCCTGTCAAGGCCAATAATACATCTCTATTACTGATAAAAATCAAACCATCAAAACTCCCCCTCAGTTGCTGTTCACATTGCATATGAAATGTCTCCAGTCTCCTACTGTCTTGTTTAAGCCACTGGGATAGAGAATGAGGAGAGCTGTGAGCCTGGCCCAAAGCACATTTAACTCAAGTGGAACAGACAAGACCGCAGCAAGCCCAGAGCTATTACAGAACAGAAGCAGGCACAAGCACCAGTGCAGACTCAAACCCACACCTGCTATATTCCAAGTCCAGAGCCAAACCTCTAGGCTATAGAGGAAGTTAGAAAAAAACCTCTTGTCCTAACCAATATTTAATTAAACCGCTTCTACAGGCAAGAGGGAAACAAGCCCATGTTCCCCAGGGTGCACATACAGCACAACTCTGTTTGAAACCCCTCCAAAACCCTTCTTAAGGCAGACAGAGGGAGGATTCAAACTCTCAGAACCACTAAGGAAGGTGGATAGTCTAACGGCTGCACTACAAAGTGCAAAGTTGCTGCTCCTCCAGTAATATTTAACTAAAGTGTATCATCTTCAACAGGCAACCTCAAGGGGTCCCCAGTCTCCATCACCATCGCTAGCTTCATAATCCAGGCAACTTACCTGGGCTGCAGCATATCCCTCTTCCCATACTCCCTTTTCAGAAGCCCCATCACTGGCCATAAGCAACCTCACCCCAATACTAGCTAAAGTGGAACAGCGTCAACAGGTTACGAATTGGGAGCCCTCATAACTGTAGTCCGTGACCCAATGATTAGGGCAGGAGCGGGGAACTTCTGGCCCCCAAGGTTCATGGCACCCCAAAGCCACTCCCCACCTCCGCTGCAGGGCTGGAGCACACAAAATCTACTGCGCTGGGCCCCTCCTAGGCTCTGAGTACAAGAGGGGAATGTGGGGAGTGTCTTTCTCCTCAGTCAGTGAGAGTTGTTGTGGGTTGGTTGTTTGGTTGGTTGGTTGCTTGCTTGCTTCTCAATTGTGTGGGTCCCTGGCTGATTTTTCTGTGGGTCAGTGGCCCCCAACCAAGATTCCCCACCCCTAGATTAGGGCATTCCCCTGGGTGGCAGGTGAGCCCTCTCCAACTCTGTCCTCATGAGGCAAGGGGGAAATTAAGACCGTACAAATGGCCAGATTGAGTCAAGCCAAAGATCCTGCTAGTGCAGTCATTCAGCTTCCAATAGTGGCCAATGCCAGATGCTTCAAAGGCAATGGACAGAAGAGGGAAATTTCAAGTGACCCATCCTCTGTTGGCCACTCCTAGCAGCTGGCAGTGTGTAGTTTAGGGATGCCTGGAGTATGGGACGATGTCTCTGACTATCTTGTCTAACAGCCCTTGGTGGAACCCTTCTCCATGCAATTGCTCACTTTTTTTATTTAACCCTCTTATAGGTTGGCCTTCACTCTATCAATTAGCAAGGAGTGTCACATACTGACAGTGCCTTGCAGGCAGACATACTACCCTTAGTTTGGTTTAAGCCTCTTGCCTATTTGTGTCCTCGGGACACCCTGACTCATGAGTTATTTGAAGGTGTGAATAATACATCTTTTTATTCACTTCCCCACATGGTTTATAGCACTCTGGCATATCCCGCCTTTGCAATGGCTTTTCCATGCTGAAAAGGAAACCGGCCCCCCACCCTTCCCTGCAGTCACAACTGAGGCTTCTAACGATTGAGCTAAAGGTTACATGGTAGGCCTTCGCCTCCTTTCCCCCTGTCACCTCAGTTGTTTGGTGGGGCATTCAAAGGTACCTCATAGGGATGTTAAATTTAGATTAATTAACTATTCAAATAGTCAATGGGATTTCCATCGACTATTCAGTTAGGCGCCTCCACCTAAGGGCGCCTCCACCTTTGAACTACAGCGAGAGCCCTGCTGGGCTCTTGCTACAATTCAAAAGCGGAAGCCCAGCAGGGAGTGCAGGGCTAGCAGGGGACTGGTCCCAGGACCGTGCAGCACCTGAACCTTTGAAATGTACAAGAGCCCTAGCGGGGCTCTTGTATATTTTAAAAGGAAGCCCAGCAGGGACTGTAGGACAAGCAGGAACTCCCCTGCAGGGACTTAGGGAACAGCGGGGACTCCCCTGCTGGCCCCAGGTTCCCTGCGGTGCCTGTGCCTTTGAAATGTACAAGAGCCTTGGTAGAGCTCTTTTACATTTCAAAAGGAAGCCTCACGGAGCGCAGGGCTTCTGCATTTGAAATGTAAAAGAACTCTGCCTGGGCTCTTACACATTTGAAAAGCAGAATCACAGCGGAACCGGCACGTAGACTGCTTCAGTCCCTGCTCGTGCCGTTTCCCACTGTGCCACTGCCTCCTCTGCCTGCCCCCCTCCCGGCAGCTCTTGCTCTCCCTCTTTGCTGCTTCTCTCTCCGACAGACGCAGCGAGGGGGAAAGGGGAAGTGACTAGTCGCATCGCTAGTCGACTATCCATTAAGCTTATGCTTATGGGATAGTCGACTAGTCGCTTACATCCCTAATTTCTCATGAGGTACTATCTTGGCACCTAAGTGGTTCCTGGACAGGAATCGCAAGCAGAGGTTGGTACCGGTGAGTGGTCTGGTTCAGTTTCCTTCTGCCTACTTGAGGAGAAGAGATGTGAATAGGGCTCTGCAGTCTCTCACATGTGACTCCCAGCGCCTTCAGGCTGTACCATTGTTATTCAGTAGCAATGAGGCAAGATCTAATTGCTGAATCACTTTGTAGTAGTGGTCTGGGTGCTTACCCAAGCTGTGTGGATGATTCAGGTTTAGTTCCTTCTAAAGCTTCATGAGTGAACATCTGGCTGCTGGACTAAGAGGTGGGTGTGGTGTTTTCTGCCTTGTCTTGTTCTCATGCAGTTGTACCAGTTCATGGGGATCACAAAGCTAGTATTTAGCCTTATGAAGCCTAGCAGTTTGGGTGTGTGGTTAGCTTGTGTTAGAATGGGGTTCAAATTCCCTCCATATGCCTGTTGGAAAGGGATTTGAATCTTCATCTCTTACCTCTCAAGTGAATGGCCTAAGTGCTGGGCTAGGTGGTATTCTGACCTTGGGCCTCCCTTGCTCTTTTCTGCTCAAGCTGCTCCACACTCAGTTCATATTCATCAGGCCAAAGCCTCAGCAGACAGCTTGCTGGTTGGGTGTCTGCCCAGCAGGTTAGAAGTTGAGGTTTGCTTTCCCTTCTTGCTTGTTGATCTCTTACCTCTCAAGTGAAGATCTGGGCTAGGAGGTATTCCAGTGTGCTGGCTCTCTGTGTATCCTCTTGAGGATAGGCCACTGTCATTAAATAATTAAATAGTCATTGAGCCACAAGCACCCCATCAATCTGCCCGTAGTCCAGTGGCTTGGGTACTTGCCCCTTCAATAGCGCATGTGCTAGTTCACATCCTCTTTATGCTCCCTGGAAAGGGATCTGAAAATTGATCTCTTACTTCTCAAATGAATGGCCTAAGTGCTGGCCCAGCAGGTAGTTGGAAGTGGGGGCTCCTTCAGCCTCTACTGTTGATGGCTAGCCACATTCAGTAAATATGAAATGAGATTGGACTGCTTAACTCCTGTAACTCCCTCTGTATTCCTGTGCTTCGGGTACCTGCCCTTTCTGTTTTTGTTGAGAAATGAGTGGCAGTGTGATCACTGTCAGCGTTCCACTTCAACTATATATTAATCAGGGCACAGGAAGCTTCCAAAGCCCTCTGTGCTAAGGGGGTTTCGGTTGCTCAGCTGGGGTGAGAGTCCCTGGATCAAATCCCTGCTCTGCCAGGCAAGCAAGCCTCTGGTGTATGAGAGTAGAGCCCTAGTAGTTGATCAAAAGGACATTTGTGGCCCCTCTTGCTCTTTTAATGGAAGAGGCATTGTTGCTGGGAAGCAACCACCACTCACTCACATCTACCATGATAAGGATACAAGCCCAGGCTGTGGTTGACCCCCAGGGCACTGCTATGGGCTTTTGAGGGATGTGAACTGGGGGCTCCCACCTCACTGGTGAGCAAGCCTTGTCTGAATCCCCTCCCCCTCCCAAGACGACAGTGGCCTCTTGAGAAAGAGAGGGGGTGTCATGATCATGAGGGTTAGCCAGCATCCTGGGAACTAAGGGGTTAACTATGTCCCTTACCTAAACCAGGTGGCAGGCAGCCAATAGAAATGTAGGTAGGAATTTCAAACTGGGACAAAGGAATTTTAGGGGTTTCCCTTCCTTTGTCTCTGGGGCAGTTTCTCTCCATCTACTGAGGGGGACAGACAGAATGTCTCCCTCCAAGAACAGACTCTTTGTAAGTAGGGTAAAGTTTAGAAGATAAATCCATTAGGTTTTATTGTTTTATGGTTTGGGAAATGGGATCTAATGTCTGTGCATTTAAAAATGCTTTTTGCTTTCTTTTGTAACTAAGCTCCTGGCCCATGAGTATATTACTGTTACTTTTCCATCTAGTCATTATGCTTGCCACAGGAATATTGTACTGATAATAAAAGTTCTTTCTCTTTTCTTTTCTTAACCTGGCATTGGTTAATTTTTGTGTCCTGGTTTGTACTTTAGGGGTAAGATTTTCCAAGTGATCTCTCTCCTGATTTTCTTATCAATATTTTGGTGGTGGCAGCAGGATTTTATCCCCAAAATCTAGGTTAAGATTTTGGGGGGAAGTTTTATACCAAAGCCTAATAGATAAAGTTTTTGGGGTACTTTTGTTGGCCCCCACTTCTGCATTTATCATGCCAGAGTGGGGAAGGAGCCATGACAGGGGGTTTGGAGAAGGATGCCCCATCCCCCCCAAAAGACGATCACCTAGGAGGCAGGAAATCCCTGTGCAAACCCCTGCTGAACACAGGGATTTGAACCAAGATCTCCTACTACCCAGGGGAGCATCCTAACCACTGGAGTGAAGAGTGAGGGTCTTGGATGGTGGGTGAAGCTGCCAATTGTAGAATAGAATGTGCCCCCCCCATTCTATTCTTGCTCCACTTAGATCCTTCCTCCTCCCCATTGTCTCCCTCTTCTCTGCTCACCCATTCCAGCCAAGTCCCTGAACCCAAATGTAGCGAATGACATTTGGGGGAAAACCACTCTTCTCAAATGTCTTTCTAAAGCATGTTTTTCACTGTATGCCAGATTGTGAAGATTGAACATGGAAAAGGTACTTAATTAAAAGCACTAAATTTGGCAGTAAACATAATCACAGGTTGTTTTTTTATATACCCTGAAGTTTGTCAGAGATTTATTTGCAAAACTTAGAAGTATGGGCAAGTCAGTTGAATACAACATTAAATATTGTGGAATACATGATGCAGCCCTTCTCTATTTTATATTTTAAATGTGCTCTTAATGGAGGGGTGAAAAGAATAAAACAAAAACAAAAAAACCCTGATATGGCCCCCGACTTGAGGAGAAAAACACTCCCCATGTTCCCCTTGTACACCAGAGCCTAGGGTAGCCTCAGGCGAGTAGATTGTGTGTTCTCCAGCCCCACAGAGGTGCAGTGCAGGGCTGGAGCGCCAGCACGGGCTCCGTAATGCCAGGCAGGGAATTATGAGATGCGGGGGCTGAATCCAGGCAAGCCGGGGGCTGCATCCAACCCCCAAGCCTCAGGTTTCCCACTCTTATTTTAAGCCTTCATAAAGTAATCATTCCAGATTAGTACATATTTAAACTCACTGAAACAAAGACATTATTTTAAATTAATCAGTCAGGACAGTTTACTGTGCTGTATATATTTACAAGAGTAAACCCAGTCTGACAGGCCCCCTCTAAGACAGAGGGCAAACTCTCTCTGTGCCTTGATATGCTTTGCATAGGAGAGGAGAAGGCTGTCAGGACAACCAGTTACTGCTCTCTGATTCTCAAACTTTCCTGGCCCTCACCTGTCTTAGACCACTCAATGAGCTTCTCTTGGTAATTCTGCTTGGAGTAGAGGGTTTTTGTTTGTTGTTGTGTGTTTGTATTGTGTTGGATTGCAGTTTTGCTACAGTGCCCTCTTCCTTCCCTCTGGCCACCTGGGAAATGACCATGATTAGAGAATTGTTGGTATGGTACAGGCCAAACCTAAAATCAGTTCTGCCCTTTACTAAGAAAAGATGTGAGTTCTTTGTTTTTTAGTTTCTATTTTGAGCAAGATCCCTGGGGAGTTTTCTCTGAGCTTGTTGATTCAATTCGCGAGTTGTACTTCCATGAGAAGTGACCGGAGTTAAAATGCTGTAGGGGAGCTCAGGAAGGAATTACTTCCAGAAGCTTCCTGTCTGCTCCTTTGGCGAGGACTGATCACCTGTTCATGGTGCAACTGTGGTTATCCTTTAAGGGAGCCCCCAGAATAGTTGGTAAAGTGGACAAGACCCCTGTCTAGCTGTGGGTTAGCTGGTGCTAAGGAATAACAGGGAGCAGAGGCATCCTAAGTTTTAGAGAGGAACAAACTAAAATATCACATATGGTGGTTTTAATTACAATAGCAGTAGTTTTTAATCGTTTGATCTGCCTTTTCTGCCAGGTTCTTAAAATACCTGCCACAACTGTCAGTTCATTTCATGCTGAAGAGCTTTGGCAGTAGAGAAAAATCTGAGGGCTAGAATGTCATTGTTTAGTTTTTCATAAACCTCCCTCCTGTAATGCTAATTAATAAAAATGGCTTTAAATTGGGACCTTCACCCCAGGTCCTCTTATCCCACAACCAATCTTTATTGCTGCGTTTTTGACATGGCATTCACTTCCCCCCTGGCATACCAGGATAGCCCGAACATACAAATATGTCTTCAGAGCAGGATCAAGCAGAAATAGGTGTTTTAACAAGGGCTCACATCCCCCATCTCTGAAATAAGAACAGACGGAATACTCAAAATGACTATCCAAAGAAATTGCTTTTTTATGAATGTTCTCTTCTCCCAAGTTTATTCACTGGTGATAGCCCTGCTACAAAGTAGGAAAACACATTCACATTAGCTCGTAATTATTCTAGAAACTTAAGTTTGGCCTGCTATTCCTGGATGTGAGATATGTGTGGGATAGGACTGCTGCATGGATTCTGATTTGCAACATTTGTATTTTATTTTCTGTTAAGCATCCTTGCTCTCTCCCTGTGATAATGATGGTCTGTAAATGAAATGAGTTACCTGGCATCTGGCTATGCACAGTAGTTGTCTAATTCCCATTTCTCTGCTGACCATGCATGTTGTTTCTTTTAGCAATACTTGTATGAAAAACCACCACCTTGTACAGCAGTCCCACAGTAGGAACACGCAGAGCATTACTGTTGCAAAGCTACGTGATGTGCATATTGTGCTTCAGAGTAAAGGGAGGGGGATGTGGTGATGCTCTAGATTATTACATTAGATTTCAGAAGCTGTGTTCAGAGTTGCTTGATCTCACTCTGTTGCTCGTGACTGGGTATGTTTTGCTCCAGGGTGACACCAGCAAGTCACGGTTGACATGTGTCCACAGAACTGCATGGGAAAGCTTGTCCATTGTATAAATGTTAATCCTGGGCTTTTGTTCTGACTAAACTCACTCATGTCTGCAGTGGAAAAGATGAATGCAACAGGCACTGATTTCCCTCCTCTCCCTTGCTTGATGCTGCAGGTACTCGAAGAATTGTGGAATGGGGAGGGGAAGACTCCACTTCAGATTGTTAAAGAAAAGAAACTTGAACGAATCCAGGATCAGCAAGAGCTTGAACAGATCTGCCAGGCAGTGATGGAAGAACACCAGGAAGAGGTGATTAGAACAGGGGTGGGAAACTGAGTACAGCAGCTGGACATGTTGGTAGTCGGTGATGCTAAAACAGGGGTAGGCAGATTGCAGCTGACAAGCTGCATCCAGCGCATCAGCCGTTTGAATCAGGCCCTAGAGCTCCATGTGGAGCAGAGTCCGGGGCTTGCTCTGCTCTGTGCAGCTCCCGGAACCAATAGCATCTCCCTACTCTGGCTCCTACACTGAAGGACAGATTGAGGGCTCTGTGCACTGCTTCCACAGTTCCCATTGGCTGTAGCTCCCAACCAATGAAAGCTGCAGGGGCAGCATTTGTGGATTGTGTGGGACGCAGGCCAGGGAAAGTACACAGAGCCATCTGGCTGCGCCTCTGTGTAAGAGTTGTCTGGAAGGGAAACAAGTCACTGCTTCTGGAAGCTGCTTGAGGAAGTAAGCACAGCCCTGAGCCTGTACTCACGAGCTCCCCTTCTAAACTCCATGTCCCAGCCCTGATTCCCCTTCTTGCTCTCCAAACCCCTCAGTCCTAGCCCAGAACGCCCTTCTGAACCCCAACCCCCTCATCCCCACCCCAGAGCCCCCTCTTGGACCCCAAGCCCTCACCCCCCACACTGCAATTTCATGAGTGTTCATGGCCCTCCATACAATTTCAATACCTTGATATGACCCATGGGCCAAAAAGTTTGCCCATCCTGTGCTTAAGGGTTTAAATTACCATGTTTCCTTTGCATTTGTTTGTACATCTTCAAAGAGAAATGAAGGATTTCTTATTCTGACTTGTCAGAATGACTTCGCTTCTTGGACTATGTATAAGAGTGATAGGGCAAGAAAACAAGCACCGTAGAAGTCCTGTTCTTTTCAACCATATGTGTGCAGAGAGCACTTTTGTTAACCTGGCCTGGCAATTTTGATAATAATTCCCTCATTCTTTTTCCAAATATGTTGGATATCTTGTAAGATCAAAGATATGAAATTAATATAACATTGTGAAAACTCAGAGTATCTAACAAGAAGTCATTATTCTACATGAGTAATATTAGCTCAAAAGGATAGCAGTAGTATTGGTAAGCCATAAAGTTGGCTTTTATTACATCTCTTCACAAAGTCCATGTCTCTGTACCCCCAGGAACATATACTGACTGACTAACCCTCATGAGCAACCTCACACTAACACACACTATGGCTACGTCTACACGACAAGTTTTTTCGGCAGAAAATATGGTAATGAAGGACTCATTGGCATAAGTCGTGACATCATTAGCATATTTTCTGCCAATAAAACCTCATAGTGAAGACATAGCCTATGTGTATGTAATATACAATAAAGCTTTAACATTTCAATTTCAAAATTCCAGAGATTTTCAGTTAGAAAAAGTAAAACTTGTAAATTATGAAAGGGGGACAAAGCGGAGGGGTAACCTTGATTGCATCTAACATTAGCTGCATAAAAACGTGCTTTTGTAGTCTCTCAAGTGCAAAATGTAAAAGCAGGAATGAATGGCTTATTTTAAGTATAAACATTGTCTAGTTACATTTGCTATTGGGGGGGGAAAAAAGCTAATATCTTTTGAGAACAATACCACCCACGCCCAAGTCTCACTGGAAGACACTAATAGCTTTGCAAAGAGCTTTTCATAAAGAAAATGAACTTGCAGTAGATCTGCATGACCTCCCTTACACTGACTCATTTGCAGTGGCTAATAAAAGTGTTTCTTCATTTTCAGACTAGTACTAAAGCATAAGGACAGAGAGCTGGAACTCTTCAGCACAGAAGCTGAAGGCCCATAACCAGATTCCTGTTTCAATAATAAAAATCATTTTGTAAGAATTTAATTCCTCCCTCAGCTTCCAGTGTTTTAGCAAAGCCAGCTGTGATAAAGCAGCCTTATTTTCCAGCTGCTTTCAGGTGATTCTTTTAGTAAAGAAGAGACACTTATAAAGCTTGTAGGCCTGTCCTTTAAATTACCATTAGTTCTTATATTTCAGATGAGTTAGTTAGGCATTTTCTCTTGCAATAGGCCCTGCTTTTTAAGAGTAGTTTATTTTTTAAAAGGGAAACTAACACTAAAATATTGAGCAATTTATGAATGAATTCAATACTTAACACTTTATTTAAATTTCTAATTTAGCTAATTACAAGCATGCCAGGGTAGCTATGTTCCCTATCTATTGATGGCACACTACAGGTTAGATTTATGATGGGCTAAAGTTTAGAGGCAGTAAGAGGTGGACATATTTGCAATTGTGCATGCAGTTGATAGTTCATGTATTAATGAGTTTAAGGCCAGAAAGGATTGCTGGCAAACCAACAGACTCCTTGAGCCTGTGGCAAGGTGATTGGAGACAGCTCCATACTCCTGGAAGGAGTGGGGTCTTGGGCGAAAGTGGCCCCTTCCTCTGCCATCCAGAGTATGCCTCCTGGGGGGTCCGGCAATGATTTAAAGGGACCAGGGCTCTGGCTTCCACTGCAACAGCTAAAAGCCCTTTGGCTATTCTGAATCACCAGGTCCTGGGACGGTTGCCCCCTCTCCCCCCCAGCCTGTGTCGGTAGGCCTGCAGGACTGCTATCTGGTCTGACAACATGCATCACTGAGGCTATAGGAACTCACCCAACAAATTCACACAATGCGGAGAATAATTCATCCCAGCTACATAAGCAAATATTGTGGAGCTCAATGCTCAACACTTTAAAATCTGCATAGTGGTTGCCATCTTATTCTTTGCATATCATATAATTAGGAAAAGTAGACTAGTTGTTCTTTCAGATAATGTTGCAGGGGAGGCTTTCTTTTTAAAAAGTTGTTTTCATTGGAATTAAAAATAGTCTTGAAATCGAGAATTCTGTTAGGACTAAAGCCCTGATCCTGCTCAGCCCAGGGATCTCCTAGCAGTTGTAGGGTTCCAGCTACAAACAGCTCTTGCAGAATTGAGCTCTAAGACTTGTTTTAATACTGAATTTTGGGCCTAAATGAAAATGGTACTAAAGTCAGAAAATGTTTAATCTGTTTAGAGGGAAAAGTGAATATCTACCATTATTCATGATAAATACTTTGTGCTCTTGTTTTCAAGGTTATGGAGATAAAGAAAGGAAACCGAAAAGTTCTGAATAAACTGATTGGACTGGTTCAAAGAACAACAGGAGGGCGAGCAGATCCTGTGGTAGTGAAACAAATATTAGAGAAGAGGCTGTCATAGTAGCTTTCGGAGCAACTTGCACAAATCCCTGGACTTTGTAAGTTCAATTCCAGCCAGAACTAGAAGATGATACTATATAAACTCAGCATGGAACAGGATTATTATTCCCTTTTGATGCTTATTCAGGTAGGCTCTTACCGTACAGTTTTCCTTGAATGCTTCAGACAAAAATAAGAAGAGCAAGCATTCAGTGCCAAAGAATAGCAGGGGCTAGTACCGACAGCTGTTCACTCTTCCTGTAGCTGGTTCTGCAGACATTATAAAGGGAAGTGATTCAATGCATGCAGTTAGGGGACAAATACCAGGGTGAGTCTGTAACTGTACAGTACTGCTTGTCTGAATACTCTAGAAATTGTATCAGATCTATGTGATGATTAAATATTGCCAGGTAGTAGCATTTTTCTGAAGGAACAGAAATTCACACAGCTTCAGGAAGGGGAAGCAGTGCTGTTTGCCCCTGCCTTTTAGCAGGCTTAAGGGACAATTGCCCTAGGGCCCTCCAAATGACCCCCAGAGTCCCACGCAATGAGCTTTGGTCAGCACTGAGGGCTGCCTGGGGGAGGTCAGTCTCACCCCCTCCCCTTGTATCTGAGACTTCAACCCTTCCAGGGGCATGGAGCCACCCTCTCTGGTAGGGTTACCAGGTACGTTTAGAAAAAATACTGGACTCACTTGATGGGAGGTGGGGGGGCAGCATGGCTGGCTGGGGGAGAGAGGTCGGGGCACCGCAGCTGGCCAGGGGAGATCAGGGGGAGGAGAACCAGCCGGCTGGAAGCAGGGGTGGTTGGGAGGGGGTCAGGGGCAGTGGAGCTGGTCAGGAAGGGTTGGGAGAAGCGGGGACGGGGGGGGGGAGAAGAGGGAGGGAGACGGGACTGACCCAGGCATGTGCAGATCCCAGGGTGCTGTCAGTCCCACGAACTGTCCGGAGAAGCATGAGTGAGTCCGGCTGCGGCTCCATCACGCAAACAGGAGCAGGGACAGGGCTTCTCCTCCCCAAGGCATCAGATGCAGCCAGGGCTCCCAGCACCGATTGCGCCCCTCCCCTACCAGACTTCTGTCTGATGCCCAACCAGAAATCCAGGAAATACTGGATATTGCACATGTCTGGTATTTTCTGGATTTTTTTTACCAGAGGGCCCAAAAACTGGACTGGCCAGTAGAATACCGGACACCTGGCAACCCTACTTTCTGGCCCCTCCTTGCCCAGGGGCCTGACAAGTCTGTCCGGCCCACTGAGCATTGTTAGTCCTTCCTTGCCTGTGTCAGAGGGACGGAAAAGAGAAGAGACTGCCCTGCTGCCTCTCCTCCCTTCAAAGGGTGATCTAACTTAAATCCAGTTGTTTTGTCACCTCTACCCCAAACAGATCCGTAGGAACCAACCCAGGCAGTCCTGTGCAATATGCCTGTATATAAACTTACATCTATAAAATACTTGCCATGGAAAAGACTAAGGCTGTTGCTTATGGTTTATAGAGTTCAGAAGCCTCTCGTGCTGCCAAATAATCCCGTTTATACCCACAGCTCTCATCAGTCTCCAAAGTACTTCTGAAGGGTGAAATCTTTTGCTACTGGAATGCATGCACAGAGCATACTAAGCTCTTTGGCCCGGTTCTTAAAGCTATGTACACGTGGCAGTGCTCAGCTTTGCAATGCTGAACTGATTTAGGCACTTAGTAACCTAAATCCCATTGACTCACTGGGAAAATGATATTCAGGCTCCTACCTACTTTTTAAAATGTGGGCCTCAGTCAGAGGACATAGCCCAGGCCTTGTCTGTGGAATCTAGCCGCCCTCTCCAAGTTATAGAACTTCTAGCTCAGCCCTGCTCACTGGTAATTCATTCTTTGATCAAGAGAGTTACCATATTTCTTGACAGGGAAACATCTGAACAAACAAGCACACAGTTTAAGCTCGGTCTTGAACAGAAGAGAGGCCAAATGAAGGAGTTTTAAAATATATTTAATGAATAAAATGTGTACCCATTGTTCACATAAAAATAAGTTAGTTAAAAGGTTTTGCAGCTGACAAAAAGCATTAACAGTAAGTTGCCTTGTTTTGTCTAAAAAAAGATAAGATTTACATTGATTTATACAATGGCATACCTTGACCTTTTTAAAACTGTGCATTTTAAACTGACACGCAACAAAGGCTTTACCATCATTTTGTCACATCTGAGCAAAAACACCATTTTATCTTTTACTGAGTTGCACCTGATTTGTTCCATGACGACTTTGTTCAGAGTGCTAAGTTTCAATAAGTTTTACAAAACACATTCAGATAATAAATGGTTATGACAAATCACAACATATACCGAACTTAGAATTTGTTAGATTAATGCTCTGCCCTTAACTCCCGTCACAGTGGGAGGAAACAAAAAGGCACAAGAATGTGAATTATGGACTGAGCATTGGTATGAAGTTTGAATTTTACTGGTCCCTGTGTTTTAAGCGTATTATTTACCTTTTCTTTAAAAAAGTAAAGTCCCCTACTTTTTCCAGAAGGTTCTGTCCTCTTGTATTATTAATGCTTTTTGTTGGGCAGCTTTAGAGGGGTTTTTGCACTACAATTAAAATAGAAGGGTTTTGGATACCATTGCATGACTACTTGTTGGTAAATGTTTGTAATGGCTACTTGTTTTCAAAGCCAAAGCCATTTTGTTCTAGGCAATTAAGTAATATGGAAGAAAATTGCCTGTAAAAATTCATGGATATGTTCTGTGAATATACAGCATTAGATCTTTAAGTTTAAAATAGCAGTTACTATATACATCTCAATATACTTGCAATGCTGTCTGCCACACGCACTAGAAATGGATAAGTGTTACTGACTCTTCTCTTGTATTAGAAGTTGATAGAAAACAATTTTTAAAATCATCTACCGCATTATGGACTCATCACTTACTGAATTTTTAAAACCAATATTTTGCATGGGAACAAAAACAAGGATGTTTCTTGACTGACAATCAAAACGGGTAAGAATTTTGAGACAGACCTTCATGCATAAGTCCTTTGTGTGCTCATTAAGGTGCTGGCTAGATCATGCCTAAAGAAGTGTTAGCTGGGATGGAAGGGAGCCTAAGCTTCAACTATGATCCTGTATCTAAGTGTTAAGTGCTTTTCACTCAGTTTCAGCTAACTTGATTGATAGGACCAGTCTGACTACACACCAGCCTTTTTGCCTCTCTGGGCAAGACAAAGTATCTAGTTAAACATATACAGAATATTTCTCCTGCTCCCTATCAAATGGCTGAGGGGGGAATTCTAAACTCTCCAAAAGTTTGTTCACTGCAAAGACTGACACCTCTGACACATACCACTCCAGTAAAATGTTTATCATCATACACGTGCACAGCACTTTACAGAACATTTTCAGACTCAGTAGATTAACACCGTGAGGCTAGAACCCTATCAGACAAATACAAAACACGGGATGGGTGTTGTGGGGCGAAATGGAGCAGACATTATCTATGAAGTGATCAATTTCAAAAGGCTTGGCGGAGAGAAAGACTGTCTCAAGGTTCATACAAAGGACAAAAGCTAGGGCTTCCTCAAATTAAAGCGCAAGCTCTGCCATTAACTTGGGTGTCAGTTTGCTACTGCACTCTGAGATGCTGCTTAGATGCCCTTTGTGCTCCAATTGTTTGTTTAATTCACCTCCTAAGTATTAATTTAATACACAGCCTGTGAGAATTTTCTTTGGCCTTTCAGCTTACAGACAGAAACTTTACCAATGTATAAAAGTCGATGTCATTACAGTCTTATCCAAATGGACAGAGGTAGTTAAAATGTGGGCTCTTACAAGACAGACTGTAAGAGCTGTTGGCAGTTGGCATTGATTATACTTATGTAGCAGCAGCTATCATCCTGGATATTGGGTTAAGGGAAGACACTGACAATATTTTTTCTGGCAATTTGGAAGTAATGAGGAAAGACAACCTTTAGCCATCAACCCAAGTTGCAAGTTTCACAGCTTAGTTTAATTTGATCCATGTTATAGAGGTGTATGAGGGAAACCTTCAGTACAGCTTAAGCATTCTACTCGTGAATGTTAATGTAATTTGAATCTTTTTTCCAGGACATTAAGTAGTTCTTGTGAAATCATTCTAGTGCCATTTCTGTGCTAAGCAGCCCTTTGTAATATACAGACTTTCAGAGTCACTAACTGCAGCAGCAGCCTCTCAGATTTATGGTGTTGGATGTATCCTGTATGTGTAAAGTTGCTTCTCTCTCTTGAATGAATACCCTAATTCATTTTTTGTTTCAAGCTGTAATCTTGAGCTGTTTGAAAAAGGAGACAGCAGCACATCAAAACTTATGCCCTTCTCTATCTCCCCTGCTCTGCTATTTTCAAATGACTCACAGGAAGTTCATACAGTCTACTTCATCAAAGGATGAGAGAAAACTGACTTAAAGCAGCAAGAAGGTCACAATTTATCTTTTCAAATATAGCATGGATCTGGTTGGCTGTGCAGTTTAAGTGCCTGAGATGTAATTTTATTGTTAAACTGTAGTTAAATGTTATAAATGAGGCAATATATATTAAATCTACAGGTTCCAGGAAAGCAGCAGTAGATTCACCCTTTACCTCCCCAATCCCATGGCTAGCTAAGGGCTGATTATAGACCCTAGTACAATTTAGAACTACCTCAGGGTGACTCTGGGTGTGTCTAGACTACAAAGTTTTTTTGAAAAAAGTAGACTTTTTTTGAAAAAACTACACCTGCGTCTGTACGGCAGCCGCGTTTTCGATCGCAGTAAACCTTATTCTAGGAATAATGCCTTTTTTTGAAAGTACTCTTTCGAAAAAAGGTGCTATTGAATGCAAACTGTGCTTTTTCGAAAGAGAGCATCTAGACTTTCGAAAAAATCTGCTTGTAGTCAAGCCACTCTCTTTCAAGAGAGGCTTGTAGTCTAGATGTAGCCTCCAAGTTGCACTTATAAGGGGCTGTTCAAGGAGCTTAGGAAAGCAGGTTTGAAAGAGCACTAGGTTTCTATCAGGACTTTGCTAAAATTCTGCCACCAAACTTGACAGGAGGATGGAAGGTTCAAACTTCTCAAAATTACAACTATGAGAAATTTCTGTGAGCATCTTTGCTTTTCATTTAATCATACTATTCTGAGGTGACACCTTAAGGGAAACAAAATATTGCCAGAGTTGGTAAACGGGATGTTACTCTCAAGAGAACTGTGTCCAGCAGTGATATGGCCTCTTGGCTCATGCTGGACCACTGAATGCTGAGATCTGTAATCTCTAAAGGCCACCTCTTTCCATTAGAGATGAGATAGCATTTTATGTGGGTGTCAGGCAAGCTGACAAGAGTTTGATTAGAACTAGGTTTAACCCAGTGGTTTTTTTGTTTTTGTTTTTTTGGTGTGGCTTAAACCACTTGGTTATTTTTAAGCAAAGTACAATAAAATATCAGTGATACCACGTGCTCTTTTAAAGCTATTTATAGCTTTGCAGATGTTTAGCTCATGAGTCTGCAATTATACATGGGCATTTTGCCAAAGTTAAAGAAAATTAAATTTTGTTCAGAAACAGAGCCTTTGCTCAAAAGTTTCAAAAAGGGTTTTAGGCCACAGACTTTGGTCATAATTTAATTAATTAAGCTGCCATACAAGCTGGTATAATCAGTGGATGAAAAGATTTGCTCTGTTAGCAGTAATTACTTCCCAGCAGCCCTTACAGGCCATTGGTTCAAAAACTCATTTAAAGTGTGTATGTATTTGACAGTAATACTCTTACTCACAAGTGTCTTCAACACACAATACTTCTGCAAGCTCACATTTGGAAAATCAGGCTATCCCTTGAAGAAAGTTAATAATAATGAGGGGTTTGGGTTTTTTTAGCAAATGAAGTCACAAACTGTTCAAGATGCACCATGTTCCACAGAAATCTTAGGGTTGTGTAGTGGCACCCATCACCAAATTACTTCAACACCTACTTATGCAAACAAATGCAAAAACACATTAGTGAGAGGTAATTTTCACCCTTTCTTCTATGATATTTTTACAGCAATGGTTCAACAGAATACAGCTTACCAGAATACTGCACAAGAACCAATTAATTATTTTAACTCAAAAAATGTGAAAATATCAACAAGAAAGAGAAAAGGCTACTCCCTACATCATGAGAGGCTGACAATATCTGACTATGGTCAAATAATAGGTGGTCAACTGACTGGCTTACATATACAAGGCCACTATATGATTTTCTTCTGCTTGTGACAAAATAATTTCAGTGCTGACTGTATTTCACACTGATGTTGTTTTAACTTAGTTTTCGGTAATTAATGTCATATTTTATCTTATCTGTTTCTGTTGCTAAACCTCAAAAGGTGCAACCAAAGACATCTTATAATTAGTTCAATCAAATTTAGACAGTGACAGCATGCCACTACAGTACTATTGCAGAACTTGCCTGGGTAAAAAAGTACTACATTATTTGCAATAATAGCTGTGGTCTAAATATTATAAATGTAAGAATAGCAGCCTTCATAAAAACTGTAGGCATGACATAGCAATTTCATCCAGTATAGCAGACTAAATTGCTTATTAAATCAAGCTGCCCTAACAAAGGAACTATGTTATAATCAATGTATAAAAGGAGATTTGCACAGTAAGCAGTAATGACTTTGTAGCTCTGGCTACAAGTCAAAGTAATACAGTAAATGACATGACATCATTTAACTGCACCAAATAAGACTGCTCTTTTTTTCTCCCATCCTAGAGGCTTTTTTGTTGTTGTTGAATGCTCATGAAAGATGCTGAATTGTCGACACTGGAGAGTGAAGTCCTCTGTTTATCCAGAAGCATGTCAGCACAGGTAATGGCTGTGCAAGCTTCAGTCTTTTACTGGAACTCACTTCTAGTGGTAGAAGGGCAGCTTGAATTTAAACCCTCATGCTCCACTGAACATACCAGTTGTGTTGCTAGGGAGTGAACAGACAACTGCCTCACTGCATGTGTGCCAAGGAGCTGTGAAAGCCTTGTAGCCACTGTTGCCCACGTTGGAACTGGTAAAAATCTAGGTGTAAGTGTGTTATTACCTACCCACCCTTTTCCCTCTATAAACCCTGTACCCTTACCCAAGTTTTAAAGACAACCCCCCCCCTCCCAGTTTTGTTAAATGGATCAGGCTTTATATCTGTCCTTAACATGAAAAGATTATCCAATTAGGGAATAGTACAATTTCCCTGTTTGGTGACTAAGTGAATACATTCCACTTTCAGCACAGGTTGTGACAAATCCCCATTAACTATTAAATACTAAAAGCAATTTGTGAACAATAGATGCTTGGAAGGAATTTATCTAAGTGTACTACAGGAAGGGCAACCTTTTTAATAATTAAAAACCCTCTGAGTCTCATTTTCCTCCTCTTCACCACTGTAACCGAGATCAGAATGAGGTCTTGACTTCTGTGGTTCCAAATCAGTCAAATTTCAAAGCATCAGCATGTTAAACAACTTTTGGATGAAGTATTTATCACAAGAAAGATGTGCTAATCTCAGAGGCTGTAATGATGAAACCACCTCCATTTTCTTGCAGTTTCCTCTGTACTTTGAAGGCAGAAAGAGCCAACATTGTAGTTAGTTTTTATCTTGGGGTTCTGTAGATTATGACTCTAATTCAGCCCTGCCTACACCAGAAGTATCAATGTATATGGAATCTTTATTTGGACAGTTTAAGGTTTGAGAATAAACTGACCAGATTTACATTTGCTATTCTCTTTGTATACCTCAAATTGATGAATCAGTTGCCAAATTTATAAGTCCATAGTAGGATCGCTCCTTTTAGATGAGACAGTTTTCCTTTGTTTAAAGCATTCCTTGTGTACATAGAGAATGTCTTGTCAGTAAGAATTCCTCTGCATCCTGCAGGTTTTTTTTAAAGCTCGCTATTGTGGTAGGTTAAAATAACTCCTTTGGAACCATTACAGTTTACTGGGTTAATGCCCCAGGACTTACCAATCTAGTTTCTATTTACCTTTCTGTTTTCAGAACAGACTATTGTAATGAATTAGCACATTTAAAATAAAACTACTTTTGAACAGTTCACAAAAGAGTTAATGGTCTTATTTTAAGTAGTCAGGCACTACCTTAAAGGTAAGGCAAGGGAGAATTGCCAAATTCATCCCAGCAACAGGCAGGGATTTTTTTTTTTTTTTAATAAATGTGGATGGTTTCTTGGGAGTCAACCTCCACTTGGTTATGATTCACTGAAGTTTGCTTATTTTATTATTATATATGGTTAGTCCATTTTAAAGCATTCACATCAGCTTCCTGCTAGAAGGCTGTGGCTATGCTTTAACATGGGAACAGACTAGATCAGGGTGTAGGGAGCTCAGCAGCCACTGACCCAGAACAGGCTGAACCCAGTGGTAAGTGATGCTTCACCATGTAGCTCTTCCCCCCAGAGCTAGTTTGAGAGAGAACAGGAATGAACCACACAGTTCTAAGGTAACTCCAGGAGGTGCCCCCCCGCCCCCCAGGTGAGATTAGAGAAGAGAGAAAAACCTACCAGTTGCTATGAGAAGGAAAGGGTCCTGAGGATGGTGGTTGGCCATGGCTCTAGCAGCAATGGAATCAGTAGAAGAAGTCTCCCATTCCTAAATTACATTTTAAAAAAAAGCAATCGAACGGGTGGAGCAGCAGCAAGGAAGCCCGAGAGTGGTTTGGTGGAATAGCATCTGACATGGCAGAATTGCATGGGGCAGGAGCAACAAAGAAGAAAGTGACCTGCAGGCATATGTGGGGCTGAACACAAAGAACTGAGGCAGCACCCCAGTGCAGTGAAGGGGGAAGGAAGCAGGTGTTTGACCACCACAGAGTTGAATACATTGCAAATACTTAAACAAGTGATGGCAGGTCCAGGCACGCTTTTGCAGACAGAACCACTTTAGGACTTCAGTGTAGCCTACAGACAAGACTTAAAATAGTCAAGCACCACTAATCTACCTCCCTGCGAGGGATGATGGGTGCATTATGTCTAAATGGGAATAAAAGACTCTGGCTGGCCCAGGTCAGCTGGCTTGGGCTATGGAATTAAAAATTGCTGTACAGACATGTGGGCTGAGATTGGAGCCCAGACCCTGGGAACCTACCCCCTTGCATGCTCTCAGGCTCCAGCTGATAGCCAGACATCTAAGCCTCAGGCCCATGAAGCCAAGTCAGTTGAGCTAAGCCAGCTGCAGGCATTTAACTACTGTGTAGACATAACCCCTGTGACCAAGCATCACTGAAAGTTAATGGGACTTCAGCTTCTAAGACACTTAAGTAATCCACAAAATTTTACCTGATATTTCTTACGGGCTTTTCATTTGGATTCCCTAAGCAAAGAGGAAATGTTTGAAATTGGGGAAGTTATAAAATGGGGCTTTTCAGTATTGAGGAATTATAACCAGCAGCATAACAAACTGCTTTACTATCAGGCTACCCTCCCATTTCCAGCATTGTTGGGTTGTTTTAGTTTTCTTGTGGTAAAAAGGGGTAACATTAAGGCTTTGATTAACTAAGTCCCCATTTATGCAGAGCAAGTATAGCACAATTACGCCACTAAAAGTAAGACAAATGCAGCAGTGATGCACCAATTCATTATATTTGGGTTCTTCTAATGAACCTCATTACTCAAGAAGCATTTTCTTAAGCAGTTAAGTCACTACCGGACAGTTTTCGGTTATCCCTGTACCTTTTTCACTCCAGCTCCTGAACATCCCTCGTACCCCTGCACATTGTTCCAAAAGTGCAGCAGAAGGAAAAGCTAATACATAATTTAAATAAATAACCAGTGTTTCTTTATATGTAGCATTTTGTTTTCCCTTAACCAGAGTGACATTATAAAAAGAATTAAACCCCTTTTCAGAGGTAAGCTGTTCTTTTTCATAAAAAGCAGTACTTAAAAATAGATCAGTCACCCTTTTAACACTACTGAAAGATACTTAATACCTTTCTTCAGCTTATCACTAGAAGCACACAAATTTCTTCTACAAATTTTTACAGCTTGCATAGAATCATTTTGTTTGTACTTTGTGCAAATCTTACAAAATAAGGCTTGTTTGAGATTTTAGGTATCACTATAGTACTTATCAAAGAATGCTAAGAAACAGCAAGGAAAATTCCAAACAGTCTGCACTCTACATCCACTTACAGATTTCATTTGACTTCAAAAGACCAACAGCTGATAGCTGCAGATTTGTATGCAACATAAGGCAATACGGTATGTGTTGGGTACAGCACCTGCTTTCAGCTAGTCATGCCTTTAAAACACGAGAACACTTTGATTCACAGCCTGAACCATCAGTTAAAGGGACTTTTTCCCTTTTAAAAAACAAAACAGCCACACACACACAAACACCCCTAAAAAAAAAAATCATGATCCTTAACACAGAATGCTTGTTTGAACCCACTTTTCTAGGACAGAATTGAAAGCAGGAGCCAGTGAGGTAAAGGAAGTTATGTAAATGCAGAAGGAAAGAGGGGTACAAATGTGAAATAACTATCAACAGTTGTTGCACAGCGAGAAGTCATAAAGCCCAATATGAAGGTAAAATTGAATGGGATTTCTTTTTTCCCAGATCAAGTATTGTCAGGAAGTATCGAAGTAGAACTTTCTTTTGTAAGCAGCTTTGCATTTAAAAATCTGTTAATTCTAAAATGTAGAAAAAAATTGTAAAAATGACACAGATAACCCTCAATCATCCAGTATTTTGTAACATAGGATGGAATGTTCCTGTGCAAGAGCTGCTAGCTCCTTCAGAAACTCGGGAAAAAGAGCAGCTGCCAGTATGGCATTCCTCACATGCAAGGGAATACCAGGAAGAGCCGTTATTCTCTTGGCTTTATGTCCCAAGAAAGGCTGGAGCAGAGTGTGGGAAGCCTCAGAAAAATTTCTTCCTTTCCCTGTGCTGCTGTTGTGCTGGAAGTTATCTAAATGCAGAGAAAGAAGAAAAAAAATCAGTTTTGACCAGGAAGACAAACCTAACGTAAACAGCAAGCTACCCCGAAATGCATGCTAGATGACATATTCACTCTCCACTAGTATCTAATGCAATGTTTTTACACACCATGTGGCCCAAATGCTAATCTCCCTCCTCCCACGAAAGAGAGATGCATCAGGGCTCAGATAGGCCTGTGGTGTTATTCTCCACCCTCCAGCCCCGTTGTGCTCCCTTTTATCCCCTAGTAATCTGCCAGTGGGAAGAACGAACATATAAATGAAGGCAGAGTAATGGAAAAGAATATTCATCTGAAAGTACCTTTAAAAAGGGGCAATTCAGATTATTTGTGTCTTATGGGAGGAAATAACTATCCCAAAGTATGATTTCAAATGCAGTCTTGCAGTAATCTACTTTCCTGCTTACCTGTCCTAAGTATTTATTTATTTTTATTTTGGGCAGACAAGAAAAATAACTCCATCACCAACCTGAAATGCAGATGAGTAGATTTTGGACTTTGGCTGGTATATTTTCACGACAACTCTAGCAAAACTCAAACACCACTTGATTTAAGAAATACTGTTTCAAATTTAATTTTTTTCCTACAGCTGTGACCTTCTCTGAGCCTTCTCCATAGAGACTACATCTTCCTGGGAACAGCGGGATTTTTTTTTTTAATAAATGAGACCAGCCAGATTCTCCATTATCTATCTAGATACCAATCTCATCTGCCCTCACAGAGTTCATTCTAGGGATGTTAAAATGCGGTTAATTGATTAGTCGAGGTTGTCAATGGAATTTCCATGGACTACTCGACAGACACTTCAGCATTCCTCCTTTGAAATGTACAAGAGCCCCACTGGGGCTCTTGTGCATTTCAAAGGAGGAATGTGGTACTCTGCGTACAGCCCGGGGCCAGAGGAAAGTCCCACTGACTCCAGGCTGCACATGGGTGCCTGCTTTGAAATGTACAAGAGTCTTCAGCAGGGGACTTTCCCCTGGGTTCTGAGGAAATGCTGCGTGGATCCCAGGATCAGCTGGGGAGTTCCCAGCTGACCCCGGGCTCCACAGCATGTCAGCATTTTAAAGGGGTAGCGGTGCACAGCTGATTCCCGACTCAGCTGTGCAGTGCTGCGGCTTTGAAGTACCCCCTCCCCTGCCTCTCTCTCTCAGAGGCAGTGGGGGGCGGGGAGGAGAAGATCGAGTAGTCCTTAACATCCCTGGTTCATTCCAGGATTGAGACCTAGATTAATCTCTTAGTCAAAATAATACAAAATGTTAAGATGTAGGAAACTAAAAAGGTAGCAGCATTTACATTTCACATTTTAATTGTCTCAGAGGGGTAGTTGTGTGAGTCTGTAGCTTTAAAAACAATGAGTAGTCCCATGGCACCTTGGGATATGTCTACACTGCACAGCTATATCCCGAAATAGCTACTCCATGTGTCCACAAGCCACCCATTATTTCAAAATAATGGATGTGCGCTATTTTGCCATCCCAATAAACCTCGTTGCATGAAGGATAAGGAATGGTTCGAAATAGTGCCTTATTTTGAAATTTGGCACTGTGTAGATGCACCAAATTTCAAAATAGGCTATTTTGAAATAGATTCAAAGTAATATATGTAATTTGTGCTATGCAAATTGTGTTCTATTTTGAGTTTAGAGTGCTGTGTAGATGCACCCCTAGAGACTAAAAAAATAGTGATATTCAAAATTAAACTAACGGTCACAAACTTAAAGGCCACATTAAAAATTTTTTATTTTTTACATAATAAATAATAATCCTGTGGAATTTGCACCACAAATCATTATTTACATTAAGAGCATAATAGGATTCAAAAAGTAATTAGTGCTATATAGGCCCAATGAGAATGTCCTTTTTTTATATTCTGTCTCATATAGCGATTAAACTTACATGCTTCAGAGTTTAAACTAACCACTATATGACTGGGTAAGAACACTTCCCTTAAAGTATGGGCAGGTTATTCTATAATTCTCCACTGTTGGATTGTTTGCATCTTCCTCTGAAGGTTTCAAATAGTGTTAGAGACAGGATATCGGATTAGACACAACTTGCCCCAAGAATTAAAGTTTGATTAAATCAGAGGTTCATTTAACTGCACATCCAGTAATGTGATCTATGCCAGCAATGACCCACTACAATGAATATTGGCCCAACTGGACAGTCGCTATGGGAAAGAATTAATGGACACAAATCAGATATCTGAAAAGGCAATACAGGAAGCCCCCAACATGTGACCGCTGAGTTCCTACTCCCTCCTCCCCCGGCATGTACAACCAATTTGTAAGTGTAGAAGGGGCCAGAAACCATCCAACTTACGTCCTTGGCCTGAATTTACAACGGCGCATGGCGCCAATTGTAAATGAGAGCTCGAGTTACGATGCCCCCCTGACTTCTGATGCTTTCCCAGGAATGGATCGCATTGCAAATTGGGGGCCTCCTGTTCACAAAAACCTGTTGGAGAACACTTTAATTGTCCTGGATACTCATTAGTGGATCTCTAAGTCACCGTTTTGTTTCAGACCAATTCCACAAGCCAAATACATAGAGGAGGATTGGAACGCCACTTCAGTCACAAGTTCAATTCTTATGCTAATGGTCTGTACTGGGATACAGGGTGGCACACTATCTTCCACCTTTTAATGACTTAACCAAACAAACAATGGAGATGCCAATGGTTCTTATCAGCCTCTTGTAACTATTTGAACTATCTACTCACTGTCTCTTGTTTTTCTTCCTCTCCTCCCCTTTTTCCTTCTCCCCGCTGCCCCTCCTTCCCTTATTTATTCTTGGATCTGGACGACTTATACTCTGGTCATCTGAAGAGTGGGTTTTGCCCACGAAAGCTCATGATACCATCTACATGTTTTGTTAGTCTTTAAGGTGCTACTAGACTATTTGTTGTTTTTTAAGATTGATTACTGGCATGGCTAGTTTGGCTGAGTGCCAAAACTGCAGTTATCCTGATCTTTATTTAGTCTCTAAGCATTAGTTAACAGGCTCATTCTTTACAGGGCCTGTCACAGAGTAGGAGAAAATGTACAAGCAGGTGACCGTGCAGCCTCTGCTTTAGATTCCTGAATAATGACCAAAATGAACGGACTGGGTAAACACTGAAGTCTACAACTGGTGATGTAAAACAGGAAAACATAAATAAAAGTGCCAACATCAGAGACTGTTTTATGAGACAGTTTCACTATGTCTGAAGAGTTACAGCAGTGAGCTTTGAAGCATAACACTTAAGACTTCTTAAATGGATGAAGTTATGTTAGGAATGTATTATACAAAGATATTTGTGACAGTACCTAGAAAAACAATAGTTATTAAGTAATGACTTCTAATTTTGCATCCCACATGCCAGCTACAGTACACCCTAATTGTAAAGCTCTCATCTACAGTTCTTGGAACCTGTCCCACTGGTCTCTGTGATAAACATCTCATTTATAGCATGCACCTTCCACAGACAGACGCTTCAAGAAGTAGCCTGAGAAAGGCTACAGTTTTGCAAAGTACGCACACTGTGCATGTTAAAAGATGATGCCATGCTGATTAGAATTGAAGAAAATTATTATGGAGTACATCAGGAAAAAAAGCAATTATGTAAACATTTTAAAAAGTCTCCCTTGCTTCCCACACACCAGTGAAAAGCCAAACAAAATCAGGTGGGGGGACAGTGGGATGCTCATTACTTATTCCAAATGATTGATGATAATACTTCAATAAATAGAATCTCTTGAACCCTGTTCTGTTGCTAACTAGTGCCATGCTATCACTATGGTTACTGTTCTCAGCAGATCCTATGCATTCCCGTCCTATGTGAAAGTCAGCTTTTAATGGAAGCTTGTGCCCAGTGCTACCTACTCAGCAGCAATTCTAGAACCTGACATCTGAAATGCTCAACTCTGACTAGAATGCGAGTGCCTGACGACCTCAACTGCTGGGGGAATTTTAACATTTAGAAGAGAGAATTTTACATTTTAAATGTATTGTCTGACAGCGTTTCATACACTAATAACTGACAACCCAGTGAAAACGGGAGTAGCACACTGCATGCCTGGGAAGCAGTAGATGCTAGAAAAGTCAGCTCAAGTGGGAATGCTGTGCCAAGGGGTGGCACCAACCCAAGGGCACCCTTGATGTGCCCTTCCTAGTACAGGCAGTCCCCGGGTTACATGGATCCGACTTACATCGTATCCCTACTTACAAACGGGGTGAGGCAACCCCGCACTAGCTGCTTCCCCCCAGCAGTCATGGGAGACGCGAAGCTAGCACCTCCCCCAGTAGACCAGGGAGACGCGGAGCGGCTTTTCTCAGCAGACACCTCAGCTTGAGAATAAAGGACTGAGGCAAGTGAGGTCTGGGAGAATAAAACTGAGCTCTGGAGAAATGTTTGGCTAGAGTTTCCCCTACAATATGTACCAGTTCCGACTTACATACAAATTTAACTTAAGAACAAACCTACAGTCCCTATCTTGTACGTAACCTGGGGACTGCCTGTACTTCATTTTTATTTTTAACTTCTTTCCATCTAAAAGGAGAGAATTAAACATGCCGGGTTCATATGGACATCCCTTAAAGATATTCTAGTCCAGCCTCTAAGGTTTTATCAACTAGAATTCCAAAAAAGAGGTGATGCTTTGCTCAATAGAAGACTAAAAATCAAATGAAGTAGTGCACACATGCAAGCCCTGCCTATAAACTCTCCCAAGCTGGCAGCAAGTCATTCTAACGCCACATTCTGTTACTCTCTCAGAAATAAGTTTCATGTGCTAAAATAAAAACACACTAAGAATTTCCAGATGGGAGACAATTTCAAGGTACATATTGTGACCTGAAAAAGTAGTATTGTCATTTAAAGTCAGAGACATGGAAGTACATTGGCTGGTGATAAGCATAGTACTCTCTTCCTGTTTTTAACCTTTCTGTGGGAAATAGGGCAGACAAGTCAGTTTTTTATATTATATACCACTGTGAACATGGCTGAAGTTTACCTTTGGTCAGTAACTCTGATGTCACATCAGACATGTCTGCTCGGAAAAGCAAGTACTGTTGGGCCTGTATAAGAAGAACTGGAAAATCTTTCTGGATGGATGCAAATTGTTCAATTTTATTTTTCACAGACGCCAGCACCTGCCAAAATAAGAATGGTACATTTTTAATTCTATCCTTGTAACTATGGACTGAAACCTCATTCTCTCTCTTTCCAAATTAAAGAGAGTTACAATGCCCGTTGGGTAGTTAATTTCCAGCTCGTTGCACTGAGACAGATAAAACATCTAAAACATCAAACTAAAACAGAGAAGTCCTCATTCAAGAACGGGAAAGCAAATGCACAGCAATAAGCTGAAAAACAAGTAAACAAGGCACTAGATTTACTGGGAAACTTTGCAATGAGCATGAATGGCATTGATGAAGTACCTGATATAATGACCGTACGCTAGGCTGAAGTACAATGTTGGTATTGAGCAGAAAAGAACGAAGAAGAGGTTGTGGGTAACTGGCCAGTTGAGTAATAATCCCAATAAGCAGCAAGTTAACATGCAAGGAATTCTCCAACATATTTTCCAGCTTTGACAGCACTACACTGATAAATGGCCCTATGGAAAAAATGAAGGAACCAATGTTATTGGGGAAAAAAAGAAACAATGCTAAAATTCAGAATAAGCATTTGAAAAGGAATTTAAATCTCCATATTTGACTAAAGCAGACTTCTCACATGCCATTTAAAAGCCAACAGGAAAAAAACAAGTCTGAACAGACAGAAGATGCAGCTTTGAATATATTTAATCTCTTGTTAAAATCTCATGAGCAGGGACACTTTGACTGGTTAGTTGACCAGTTGACATTAAAAGTATATAAAGCTAAGTATGTGTAAGTATTCCACCTCATATGTGCCAATAAAGATTTAGTTCAGTACATTATGTTCTATGGATCCACTCCCACTGAAGATACTTGGAGTTCTGCCAAAGATTTCAGATGAAGCAGGGTCAGGCTTCTTACTACTGTTCTAGCTTAATTCTACAGGACTAGACAGAGTAAATTATGGGTAGGTATCTCACATTATAATACTACACAATGGTATTTTAGTGGCACTATAAAAATGTTGCTTCAAAAACATAAAATAACCCCAACCCTAGACTACTCTGTATCAAAACACAAATATTTCCTGCACTGCAAAAATTCACACAGTGAGGAAGCCATAAAATAGGTTATTGGTAGATGTAGGCTTTATCAGATAAATGTCACTTCTAAAGAATAGTGTTGGTATGTGTACTTGTTTTACAGTAAAGCTACTAAATACAAAACTATTTACAATGAAAGTACATAACCTTCATTGTAAGACTGGCAAAGAGTTTGCCAATGTGAGCACAAGTTAAGTAACTGAAAATGGATTTTAATACATACTACTAGGTAAGTGGTTCTCAAACTTTTTGACCATTGCATCCAGCTGGTTCAATGCAAACTTTTCCTTGGATCACCAACTTCTAATGGAAACTCGTTGTTAATTATATAATTACACCCAAGCCATTTTGCTAGCACTATAACTAGGAAGAATGGTTTAATTTAACCAGTCAGAAAGGAAATATTAACTGAAAATATTAAACAGATTAAGTGCTTTAAATTAATATTTACTTATGAGAATATTATGTCCAACACGAAAGGTTGAAACATTTTCTTTGAGACACAGGTGAGAAACAACCCCTCCAAAAATCCCCAACCCTCACTGATGGCCCCCAAAAGACACCTCGCTCTCCTGGCACTCCAGCTCCAAGGTGGGGGAGGGAGGGAAGGAAAGACAGGGACGACTGAGGTTCAGGGCTTCCCATAGGCCAGATTTACTCTTCTGCAGTTCTGGGGTTAGTGGATTTTGTGGACCCCTTCGGCTCTCAGTTGGGGCAAAAAATGAGGGGTTCAGTGTGCAGTACAGGGCTGCCAATGAGGATCTGGGTAGGAGGTGGGGTTCAAGGTCAGGGGGGAGGTAGGGTGCAGGAGCAGGCTGGGAATAGGGTGTTTGGCGAGAGGGCAGGAACAGTCTGGGGATAGGGTCTCTGGCCAGGGGTGGAATGAGGCACAGTAAGAGTGTGGGGTCTTGGTGGGGGTGTGTATGAGGGTGTGGTTCAGGGTCTGGGCATAAGAGCAAGGAGGGCATTTACCTGCCTTTGTGCCCTGCGCTGGTCCCAGGCACCATATAACACGGCCTCCCACTGCTCCCATTGGCTGGATTCTGGCCAATGGGTGCAGTGGGGAAAGCCTCCAGGCATCACATCCGTGCACTGCTGTTCCCCTAGCTGGGTGTGGTATGGGATCTCAGAGGGGATTGTGACCTGGACAGGGAACTGGAGTATAGGAAGGGCTGCAGGAGAGGACTCTGACCTGAAGGAGGGGTGAGGAAGAAGTGCAGAGTCTGAGAAAGGATTGTAACCTGGGGCACAAGCACAGGAGGGGGTGCAGAGATTTGGGTTGGGGCATAGGGTACAGAATTGGGGTGCAAGGTCTGGGAGGGGGTTGATCTGAAGGAGGGATTAAGGAAGGGGTGCAGGAGCAGGGGTGCAGAGGGTTTGGGTTATGTGTGGTAGGAGTACAGGAGCAAGGGTGCAGAGGGTCGGGGGGAGAGAGGGACTGGGGTGCCAGAGACTAGCTTTGGCCAGGAGGCGTTTACCTGAGCAGATTCTGGCTAGCAGCCCAACAGGTTCCTTAGCCAGTATCCCAGCCATCCATGTCTGAACACATGCTCAGGATAGCTGCAGGGGCCATGTGTGTTGCTCTGAATGCTACATGCCTAAGATGAAGGTTCTTCACATGCTGCCTGTCCTGCAAACAGACAGCTCCTATTGGCCAGAAACCAGCCAATAGAAGCTGCAACATTGTGCTGAGGTTGGGGGCATCATGATAAGTCTCTTCCCCAGGCTCAGTGTTCACATGAGCACAAGACTGCCAGGCAGGGAGCCAGCTGAGGCTCCCATGGGGTCCTATTTTGCCCAGCCATGCCCTAGACCAACACATAATGTAATACTGGATCAAAATTAAATGCAAAATGCTATTTTTATATAGTAACATTCAGATGGCTCAAATGTTTGTTTGTTTTTAAAGTAATAGTGTAATCCTCATTGGAAAGTCAACTTTGGCAAAGTCTTCCCTATTCCTCACCAGTTACAAAATTATCTGAAATACAGTGAAGATACAGAGAGATGGGGACAAGTGGAGGGTGGTGAGCATTGGGAAGTATAAGAGGGTAGTAGCCAAAGTCACAATACTTTGTTTGAAACGAAGTGAAAGGGAAGAAGAGGACTTGACAGACATAAAAAGATGGGGCCAAAATATCTGAACTGTATGACAGGAGACCGACAGAGCTGAATGTGATCTGGGGATATGGGTGGGAAGTTTCTGAGTTCCTGGTACAGAGTTGCCTTCCTCAAACCCTTAAAATACTTACGACCAGGCCTACTGGCCACATTTCAAAGGCTATATTTCAGTGACTAAAAGAGGTTTACAGGCTTTGCTGTGGGTAAGCATGCCTGAATACATAGGCTCCTCCCCATTATTTAAATTTACTCTTGCACCCAAATTTCCCTGGATGTGTCTGACAAGAGAAAAACACAATAGCGAGGGTGCCATTGGCATTTGAAATGCAAGACGCTTAGACCAGTTTGCAGAGAGGCACATGTAGAAATGGTAACAGTGCTGCCACCTGGTGCACTAATAGGAAATAGCAGCAGAAGGTGGTAGAGCAGCCTTTCTATCACTTTTTCCTTCCAGTCCCATGGTGGACAGCCTGCAGCCCGAGGGCCACATATGGCCCATTGAGGTTCTATGTGTGGCTCATGAGAAATTTTGTTTACTGTTACCCACATGCAGGGTTGCTAGAATCTGCTGGTTTTCATCCATGTAGGTTTTTTTCCCCTCTACCGCTATTACAAAAGCAACATGCACTTAAATCAAGGGTGTGTGAAGTGAGGGTGTGTGATCTGATTGCACACAACATTGACTGTGAGAGCTATTATGGTTCAATTGGCACACGTGCAAATTCCAGGTACGCAAGCATGGTTAGCAAAACTACCCCATCCCAGGAGATCATCTCGGTCATGACAATTTTCTGGCCCTCTGGCATGAAGGAAGGCCACTTATGCGACCCATTCACTATTGTAGGTTGGCCCTCACTGTTGTAGCCTCTTCTTTCCTTTCTATTTTAACATAGCTAATCTCCTTCTACCATGACCCCACTGAAAGGTTTCTTAAAACAAGCTAGAAATCATGACACTAAACTGAATTTCACTGCCATGATCTCACTCACTCTACTTGGGCGTGTTCCACCCTTTCCCTGTCTCTGAGTTCCTCAGAGACCATCTCTCATTCAATATTTTACACTGCCTGTTACAATGAAGTACTGTTCTTGGTTGGTTCTGATAAACCATAACAAAAATCAAAAACAATTTAAGGAAATCCCACCTGTAAACGCAGCATTGTGGCTCCTTGCAGGATGGTTGGGCAACGTATCCTCCTTTGGCCCGAAAGGAGATAGCATACTTTCTGCAGATGGAGTGTCCACTGAAAAATTTTCAAAGTCCTCTTCCTCTTCTACTGGAGATATAGGCTCAAATGTCACCAATTTGTGCTCCTCCAAGGCTGTTGTGTTAGAATCCAGTTCTTTAATAATTTTGTCATATTGTGCAATGAATTCCTCACTATCTGGACTCAACAGCCTCACATTTGAGTTTTGATTTTCTTCTGGAGGAGAGAGTTTCAGCTCTAAGTCTGGTTTGGGGTCTGCTTCAACAACTTTCTGGTTTATCTGTTCCTTTGTTACATCTTGAGGTAAGCTTGAATTTTTCCTATTGTGATCCTCTAAGTTTGTGTCTGGATGAGAGTTTTTCAAAGACCTCTTAATAGGCTGACTTTGAACTGCGTTTTGAGATTCAGTTGCTGTACTTAAAGTTTCCTCCTGGAAGTTATCCTGAGCATCCTTTTGGGCACATAACCTGTAAACCACAACATCGTCCTGAAAATCTGATTCCTCTATGTAAGACCCTTTTACAAGCATGATCGCATTTTTCTTCATCTCTTGAATGTGTTTTGGTGGTTCTGCAGGCGGTTGTTTCTCTACAGTTCCTAGGTCATCATAAGGCTGGTGTGAACTCACATCAGACTCAGGAGAAATTCCTGTGTCATAGCTGTCATCCCATTCCAGCTCCAACTGCATCTTCTCTCCCAATGGAGTCATTTGAGAGAAGCTGCAGTTACTGGAAGTTCGCTGCTGGAGCCGGAACATGGGGTGCTCCACATTTTTATTGTTCTCCTCAGCCAGTGTTTGGATAAAGGTGTCTGGGTCAGGGTCTTCCCCATCATATGGGGCAGACCAAACCTGGCAGTCTTTCATGCAGTGGAGAATGATGGCTTCAGCTTCCCACAGGTATTGCAGGTAACTGATGTCCACGGTTCTTCCATATTTCACAATGCACATGGATTCACAAAAGCCAATTCTAGAAACTAAAGATAAAACAATGAGAGTATTCACAACATGATAAAAAAATAATTAAACTGAAGTACCCACAGTAATTCAAGGCAGCTGCTAAGAAAAGCAGGAAGATTATTTTTGTCCCAAGCACCCAAATGTGAAGGGCAACAAAAGCATAGAAGTTAAAGAGATTTGCTTGTGGCTGTTTGTGTGCCTAATCCGGATCAGCATTAGAATTCAGGGATTCTGAGAGACCAGCCTGGAGCCCAATCCATCAGACCACATTGTCCCTGCAGTAGCAGAAGAGTAGTCACGTCTTCATATCTGTTTTTGCGAATGTATATCCAACACAGATATTATTTAAAATAGATTTTTTATATATATATATATATATATATATATATATATATATATATATATATATATATATATATATATATATATGTGCGCGCTATATGGGGGTGACTAGTACTCTCCAAACCTGTCTAATTACATATTGTTTGTGAAATTTTAATAGTAAATAGACTTTTTGGCTATTAATTCCATTTCCTTTCCCACACTAGGCTGAGGTGATTCTGAACCAAGCCCTTCACAATACAGTGCACACCCGATATCTACCTGCATTGGATGAGGCCTTTGTCCATAAGATGTAATCTTTTGCTTGGTTTTCAACTGTCAGTGTAATCCCAGTAGAGCAGCAGACTGGAGTTAGAGCAAGTAGTTTAGCAGCAGATACTGAATAACAGTCTCGTTCTCTCACAGCCCATCTCTGACTCAGCATCATGTGATTACAAGGGATCAGATACCTGAAACAAAAAAACCAATTGTTACTCACCTACAACAACATTCCTTGTAGTTTAAGGAGAACAGCTGTATGGCAGCTTTCTAGGGTAGGTCTGGAGTCTGATGAGTTCTGCTGGGCTCCCATCCAGAGGAAGAAGGGAAGGACAAGAGCTCCTTGGAGGAAATGCTTGTGGGGAGTACTTACAGGATACCATTGGTCCAGGGGAAGGGGTTTGTGGGTTGTGTCAGAGTATTGTTCTAAATATGGGAAAGGAGGGGGCAGTGGTAATCTGATAGGCACGTGCCAGAGGGTGCCAGTTTTCTCTAGATTTATGCGTTAAGGAGAAAGGGTTGGAGAGCACAGTCCACAGGAAGAAACAGCATAACAATGCAATTGAGGCAGTGCATGTCAGGGGAAGGGACTAGCAAAGAAGTCCAGGTGAGTCATTTTGTTGGGAAGAATCAACAGATAAAGCTCTTGAGCAAAGGAGGAATTAGGGCGGGATGAGGAGCAGATGTAGCATATATTTCTATTCTGTTTCTTAGTGTGGTTTTAGGAGTTAACTAATTTGGTGTTTTGTTGTTTAAAGTAAATCAGCATTTAATAATAAGTGACTCCCCAAATAAATAATACAAAAATGAATGTAGTATTCATCTCTGTGGTACCTAGTGAAGGAATCTTACCAACTTGGAGCTCTCCAAAAGATCTGATCCAGTTCTTACTATTGTACCCAAATACACCAGCAGGGACTGGATTGAATCCTAGTGTTTGTATTGGAGGGAGGGGGTAGCTAACACCCTGGATTTCCCATCAAATTAATGATCTTATGTCACTGTTAATACATCTGTAATTACCAGTGCCCTGAGTTGATCCAATCTAATCTAGCTAACAGACATGCCTGCAACTCTTGTTAAAAACACAACATACAAAGAAAAAGCAGTTAGAAAAATAAAATAAAAGGTAAATATAGGGTTCTGATGATAACTCAAGAAATGGTTAGTTACAAACAAATCTACTAATTCGGGATATTGCACAATTAAAGAAGCAAGTCCTTCTACCCTGGGTACAACAGGGCAGGCATCTGAGAAATCCCTAAGCAAGAACAAGTAAAAAGACTTGGAAGCTGCAGAGAAGTAAATATAGCCCATATTTATAGTCTGCATAGCAGACTATAATTAATGAAAGAAAATGTTCAGAAGAGAAAAAATATATATATATATAAATTTTGACCTAGGGAACAGCATTTAAAGTAGGGATGCGAATGACTAGTTGCTTCCCTCCTCCCCCTTGCTGCCTCTATCCCTTGAGGGGTGCTTCAAAGTAGCAGCACTGTGAGGAGCCTGGGCCAGACCCTGGGCTCCATGCAATGCTGCTGCTTTGAAATTCTGCATGCAGCCCGGGGCCAGCTGGGAATCCCCCGCGGACCCCGGGCTCCAGGAGGATTTAAATAGAAAAAGGAATTTGGATTACCTTAAAACTAGCTGTAACATCACATCTTCACAATGTAAACCAATGAGTGTTCTGAACAATGCCAAAGATACCACACAGAGCTGGGAAATGATAAACACAGTTAGTTTTTTATCTGGCAATTGTAACTTCCCTCCCATCCATGAGAGAATTTTAATTCTGCATTATAAAAAGCGGAGCCTGAATTTAGTGCTTCACCAGAAACTGAAAGTATGCTTATTTCATTTGGTCAGCACCGTTGTTAGGATTGTATTAGATCAAACAAAGAGCCAAACTACATCAACATTCAGAACAAGGGGTCAACAAAGAGCCATATAAGAATGCCCATTTGCATGACTGAAAATATACAACTTAATCTTCTTGATAATTGACATGATTAATAATAGCATAAATTAAATATTTTACTCTCAGACTTTATTTAATGGGACTGCTGCTGCTACTGGGGTGCAGTTTGCATGCAGAAGTTGGGGTGTATGGGAAGTGCAGGAGTCAGGGCAGGGTGCTGAGGGTGGGAAAGAGTATGTGGGTGGTCCCTGGGGCTGGATTGCCTTACTTGGCCAGGGCTGGGCTGGTGCACCCAGGCCGCAGTGGCTGGATATGGGGCCGGGCCAGGATCACTGCAGCCGGATCATGGCCTCCTGTCTTGCCCGTGCCACAGCAGGTTGGGGAGCCACCTCCAGCTCTGTCTGATCAGATGAGGGCCAGACCGCAGGGCCTGTCCCAAGATCAGGGCCGGGGACAAGACTCTGCAGCCAGATGGGGGCTGGGTCCCCATTGGGACCTTGTTGGCCAGGCTTCATTTTAAATAAACTAAAATATTATGTCCAGCAGTAAAGGTTTCAACATTGTCTTTTCTATGGCAGGGGTAGGAAACCTTTTTTGGGTTGGGGGCAAGTTATGCAACTTCAGCTACATGAATAACGTAGCTGAAATCAACTTAGAAGTGGGGTCTTCGCTGAAGTATGTTGACTGGAGACGCACTCCTGTCCACTCCCCTCATGATGAGGTAGAGTATCGGAGTTGATAGGAGAGTGACTCCAGTAGATTTATTGCATCTATACAAGATGCAATAAATCGACCCCTGCTGGATCGATTGCTGCCCCATCAATCCAGCCCATAGTGAAGATGTACACTTTGCAAAGATAGAGAGAGGAATCAGTTGTTAGGGAGAGGGTGGGGGTGTTTTGGAGGTAAAGAGGAAAAAGTGGTGAGGAACACTCCTTGTTTTCTTAGTGTGGTTTGTGTGGAGTTGTTCTAAGTCAAGGCTACGCAACACGCGGCGTTTGTTTGTGACCTGCGGGGCGGTTTGGGTTTACGCGGGGCTAAACACTCGGCCAGGATCCTTTGAACATGGCCTCTACTGGGAACATGCTCCATAATGGCAAGGCATCTCCCAGGCAGGCTGAGCACTCAAAGATGCAAGCGGAAGGGCTGGCTGGAAGAGATAGGTACAGGATGTCAGCATTTCTAGCCCCCAGGAAGGTGGTGTCAGGGGTGCTGGGGCATTGTGGGAAATGCTTTGTATTCATGCCTATCAGTGTGAAAGAAACTATTTGCATATATTTGCATGTTCATGCAACCCCACTTAAGTTGTGGCCCTCAGCATGTGCTGTGAGTATCATTGTGGGCCCCGGGGCTTCCAAAGTTGAGTAGCCCTGTTCTACATGGTTTAAGGTTTCAAAATCATGATTGCTAAAAGAAAATCAGAATGTTAAATATTAGGAAAGGTACATTACTAACACAAAATACCATGTTATTTATAGAGAATCATCTCCTGCATTCATGATCAAGTTGGAAAGAAAAATGTGAAAGCAAAAGCATTTTAATAAGCTTATTTATTTGTATTTCATTAAAAGGAAAAAAATTATGTAAAAGTACTTGTCAGAAACAAAGAGGATGGTGTTTTTTATGTATGGATGGGTGGCCAAAAGAGCTTGTAAATTTAATCCTGTCAATTATTAAGAAGTTTTTTCAGCAATAATAATATGTGCAGCTTTTGTGCTGTAGAAGCCCACAGGAGGCTGCAAATCTAGCTGTTGCATTTGGGCCAAGGTATGCTGCAAGAAACTCATCCAATATCACAGAACCATGGCCAAGATCCTGAGTTGTTCAGGGCTGGAGAATTCTTTACAATACTCATTTCCTGGGGAACAGTAATTCCCAGGAATTACTAAAATAACGTCTGCATTTGTGTCTACAAAAGCTGTTTTCAGAGTTAATCCATCTCTGAAATGCAACAGCAACATGCACTCCCATTCCTAAATACACTGCCGGCCCAAGCTGCTGGCCCTATTCCACAAACATAATGCACATAGTGATTCCCTGGTTTTGCCTGCACATATGCCCACATGTTACTCTACAGCATATTCATCAACTAGCTACCTATAGTGATGTGCTATGAATATTTTATCAAGGCGCTGCCTGCAAAATTGTTGCCTTAGCCTGCTATAAACTCTGTGTACCAAAAGTCCACTCACTGCAGAGAAGAGGGACTCAGAATCAGATATTTAAATACATAAATAACCAACCAAAACAGCTCTTATAAACAAAGAAGCAGGCAACATTACTGGTAGGCAAACATGCTGGAAAGCTTTATACAGTAGACTTCCGATAATCCGGCACCTTTGGGACCTATTATCGGATATGCCGGAGTATCGGGAGGTACTCTGGCGGGGGGGCTGAGACAGGTTTGCCGGACCCACACGGTGTCCAGGGGCTGGGCGGGGAACGGCACTGCGAGGGAAGAATCCTCCACCATTTTGAAGGAAGGCGGGGGAAGCCCTGTGCCGCCGCCGAGAGTTTCTGGGAAAGGAGGGGAGCGGGTTCCCCACCCCACAGACTGCAGTAGTTATCCCCGAGCAGGGGGGTGAAAGGTGGTGCTGTGGGACCAACCCTGCAGCACCCCAGCTGCTCTGCTCCACGCCGCTTCCCCAAGTCCGCCGCTGCCACTGCTGAAACTGACGAGGGGCGGACTTGGGCAAGTTGCAAAGCAGAGCAGCTGGGGTGCTGCCAGGTTGGTCCCGCAGCGCCACCCCTCACTAGCCTGCTTGGCGCCTGCCAGCACCCCAGCTGCTCTGCTCCGCGGCGTCCCCAAGTCCACCGCTGGTCAGTTTCAGCAGCGGCAGTGGCGGACTTGGGGAAGCGGCATGCAGCAGCTCCAATTGTCTGGCTGGCCGGAGCACTTCCAGTTTCTAATTGGTGCCGGACTATCGGAGGTGCCGGACAATTGGAGTTTTACAGTACTTGGTTCCTGAAGAACAAACTAGGCATACTGACAGTGCTCAACTCAGATACTTTGGAAGCAGGGGTGGATATAATGACCTCATGGTTTTGGGGCTTGGTAGTTTCTTCTGCAAAAATTAATTTTAAGATCCCTGTTACTTGGTGCACTCAGAGCCATTTCATAAGGCCAATTTTTTCTTCTATTTGTAGAAATCTCAGGGATGATTTATCAGGAATAATTTAGCAGTATCCAGAGGGGGAATAATTCCACTAGAGGCAGGTAAATTACTCCAAATTTACCTTCAATTTTGTGGCAGAAGTTAGGTTCCCACAAGCCGCCCCTCCCCTCCTCTCCCCCGCTCCCTCAAGTCCCCTTCATCCACCTGTAAAGCGATTTTACACAGTCCTAAACTGCTCATCACTATCATGGCTAAGTGATAACAATTATAGTGAAACAACATTGTGATCAGGTATGAAAAGAAATTCACAGTTAAAAGTTAAACAGAGACATAGTAGATACTGATATGATGAAGCTCCCACTAAATTTGTCAACCCAAAGTCATCAGTAGCTCCTCTCCTGCTTGCCTTACCTGAAATGGAGTGTTGATCCGGCTTGTGAGCGTATCTAGGATGTGCACATTCTCATGCTGATGCAGCAGGATGAAACGCAGGAAAATCTGAAGTAGAGCTGGCTCAGAAACACTGCGTAAAAAGAGATCCAGGTATGCAGTTGTTGTCATTACCTCCTCCACAGTCACCTACAAGCAAATATACGATAAGGGCATATCACAAACACCACCACTGTACTTACATTATGTGTTGCTTCTGCAGAAATGCTAATATACTATAAAACACATTTTGTGCTTTTTGTTTTTAAATAAGTGGAAACGAAAGCCTCTGACTAATTCAAAAATCAAATATTTTGTGCTTGCTGCAGTGATTTGATTAGTTTTTGCAAGTAATACACGGTGTGTCCCTCCCCCCCTCCCAAAAAAAACCAAACAGAACAAGCCAATCTGTCTGCTGAAATACAACACTAGTTCACAGATAACTTGAGACCCTCACCACCATCCCTCTACCATTGGGCCAGCTTGGTTCTTTCTTTCTCCTGCTACTGTTCAGATTTGCATTCATGGAATCGTAAGGGCATTTATTTGGTATTCCAATTAACAAATCGAATATTAGCAGGAGTGAAAAATGAACAAGTGTAAAGAGCAATGAATGAACAACCAAAACAGGATACAATGATCTTTTTAAAAAAATATATCCCGCTACCCAAGTGTACTTTGTCTTCACCTTTCCATTTCTTTTCCAATGGCAGTGTAACACCCTTCCTCAAATACACACATGTATACCACACAAATAACAGATTGAGGAACAAAAATTCCTACCAGATTTCAGGACCAAGTATTTAGTATTCATAGGTCAAAATTGATATTGCATGTTACTTGGCTACTGCAGTTTTTTTAAGCTTATCTATTGACAGTATGTGCTGGCAAGGCACAATGCATTCCAAAGGCTGCATTTGCATCATACACTAATGCTGCAAAATCAGCTTCTTTTTTTAAAATAGCTACATATGAGCCTAATAAGCTTACGTGTTCGAAGATAAATCCTTACCTATAAAAATCTGCCTATAAGAAAAGGGGCATTATACATCTTTTGTTTACCACTCTTAACTAGATGAATGAAAAGACCAATTTTATTAAAAAAAGAATGAAAGCTGTCACTTAAAAGCTAAGAGGATTTAGAAAGTATTCAGAGGGCAGCATTTGTGTAACACGCTATAAATATTAAAATCCCAGTTCCATTATGCTGCATGTTAGCTAGACACATGATAATGTTATGTTGCAGTTTCCTTTCAGAGCATTTTTAGGATCATCTACAGAACAATCATGTTTCCACTTGCAACAGAACAAGGAATATTGTGTAAAATCTTGTGAAATGTGTAGAAATGAGGAGCACCCCAAGTACCTTTAAATTTGCGGGTATTTTTATTCACTCAGGCTGTTATCCGTACACTGCCTCTTTGTTAATAGTTCAAGTAGTTTGGACCACTAACTCCTCTTTATATTAGAAAAAATACTGTACTAATGCAAGCTAGTCATAATCCTTCACGAAGGAAAAAAAATCAGGAGCTCATCTTCTTGGTTTGTCTCCATAAGCTCAGTCTGAAATAAACCTAAAACCTAATAAAAAAAGAAAAAAGGAGACAGAGGAAATTCATGGCCACAGCCTGTACGCTGCATCCCCTTTTCACCAGCTCTGCAGACTCAGTAAAATCAGGTACACAATGTATTATTTATGAACTCTCTCAGCAAACAGAGAACATAGCTGCTGTACCAAGGGACCTACAGTCTAATATAGGCACTAAAATACAGTTTATACATGCATTAAACTCTCTCACCCAAAGTTAGAGGATTATTAAGATTGGAAAGTAAAGCACTCATTAGTTAGAAAATGCCAAAATTAAGATAGCTTCTGCAGCCTTACTTCAACCCCTATATACTTGCATTATGATGTAGCCTTTGATTACATGATCACATAGTGTTGATGGAATATATAGGGCAAACAACCAAGTCACTGTCCAACATCAAAGAGTGTGAAATAAAGTTTGGAGTTTAGTATCTTGCACAGTACCACAGCAAATACACCATTAACAAATCCCTTTTAACATTTTATTGAAGATACAGAAGAACAGGAAAAAAAAAAAAGAGTCAGAGCATTTAAAATGTAAAAGTAAGACCTTCACTTTTAACAACATTCCCTGTTTCCTTTAGCTGGAGCGAGTTTTTAAGAAGGAAATCCATTGTTAGACAGTCCAGTCCCTTAGATTGTAATGAAAATGCTAAAGTAATAACTATCCTTTTGAGGAAAAGAGAGGTTACTTGAGTCGTTTCTGATTAAGTTTAATCTCATTTCACTCTATATGGTGACTGCGATTCAACTGGAGCTGTTAGAGGTGCGGACCTGGATCCCTCTCTCTGGCCTGGTCTGGATATTTTTTATAATTAGCACAAAGAAGGTCCGGGGTCCCAGGAGATGGTAAGAGTGGGAGCCATAATGGTGAAATTTGCTGCAGTAGCTTCTGTCGGTTCCTCCCCTCCCCCCATACTCTTTTCTTTAAGGACTCACAAAAGAAATGGTGGGTGGAATAGCCCATCTCCTCTCCTCATTATTTTGGCCTCATTAATTTGTTGGACTGATTATTACAACAGCCCCTCCCCACTGCCGCCTCCCCCAAATGCACCAGCTCTGAGGATAACTTAGAGTTGTGTCAAAGAGGTTGTTGCCTGTAGGATCCTGGCTTCATTTATTGCAGTTGGAAAGCATGTTGTGAATAAGACAGGGGATGGCAGGAAGAGAAGGGAGGGCCTCATGGTTAAGGTAGTTGAATGCTTCCTTGGAGAACTGGATCATTTTTTTTAAAAAAGCAAAATGAAAAAAAAAATCTCAGAAATTCCATCGTATTGACACCCATGTAGTTCATCAGCAGGGTGGGAACCTTTACCTGCACTGCTTAGTCCTCTGCCATAAACTAATGGAATAATTGACTGCAGAAGTTGGTTGTCATCCTCTATGTGGACCATCACTGGAGGCAAATGAGATACAAAAACTTTACCGGGGATTTCACAGAGATCTACCGACAACAGAGGAATGGGAAGACAGGTACCCTGGGTTCCAGTCTAGTCTCCGGAGGCGAGTGTGTTCTAGTGATCACAGACTTTTGTCTATTCTACCCAAGTTTGACCCCCTTCTCACTTTTACCTCAGGCCATCACCTTCATCAGACAGTCTTGCTTTTACATCTCTGGATTCCACACCTCACACTCCTGCCTATGCACCCCATTATTCTCTCACTGCTCCCTGTCCAAGTGTCCTTGCTCAGTAATTCCCCTCACAAATCCCAGCTCTTTCCTATTCCCAGCTCCTTGTTCCCTCTGTCCCTCCCTTCCAGTAGCTCTCTTCCCTCGACATATTCTTTGTTCCTACCAGATCCAGTCCCAGGGTACCCTACCCAGGCTCCAGGACCAATATTCGTGCCACCCTCCTGCTGACTCCTTTTCAGTTTCTTTGCCCATGTGGTCCTAGTACGGTGCCTGCAACTTGACCCTTGATCAGATCTATTTCCTCTTTTTACCTCCTTCACCATGCCCCAGTGCATCACAGTTCCCAGTCCCTTTGCCCAGTCACTCCCAACCTTCCCCTTCACCTATTCCCAGATCCTCTCTCATGTCAGCCTCCCCAAGCCAGTCTACTTGTCTGATTCTACTCCCCTCTCCTCCTGATCCCCAAAATCTGCTTCTTGCCCCCCCTCCCCGCATTTGAATGAGGCACCTTCCTTCCACCAGCTACAAGGGAGCTTTGAGGACTCTCACTTGAGATGCCAGGACCTAGCAGAGCAAGTAGCAGCCCAGAGCTGCAAATTTCAGGGCAAGTCCTTCTCCAGCTCATGGCATGTCCAGTGTATGTACTAGGGATGTAAGTCGATTAATTGATAAGCAAAAGTGTGTAGTTTAATGCTATAGACTACACGCATCCCCCTCACCAGTAATTTTTTTGGCAGACTTACCAGCAGCCAGGTCCGGTACATACCCCCACTTCAGCTCTGCCTTTAAAGTATATTAGGAGCCAGGCGGGCAGGCAGCCTGGCTCTCAGTTCCAGCTTGTGCCAGGTCTGGGAGCGCAGACAGGCAGCTGGTCCACAAAAGGAACTGGTTTTAAACGGTCTCCCCTAACGGATCAGCTCCCCCCTGGCACTCTACACTGCAGCCTCTATGCCAGCCCCACCCCCAGGGACTATAGAATAGTCAAGTAACTGATAAGAATTCATGAGGTTAATAGACTATTCAGTTAACCGATATTTAACATCCTTATTATGCAGAATCTTCTGGGAATCTAGCTGTGTAGATCTAGTCTCTACTAACTGTAACAGTATGTAATATATGCCAGGGCCTTAGTGTGGATGTGGTGCAATTCCCCCCCTAAAAAATTAAAATTCACAGTACAATGCTGAAACATTATTGTAGGATATACTTGGAACCAGTGGTCTCCTCACCCTTCTCTGTTGTTATTTGAGAAATGACCTGGAACTACAAAGAGCTGATTGACCGTGGCACGGATGGAAGGAAAAGGTTCAGAAGCGTGAGAGTAAACAACAAAAAGACAAGAGGAAAAAGTGTCACTGAATTTAGTGAAAGAGAGAAAATGGGAGAGGAAGGGCAAAGGAGTTTGTCACCACTATAGATATTGTAGGCGGACCAATGAAAAAGCTAATTACTCATTGTGCTATGTTTGGCATGTAATATAGTCATCTGAAATCTTTTGGGCCTGATTCTTTCATAAAGAGATGTAACTCTGCAGTAACTCAGCTCCCTATCTGTAAACTGGGGGACAATGCCCTCCCCTCGCCTAAAGGTTTTGTGAAAATTCATTGTGAAGAACCCAGACTGTGGTGATGTGTGTCACAGAAAAGCTCCTAAGTAACTTGACAGCTCTGTATTCAGAGCAGGATTTAAACATTATGCAGTAAATGAGGCCTGGGGCCACATGTTGAACAAGAAAAAATAGCATAACCGATCACTAAGCGAGCAACAGCCATCTCTTGTACTGAATGAGGCTGGGATACTGTCAAAAATAGTATGTGCTCATGTAATTAAATACTGTACCATAATACATAGGTACAAGGGGTATAAATGAAGGTTGCACAGACAACTCTACGAGTCCTGGTGTTCCTTTACTTTTCAGTGATGAACTCTGCAACCATAACAGTGTTTTAACAACATCATTTGTATAATTAGGTATATAATGTGTATTTATATGAATTACTCCAGAAAAGCCCAGCTAGCACCTAGGCAAGGGTCAAAAATCGCATGAAGTCAAACTTCATGCTAAGGATGTTATATTCAGATTAATTGGCTAATCGGATAGTTGATGCAATTTGCATCGACAATTGGATTAGTACATAAGGGCACCTCTGCCTTTGAAGTGTAGCAACAGGCCCAGGGCTGTTGCTGCACTTAAAAGGCAAAAAGCGCTGAGAGGAACTCAGGGCCAGTGGGGGACTCGAGCAGTTCCCCACTGGCCCTGTGCTCCCCACGGCGTTTGAAACCAACAGTGCTGTGTGGGGCCGCACACAGCCTTTCAAAGTGGCAGCGCTGCGTACGGCCCAGAGTCAGGCCTAGGGCCTCCATGCAGCACTGCCGCTTTGAAGCACCTCCTCTTCTTCCCCCACTTACTGCCTCTTTCTGATAGAGGCAGCAAGTATGGGGGGAGCGACTAGTCAACTAGTGCGTCTACTATCTGATAAACAAATGCTTATCTGATAGTCAACTAGTCATTCACATCCTTTCTTCCTGCCATGGGTTCTACCTTCAATAGTCTGGAAGAAGGTATCATTAAAGTGACAAGTAGATTTTTCAAGCTACAAGTAGAAGCTCTCTAGTCTGGCACCCTTGGGCCTGGCCTGAGCCGAACCAGAGAATTTAGGAGTAAATTAGAGCTAAATAACACCACAAGGACAGAGCTGGGACTGGTGGCTGTAAACAAACTTTATGAGACTGCAGAAAATTTGGCCACACCCATGGTAAGTGGACATCGAGCTAACTAAAAATCATGCCAAACCATGGAGATTGCCAGACCAGAGTGCACCAGTACAGAGGTTCAACCTGTAATTTTTCACATAGTTTTCCTTTTGTTTTCCCTCATGCTACTTGTGATAGTTGGTGTCTCTGTCCTATATGAACTAGGGATGCAAAAGAGTAGTCGAAGTGTCAACTACCCAAATAAGCCTAGGCTTATCGGGTACTCAAGTTGACTACTCACATTTCCCCCATCTCTTGCTGCCTCTGTCAGAGACGGGGGGGGGGAGGGGGAGAAGTAGGAACTGGTGCTCTGGGGGAGCAGACTTAAAAGCTGATTCCCCCCAGCACCATCTCTGCGGTGTGTGTAGGGGGGGAAGAGGGGGAGGCAGAGGTACAGCACCCCTTTGCTCTGCCTTTTAAATGTAGTAAGAGCCTTTATTTAAAAGGCAGAGCTGCAGCGGGGTTAGCGCCTCGGGACGGCACAAGTGGGACTGCTTAATCCTGGCTTGCGCTGCCCTTGGGAGCGCAGTTTAAACTAGTAGGAGCTGGGCTGCCCCTCTTACTTATTGACTAATCGAACAGTCGATAGACTAAATTCCATCGACTACTCAATTAGCTGATTATCTGCAATTTAACATCCCTAATATTGATCATACTTACTCTGGAAACCTTGGATAATGAAATATTGTAGTTATAAGACAGTTAACCTAGAAACTGGAACTGTTCATTTGCATGGCTAATACTGAAGCAGTTTTTCTTAAGACACATAAAAACAAGGAAATTAAATTTTCTGAAGACTACCTGCTAGTTGCCATGCCTTCAATTAAATACCTCTGGGAGAGGGATTTGAGGAAGTGTGGAAATGCTTTTTATTAAATGCAAATTGCATTCAGGTAAACACTAAGAGTACAAGTAAGAAGAATCTAATAAAATAAAAGAAATACTTTATGCTACAACAAAGATTAACCCTAGTTGGGGAACACATTGTTCTATTCCACATAGACACCAAGACAACGGGCTCTCTTACATAGTGAAATATCTGAACTTCCAGACTGAAAGGGTAAGCAGTATATTAAGGAGAGAGACAACAGTGTCTTGTAGTGAAAGGTTACACAAACACAGACTGCAGATGAGGGGAAAATTTTAATAACTCAAGCTCTGGACTCACCCACCAATGACTCCATAGTATCTAAATGGATGTATTCATTTACACTTGTCATACATTTTGTGATTCTTCTCTTGACTTTTGTTTTATGCCAAACAATTTTTTGCTTTTAACCAACCGCTCTCTCCCCATCACCTCTGAACTTTAGGAAAGGAAAACTCCTTATTACTCCAGAAAAAAACAACAACTTCTGACCTTACAAAGTATCCACTCAAAGGTGGAAGAATTACAAAACCCCTCCCTCATGGGCACTATAAAGAAGGTAGTTAAAGTTAGTGGGAGCACTGGAAGTCCTTGAAGGTCTCAATATGCGATAATTTAACTATAATACTGTTTGCTTTATTCTTTTCTTTAAATCTCCAATTTGCTAGAGTGAGACCTTACTAGAAAATTGCTTTCTGTATTTCATATATTTAATACGTACATCCACAGTTAAGAAATAAGGGGTATCAACTCTCATACTTCAGAGCATAAGCCAACCACCAATTTTCTTTAACAGGCTACGCCAGATCAGATGGAACACCAGTCTAAACTGACCACTGTTTCCATGTTCTTTCATTCCAAAGCCGAGCCATAATCCAGTCATTGTTTTGCATATGTATTCAGGCTCATAGGCAGGAATTTCTGTACAGGGATGCGAATGGAGGGAGAGGCTAGTGGCTGCCCCACCCCCAAAGCCCAGCCCTTCTCTGTCCCTGTGAAGGAAGGGAAAAATCAGTCCCAATATTCCCAAGGCCAGCCAGAGCACAAGGGAGGGAGGTTTGGAGGACCATGGGGGGAGGGGGTGCATTCACACCCTTTGCATCCCCCTGCGTAAGGGCCTAGGATTAAACTAAAACCATTGGAACAGGTTTGGATCTGTGGCTCAGATCGGAGAGCCACCCACCAAAAAGTATGGGGATAGATGGGTTTTGGATTCTAGCTTTTGCCCTGCTCCTAGGTTTTGAATTAACCGTAGCAATGGGCAGAAAGCTTATGTACATTTATTGAAGCAGTTATTCCGTGGCTTTGGGTTTATAAAAATTACAATCCAAGAATAAAAACTAAATAAATTACCCACCCAGAATGGTCTAGATTAGAAAAAATTAATCCACAGTAACAATACTATCCCCTTTCTCTCTATCCATGACCCTCCAGAGACATAACTATGTATCTCAGTGGTCCCCAACCTTTATGGGCTCCCGGGCACCCGGGGGCGGGGCCACTCACGTGCCGGGCGCCCGGGGGCAGGTCCGCGCGTCCTGGGGCACGCCAGGGCCGGGGCCGGGGCCGCCCGAGCCCCTTGTGCTGTGGGCCCGGGGCTGGCGCCGCCTCCCGAGCTGCGCGCCTGGGGCCGGCACCGGCGCCGCGCGCCCGCATGTGCCCCGGGGCTGGGACCGCCCGAGCGCCGCGCACCAGGCGCCGGTGAGTGTTGCGCGCCTGGGGCCGGCGCCTCCAGTGCGCCGCGTGCCGGGGGGCGGGGCCAGCCCGGGTTGTCGGTGGGCGCGTACAAATGCCCCGGCGGGTGCCGCGTTGGGGACCACTGATGTATCTGAACTCTCAAAAGGGGTGAAAGGAAGAGAGGAATAGCAGTAGCAAGCTTTGCAGTATTGATCCAGAAACAACCAAAAAGAGGAGATATTTTCTGAACATTTAAAGGCTTTGAATTCCAGATCAAGTTCCTTCTAAGATGTGTGCCTGTGCAGGCACACATCAAGAATTAGAATCCTGCCCACCTCCTCAGCAGAACCACACATTGACTACTCAGCTGCTCCAGGGTTGGGGCTGGAGCAGTGGCTGGGGCCACATGGTGGGTGGTGGCTGCTCCAGCGGCCAAGACTGGGGCCAGGCGGCTGCGCTGGAGCTGCATGATGGACAGCGGCTGCTCCAGCAGCTGGGGACCAGGGCCTCATGGCAGACAGCGGCTGCTTCAGCAGCTGGGGCCACATGGTAGGCGGTGCCACATGGTGAGAGGCGGCTGCTCTGGCAGGAGAGGGGTTTTTAATAGGCAAAAAGCATATGGAGATATCTTTGTATTCTTAGATCATATGTTCATCAAAAAGACTAAGTAAAGGAATAGTGGGTTTTTTTATGGCTCCGTGATCTGGTATTCAACATTTGTCAGCATTTTCAGGAAGTCTAGGTCTATTAATGTCACTGCCACTCATTTGTTTAAGTCTGTCTGACTTAGTTTAGCACTGCCATTTCTCAAAGCATGGTAAGAATATGGCAATTGATGACATATAATTCATTATTCAAAAAGGAAAAAAAATTGTCATCTGGCATCTGAACCTTTAGGGTGCACCTGCTTCACATTTCTAGCTTTCCTCTGCAACTTTGAGGACTACAAATACAATATTTTTAAAAGGTGAAAGCAGACATTGTGATGCAAACTCTTGTTTCCAGCGAGACTTTAAAAAAAATAATGCAAGTCTCATAATAAAAATCACAGAAGGTGGCAAGATTGGAGTAGGGGAAATGGACAGCACAGCCTGAGTCCACCATACTGATTAAAAAATGTTCTTTACGAGGGTTGGTTGACAATTATTGAAGGAAAACTGGGCCTTTGACAAAACAAGCCTTTTCTATGAAAAATGTTTACTTTCCTTTAAAAAAAAAAAAAAGTTTTTTGTTTTACAAGTAGGATTTCCCCAAAATTAAATTTTCAGAATTTTTGACCAGTTCTACTTGTTATCCATGAATAACTAGAGTAAAAATCTTTAGTATGTTACTCCCTGCTAATTTTCCCTTGCCTCCATTTTTTAAAACTAGGAGTTTGAGTTTAGGCAGCATGGAATGTGGAACCATTCTTATTCATGAAGAAAGAACATCCAAGGGGAAAGAAAGCAGCACAACATCACAGTAAAGATGTAGGAAACAATAATCCGAATCCCTCATATTATAGTAGGTTCACCATGCAGTCAGCATGCACTGCAACCCCGACTCCAACTCTGGCAGCCACCATCTCCCTAGCCCAGTGGTCACCATCCAGTAGATCAAGATTTACTGGTAGTTCTTGGAGCCTCTGACAGGTGATCCTGACTGGTTTGACCAAAAGCATCGCAAGTGCCAGCATTTCAGCTGCCCCTCCTCACACTGTTGCTCGCCTCTTGCCCTTTGCTTTGGAGCTATCCCCTCAGGAATATCCAGCTTGCTGTGCAAGGGAGGGAGAGAAGGGTGCTGATATCAGGGTGCCCCTTCTCCCACTCTATCCTATCTCCACAGAGCAGAGAGGAGCACAACAGGACTTTGGATGGAGTTTGCTGGCTGCTTTTGGGAGTGGTGCAGGGCCAGGGCAGGGGTGGGCCTGCTTTAGTTCCACTACACCACCAACCAGGAGCCACCTGAGGTTAGCAGTGCCCAGATGGAGCCCACATCCCAAAACCTTACCCCAGTCATGAATGCCCTCCTGAACCTGAAGCCCCTGCCCTAGCTCCGAGTACCCCTGCATCCAAACACCCTCCGAGGACCCCCTCCAGCATCCCAACTGCCTGCCCCAGACTCAGCTCAGAACCCCTCTCACACTTCAAATCCCTTAATCCAAGGTTCGAGCCTGCACCCCAACCTGCTGGCCCTACCTGGTGAAAGTGAGGGAGGATGGAGTGAGCAGGACGCAGGGCCTCCGACAAGGGGCACAAAGGAGGTGAGGCAAAGGTATTTGGGTGAGATAGATCTTGGATTGCACTTAAATTCAAAAAGTGATCTCATGCTTAAAATGAACAAATGCCATAAAAAAAATGGAGAGTATAGGAAGGGGAGAGGACAAAGTTGGCCTAAACACATGCAAGTGGTCAAATTCCATATAATCTACCACCTTATACTATTCCACTGGTTATTAATGTTGCCTTTGCCTGCTATAAACATACGTGTATACACACACACACACACACACCACTGACCTTATGGAGTGCAGGAGCCACTACTGGCACCAAAAAACCATTGTAAATGTAGTTCACAAGCTGGTTACGAATTAAGGGATGTGCCACCTAAAAAAAGAAATCTTGTATCATGATAAATTGTCTCTGAACCATCATATTGTTCTCAAATCAATAGTTCTAGGCAAAGATGCTTAAAATAAGATAAAACAGAGACTATCTTTAATCACTGTCAAAGCCCTCTTCCCATTTCCACAGGAAACCCTGATTTTGGTTTTGGAGTTTCTGTTATGTGTATTAAACGTTTTCCCTTCTTCAATTAAATGCAAAAACTACATTTAAGTAACAATAATAAGGATCCAGCCCAACACAAAGATCAGGGCTTTTACCATATATTTCTCTTTCCCTGTCTGCTGACAAAGATGAACGGACGGACAATGTGATGTTCGTGCCCATAAACCAAAATAGAACTGGCATGTCTAATTTTAGCCCTATCAGCCTTGACAAGGTCACTAAGGTAGACGTATCATCATTAACTTGACATACTTCAATAAAAAAGAAAAAAAAAGCAGTCAAGCAGGTTTTTATATATTTCAAAGAATATACTATGTTCGGAGCATTCTCACTTTACTACTCAAACAGGCAACCTTTATTCCTTTTGAAAGTGCATTACTCACTCAATAGACTGGTTAAGCACTTAAAAAAAAGATAAGTCACTTGTCATTTGTAATAAAAATCATGTGGTAAAACAAGACTAGCCATTGCTTATTTTTGCAATTTGGTGGTAATTTTTTGTTTTGAAAAGAGCAAAGCAGTTACATCGTATTATGAAATAATACTTTCTAAAAATAAATGTGATATTATAGGAGCACAATACTAATACCCCAATAATATTCCCCTCTGCCACTCAGTGGGTAGGAATGGAGAGGAAGTCAGAGAAAGGCTGGAATTCTAGCTTAATCTTCCCTGTTTATTCACTGATACGAGTAGTTGGCCCAACAGAAAAACTACTCCTCAAAAGACAGCAATATACTGCCCTCACCAGAGAATGGAGTGACCATGATGAATCTGTAGCATAGGGGATGCTTGCACTGTGTTTTAAAACTGGTCGCAGAGAACGAAGACCTGGGTCTTCAAATTCAGGCTCAGACTCAGGTTTTATCTATGCTCAGAACATTAAGTGCTGCTACAGCAGCTCTTTAACGTGACCATATATTTGTGGCACCAGCACTGGGAGAAAGCTATTCTAGTGCTATAAGAAAACCCCATCAACAAAGGACATAGCATTGTCTACACTGGCACTATACTGCACTGAAACTTGCTGCACTCCGGGCATAGGTTATAATTTTTCAAACCTCTGCGCAAAAAAGTTTCAGCATAGTAACCTAGCAGTGTAGACAAGCCCTAAGGCAATAAAAACAGCTGTATAGATGCTCAGGCTCATGCTGTAATTTAGACTATGAAGCCTGGGACATGGGATTTGATACTATAGTATAAGACACTGCAGACCAGGGATGGACAATGATTTTTAACGGGGGGCAACTCCCAAGATTTTGGAAAGTGGTTGAGGGCCACACTCTTCCATGGTATCATTGGAGGTGGTGCAGGGCTGGGATGGAGGTTGGGTGCAGAAGGGAGCTTGGGGTAAAGGATTGGGGTGCAGGAGGGAGAATGGAGTCTAGGAGGGAGTTTGTGTGAAGGAGGTAATTGTGACCTAGGGCAAGAAACTGGGGTACAGGGTTTTGGGATGTGATCTAAAGTAGGAGGGAATTGTGAACTCCGGCATCAGATGGAGTGCCAGATCTGGGAGAGCGTATGGTGCATGTGGAGTAGCGGGGCAGGAATGTGGGGCAGAGTGTTGGGAAAGGGAGGGGCTGAGGTGCCAGAGGCAGGGTCTTACGAGGAGACTTACCAGCCTGCTTGCAGAGCTAAAGGCTTGAAGAGCTTAAAATGTTTTTGTCTGCTCGGCCATGTGCTTGAGTGAGTGAGCAGGAGAGTTGTGCTTTGTGGCTGCTTGTTATTAAATCAGGTAGCTTCCACTGGCCAGTGTCTGTCCAAAAGTGGCCACTGGAATTGTGCTAGGGGCAGGAGCAGCATCTGAATCTTCCCCCCTCCCCTCCAGACTCAATGAGAAAGTGCCCCACAGCTGCGTTTCTCACTGCTTTGGGCTCCCCACTGCCTCCACGGGCCAGATCCAGTGGCTTGGTGGGCTGGATTCAGCCTGCAGGCCTTATTTTGCCCAGGCTTACTGTAGACCCAGGCTCTCAGACTTGCTGCTACAGGTTTTTAAATGAAGTGTAGACATATCCTCAGTCACAGGTATTCACTGTAAAGTTACAATCTAGCATTACATTAAAAATAGATATAAATTAATTCAATTCCTCCCCCAGCTCTTACAAAAGCATTCTTTAAAATATGTGATTGTTTTGATTTAATTTTGAACCGATTTAAAATTTCACTTTTCCTTTACTCTGTAACAGCTTTCACTCTACTGAAAAAATGTAGTCTCAAATATCATTGGCTAAGTTTGTAACCTCTTTTGGAACAGGGTAGCTTAGAAGTGAGTACAGCCACCATTTCACATTTCAACACATACGCATTAGAAGGCTCATTATATTGCTACTTCGAGAATCAAAACTATTGATTCTATAGGTGGTTTTTCTAATGATAAAGCAAGCTTCATCTGTGTTAAACAAAATCAGGTGTTTCACTATATTTTCCATACAGTATTATATAGAAAGTACTTTTTAATTCACAGTAAAATATGACAACTTCATTAATGTGACTGAGCACACATCCTCATACAGAAAACAAATCCACAGGTGCAGCAAAATTTATATTGTCTGCTCATAAAAAACACTTTCTGTAGAAAAACTGTACCTTAAAATAATATAAAAAACCTGATTTTTATCTTGAATCTGGAGATAAATAACCAGGAATTAAGAAGGGAGCAGGGTGGAGGGGAGAAAAATCAAGAACAGAGAGTGTTTTCTAAACAGACCATTTTGAACATAAATTCAACTAATCAACACAAATTAAATTATCAGGAGTTAAGCATCTTGAGTAACAACATTCTTTATACAGTACACATCATTAGGGAAAATAAGTGGTTTTGTTTGTAGACCTTTCTAAGAACCTAGATGTAAAAGATGTGACATTCGTCAATTCAAATAGATAAAATTATGTTTTCCCTCAAATAATGACATTTGATTTCTTTTAATATCAATGTGGGCATTTTAAAATGCATTCAACAATCTTTAGGAAGAAAATTAAGACAAATCTCCCAATTATTTGCTGTAATAACTCCCCCAAATCTGCATATTTACATTTTATTAATAAAAGCATTTGCTACTTGAAAGCCAGCCATGTAGATTACTCTTTACAGCCATAATGGACAGCTTTGGACATTTTTTCATCGAGTTATATAGTCCAAGACCAGAAGGAACCATTGTGATCATATAACTTGGCTTCCTATATAACACAGGCCATAGAACCACCCCCAAAATAATTCTTAGAGCAGAGCTTTCATTCATTTATTTAAACAAAGATGTTAAAAACTAAATAAAGATTAGTTCTATAGACTACTGCTCACACCCTGTAAACGACTTATACCCTTGAATGACAAAAGTGCAGTGAAGATGTAGCCTTAAAATGAGTGAACTTGGAACTACTCCCAAGATATCCATAAAATTATATAGCTACTGCTATACTATATAGAACAGTCTAAGTCAGATCCAGTACCTGTATTACTGCATTGCAAAACTCTAGGGAATTCATGAACTGAACAAGAGCTGGGGACAGGAGCCAGTCATCTTTCAGCAGACAGTGCCATTCTCCATTTTCTTCCAACTTTGTAGGCAAAGATGAATAGAGGCCACTCAATCCCGTTGCTAGTACCTGTATTCAGAAACATAGAAGAAACTGCCACTTTCCCAACTGTTCAGTTCATGGGCTTACACAATGTTCCTACACAACATGAAAACGTTTTTCCTACTAGTTTTGTATCATCCTGAAATCTCTCTCCTTTTAATAGCTGCCACTCAGAGAAAACTGCCAAACACAAAGGCCATCTAATGATTTTAATCTATTTTAACTACCAAGCTACCATTGGGTTTTTTATGCTTGGAAGATAATTGTACATCTGTTCCTTCCTGATTTCACCTTTCTCCAGTGTGGTACCAGTCTCTATATTAGGGGTGGGGAACCTAAGGCCCAGGGGCCAGATGTGGCCCCTGGCTTGCCTGCATCTGGCCTTCTAGGCTCAAGACTACCCCCACCAGCATTGGGGAGCCTGCGCTAGCGCTCCAACCCCTCCACACACACTCCACCATGGGGTTGGAACACACAAAATCTACCTAGCTTGGGCCTACCCAGGTGTGGGAGAGAAGTGTGGGGAGTGTCTTTCTGCTTCTCAGTCAGGGGCCACATCATCCCTGCTGTACATGTTGCTGCCATCTGGTGAAACATCAGAGAAACACCTGCCACTGTCTTTATAACTCCATAACCATAAACAGCTCATGTCTCATTGGGGACTGACATTTTATGGTTACAGGTGGCTTGGTTATGCACAGCAGTTCCACTATGAATTCTAGGAAACGGGATCATCCTATTAACAAGCAGCACAATTTCACTGAGGCATCCAACATCTCTGCCTTTTGTCCCTGGGCTTTGAAACTCATGGTGCCATACTTAGGGTGCGTCTAGACTACAGGCAGTCCCCGACTTACGCGGATCCGACTTATGTCGGATCTGCACTTACGAACGTGGCTCTCTCGCCCCGGAGCTCGCAGGCAGCGATCCCGCCACCTCGACCAAATAGCCGCTGCGGGACAAATAGCGGCTGGGGCCTGGTCTGCTGGGGGGGGGGGGACACTAGCGGCGCAGTCCCGCGCCTCTGAGGCTTTGCAAGAGCAAAGCCTCAGAGGCGCGGCACCCCTCTGCCGCTGCGGCTTTGCTCCCCGTGTCCCTGGTCTGCTGGGGGGCGGGGGGCGCGCAGCTAGTGTGTCCCCCCCCAGCAGACCAGGCTTTTGTTGTGGACCCTGGGGCAGAGCAGCTGGGGCGCTGCCGGTTTGTCCCGCAGCGCCGCTCTGGGCACTACTGGACCAACCCGGCAGCACCCCAGCTGCTCTGCCCTAGGCGTCCTGATTCAGCCTCTGCTGGTCAGTTTCAACAGCGGCTGAATCTGGACGCCAGTTCCGACTTACATACAGATTCAACTTAAGAACAAACCTACAGTCCCTATCTTGTACGTAACCCGGGGACTGCCTGTACAGAGTTTTGTCGACAAAAGTGGACTTTTGTCGACAAATCTATACCTGCGTCTATACTACCGCTGAGTTCTGTCAACATAACATCAACAGAACTCAGCAGTTTTGTCGACGCTGGTAAACCTCATTTTACGAGGCATAGCGCCTTCTGTCGACAGAAGGTGTTATCGCATCTAGGGTTGTGTCTAGACTACAGGGTTTTGTCGACAAAGCAAGCTGCTTTGTCGACAGAACTGAATGAAGTCTAGACTCTCTTTGTTGACAGAAGCTTTGTCGACAGTATCTGTCGACAAAACCCTGTAGTCTAGACGTACCCTAAGTCAGGAAAATAGTCCCTTTCGATAGTTACAGGTTCTGTCTATTCCTAGGGAAAGGTGGAGGAGGGGAGGAGACTCATGGGAGAAATTATGGGCATTGTTGCCAAAGTTACTTTAGACAGAAGATGCTATGCAAGTATAAAGCTGAGATAGTATTACTGAGTTTTTTGAAAGTCATAAGAAGTTAAGTCACAGATGTTAGAAGTTACCAAACAACAATGCTCTCAGACACCTTGTCCACAGCAACAACTTTCCTTCTCTCTCGTGATTTTGTACAGTTTCTATGCTATTTTTTAAAATGAGACTCACTTTAATGTAGTCATTAGGGCCATAGAATAAGGGGACCTTTTCTGCTTTTATGCATCAGATTTCATGCAAGAATATCCCTGTTCTCCAGAAACAGCTACTTGACCCCTATAAATGTGAGCAGGTCAGAGCCCTGCTCCAGATCTTGTGGATTTATCAATTACAAAATGAATGGCAGAGAGTAGAAAACAAGAGATCCGAAAGTTAATTTTATAGGGATTGCAGACCTGATGGTACATTATTTAAACCAATTACAATTGTTAGCTCACCCCTAAAGGGCAAAGGTTGTGTACCTGAATGACCTGCATTCCTAACCACTTAACTTTGAAGATAAATTTCTATAGACAGGCATAATTAAGCCAGATATAAAAATACTGTAGGAAAGGTATGAGGGATGTGCTGTTTTTCTTTTCTTTTCTTTTTTTTTTTTTAAATCATGATGTAGACTAAGAATTAAGAAGCTGCAGTATGAGTAGTTACAGCAACTGTGCAAGTTATTTGTGTGATCACATACTTCACTACAAGGATGATTTAAAACAAGTAAAGAAGGGGGAGGAGAGAAGAGATAGCTTTACCTGAGCTTCATTTGAAAGGGCCCCCAAAATGAGAGTGACCAAATGGGAGCAAGCATCATTGTGAACTGGTTTAAAGTAAGGGCCACTGATAGTCCATCTGCCATTTACAGTCCCGGGAGCAACTTGCCTACCCCAGAACCCACCAGTGCTGCCTCTGGTATTGTTACATCAGGCCTGAGAGAATCCATCAGAAGAACCTGGAGGTAGGAGCAGGGTCAGAGACGCCACTTTGTCTGAAGTGAGGTCACAAGACAGAATTGTGTAAGTAGGAGCACCACCGGCCAAACACAGGCAGGGCAGGGTCCCCTTATCACCACAGGGAAAGCAGTGACCACATAGGCCTAGACTTCCTCTAACTCCCCAGCCTATTTTGCTGCCACTTCAACTGTGTCATCTCCACAGTAATTCTTTTGGAAGTTTGGGGAGGAGCGTTTAGATTCAGATATTGCCTCAGGCCTCTGAAAATCCTCTGTAAAGCCCTTGTGGCAAGTGTGACTCAGCAGTATTCTAAAGGGCTTGGTTAATTTTAGGTGTTTATGTTATACTTTTCCTCCACAAGGTCAGTGCACCCAGCTTAAATACCATGCACTTCGGAAGATGCAAAATTGTGTTTATTTAGCCTTGGACACTAAGGGTATATCTACACAGCAAAAAAACAAACCAAAAAACACAATCTCATGGCAGCAAGTCTCAGAGCCCAGGCCAACTGAATCCGGTTCATACTCCAGGGCTAAAAATGTTAGTATAGGCTCTCCTTGTCAGGCTGAAGCCCTGGCTCCAGAACCTTCCCTTGTTACTGGTCTCAGAACTAGGCCCCAGTCAAACCCTGAACATCTGTACCAGGGATGTACTAGTGTAGTCAATTAACTGATAAGCAAAAGCTTATAGATTATGCTATAGATTACACGGATCCCACCACTAGTAAATTTTTTATCAGGCTAGCCAGCAACCAGGCTTAGTCCTGGCTTGCACCGGGCCCGGGACCTATCCCCGCTATGGCTCTGCATTTAAAGTGTATTAGGAGCCAGGCGGGCAGGAAGACAGGCTCAGTTCCAGCTCACACCAGGTTTGGGAGCTCAGACAGGCAGCTGGTTTGCAAAGGGAGCTGGTTTTAAACTGGCTCCCCTCATGGACCAGCTCCTGCCTGGCACCCCATGCTGCTGCCTCTGACAGCAGCAAGGAGTCCAGGGCACTGCCAGCCTCACCCCCTGGGACTATAAAATAGTCAAATAACCGATAAGAATTCATGAGGTTAATCAACTATTCAATTAACTGATATTTAACATCCTTAGTCTGTACTGCAATTGTTAGCCCTGTAGCACTAGCCTGAGGGGCAGGAATGATCTGGTAGCCAAGCCCATAGTCAGGAACCTCGTCCCCCAGATGAAACTGAGGGTAGGGTCGGGAATAGAACAGTGCCAAAGCTAGGGATGGGGTGAGGCATGTGGCTGGGGGCAGGATCAGAGCAGAGCTAGGAATGGGGAAGAGCTGAATGGTGCCCCCTCAAATATTCCTCAACAGCCCTCAAGGTGTGTGTACCCCACAGTTTAGGGATCTCTGATCTTGTGTGACACCACTGATGCCTACGAAGCTGTTCCAAATTTGTAAAAAGCAAAATATGCCTCTAGATTCTGTTAAGACCAACATTTAAAAAAAAAAAAAAAAAAAAAAAAGGACTTAGCAAGAGTTTGCCTGCCAGTGCTAAGAGGAAAAAAAAAAAGAAGCACAAACCATAAGACTGCATTAGAATTTATTACAGACTTGGCCTAGTCTCATTACTGTTAGAAAAGCTGATTCTAACACACTTTGACAATCATTCTAATTAGGAAGGCTTTTTGTCAATCGTAGTTCCCCACTGTTTGTAGGTTAATATAGTTGGCTTTTATCTTTAGCATAAAAAGGCTTTTTTCATATTAATTGGCAAATGTAATTATGGAAGTTACTGCATGGATTCAATAATGGTGTTTATCTGAGGGGCAATTTAAAAAATAAGCTTATGTGTTCTTTAGCAGTATCTTTTAAATTAGGTCAAACAGAGCCTCTTGGAGAAGAGACTGTTTCATTAATTTGCCATGTATGAGTGTGGTGTTTGGAACAGCAAATCATCATAGTGAGAAAGGAAAAAAAATAAGTTTTGTAGGCTGCGACCAAACTCCTGATTGGTGTGAGCACCACACAAGCTTAGGTTGCAGGATGGAGTTGAAGAGGTTGATCAAAAAAGGGCAAGTAGGAAGGGCTAGGACTAGCAACTCTGTCACTGGGCGTGAAGGAGGACATCTTGTCCTCCCCCCGACCTGCCTCTTCAGTCTAGCTGATGGACAGGCCCGGCCTTTGGGCAAGGTGAGTGAGGCATTCAGGGCCTCCCGCTGCCCAGCTCCCAGCCCCATCCACCCGGCCAGGAGCTGCACAGCTCAGTGTGCTGCCTTGGGCCCCGCACTCTCTTTGGCTGGGCCTGCTGATGGATTCAGGATTTGCATCTAAATGTGAGAAAATTCATGTGGAAAGAGAAGGAGGGATTGTTATTTTTTGTTTGTCTCAGAAGCTCATCTCCTGCCCTTCTCTGAAGCAGCTGGCCCACGGGGGAGATGTAATTGTGATGACAGTGCATTGCCACCTGCATGACTGGCATAGGAGACATCTCTCACTGCAGGAATGCTCAGGCCAAGCAATTACTATGCCCTGCTACGGAACTGGAGCACTTTATATGTGTGATGTTGCCAGCAAACATGCATGGTGTCAGGAGTGAAAGTGACAGACAACTTGAGACCTAGAGACTATCTTCTACCTGCATACCCTTCTGGTACCCTTATGGAGAGTTGTCTGCATGGGGGCAGGGAAAGTTACCATAGTGCAGGATTCATTAGCAATTAATAGAGGGTGTATGGTGGGCGGGGGGGAAGAAGGAAATCACATGGAGGAAGCCATTTATAAATTGATAGAGTTAGTGATACAAAGTTTGTAATCAAAATATGCATTTCTAGCCTCTGAGTACGGCCATAATCTCTACTTGGGCAGACAGTCCTCTGATTCTGAGCTGGCCAAAGCAGCAGCCAATGAAAAAAATATCCTTAATAGGGCTGTCAAGTGTTTAATTGTGTGATTAATCATGCTGTTCAACAGTAATAGAATACCACGAGTTAATAGCGATTAATCAACACCCCTAATCCTGAATAAATATTCATTGGACTCCTATACACAGACATTCAAGAATCAACAGGTACTTTGTAAATGTATAAAGGTCCAATATTCCAAATATCATTATACTGATATGTTATACGTAAGAGATTTGAGGCAAAAATGCTAACTTGTCCAAGGTCACAGCAAGCCGATGGCCAAGATGACAGATTCAACATACTGTAATCTGCTCAATCCCAGTTATATGCAAACGAGACATGGTTTCCTTAAAATGTAAATAAGAATTAACTTCCAAACAAGGTGGCCACATATAGCTGTTTTGCCCCTCCTTACCAAATACCGCATGTTGCCTCTCTAATTTCATCCCAGGTCTCAATTTGTTATTTTACTCGGAGGCAAGCAAAGAAGCACTGGAACAAGAGAAATCCATCTTTGCCTGCTGGTTTAACATTTGCTTAGCAAACAACTATTCTGCTGCAGGGTGGCTGATTATCTCTATAAAGTAATAGCTTTATTGTTTAAATTGTAACATTAGATTTGAACAAGAACTGAAGCTGAACATACATGCTGGTTTAAAAGTCTTAGAACAGGGTCCATGATTGCCAAGTTTGATAATGGAAGCCTCAGTTCAGCAAGACTTTTGTTAATGGTGAAAACTCTTTCCTTTGCCAGCAATGCCACCCCTTACAAATAGCATCTGTAACTTCTACAGGACTTGGTTTCCAGCCTTATAGGATAGTGAAAGTAAAAAATGAAAGTGTTATATAGAGAAAGCAAATTTAAGGTAAAAAAAGACTTACAGGACAAAAGTAGGTGTTTTCTACTATGTGGTTTGCGACAACATTGTTCTCAGCTGACAGGGACATTATGAAGAGCAGAGCATCACGAGCCTGCTGACCTACTGTTCCTTCCCGATGGATGAAGGGAATCAAAAGGGAAAAAATGAGGAAGTTGGCAGCTCCTTGGTCCTCGCTGGTGTGGAAAAAAAGTTCCAGAATGGAAGGGTCCTTGGCTAGGATAGAGCAGAGTTGGTTCAGCAGGATGACCAGTTCCAACTCCACAGCTGGTGTGGATGTTCCAGAGCAAGAGCTCAGCAACATCATCAATGGTTTCAAGATGGGCTTGTGGTGCAGCAAAGGTTGATGGGACTGAGTAACCAGCATTTCGTATATCTTCAACTGCTCAATTTTTGTCTCATCCGTGAACTCCCGCCTCAAGCTCCAAAGGAAGAGTTTCTCCATTATGTTCTCAGTGACCACAAACTCCAGGATAGGCCCCATTGCAGCATCTTTTGCTTGCTCCTCGATTAATAAAAAAAGCATATGCTCCACGTAGTTCTGCACTGTGCTGGCCTCATCTGGTGGAATTGCCCCATATTTTGCCTGAGTATTTTTCAAAGGGTCATGCCTCTCTAAGATTTTTATAACCTAAACAAACCAAATGCACATTTATCATCCCATTGTAAATGTTTAAAAATATATACAGTTGAATAAAAAGATCAATATCTTTCTTTTCGTGCTTTAAAACTTTTAATATGCTGATGTTATTTTTTAAAACTTCAAATTTGGCACACATCCTAGACTATACAGCAACATCTCTGCTCACACTGAGCATTGCCCGATTGCATAAGCAGCCCCACAGCTGCAAATCTGGGATTTATTAAAAGCATAGGCTAGAGAGTTTCTACTGTACTGAGCTATACTGTTTTAGGCAAGTTTCTTTCAGCATCAGCCAAACTCTGTGCAACTAGAGGCCTCAAGTGAATGGGCCTACTCTTAGTGCAAGAGAAAACAGTAGAGCTGAGGTGGCCTGGTCTCCCACTCAGAGCAGAGTAGCAGCCACCTTAATTTGCTCCCTTGATTGGACTAAATAACATAAGATATTTAAAATAAGAGTTTCCTCACTACAGGATGACAGTGCAAATCATCACTGAAAATGGTTCTTTGTTCTGAGGCATCCGAAATTTGTAGATAACTACAGATTCTCTTAAGAAAGCATGTAGTCTGTAAGGTGCTGCAAGACTATTTGTTGTTTAAGCTTTTCCAGTTACAGAATAACTCTGCTATCCCTCCTGAAGCTTACAGATTCTCTTGTAACACATCAGTCTGTATCAAGGAATGCAGAGTAGTGACTCCTAAAAATATGGCACTTAACACCTCAGTGGCAGTAAGGCTCAGATCCTCAGAGCTATTTAGGAGCGTGACTCCTATTGATTTCAATGAGAGTAAGATGCCTGCTCATCTGAGGAAGTGGGTTTTGCCCAGTCTCTAAGGGTACGTCTAGACTACATGCCTCTGTCGCCAGAGGCATGTAGATTAGGCTACCCGACAGAGTAAAATGAAGCGGCGATTTAAATAATCGCCGCTTCATTTAAATTTACATGGCTGCCGCTTTGAGCCGACAAACAGCTGATCAGCTTTTTGTCGGCTCAGCGCGATAGTCTGGACGCTCCCCTGCCGACATCAAAGGGAGCTGTCGACAACCCAGGCAAGCTGATCAGCTGTTTGTCGGCTCAAAGCGGCAGCCATGTAAATTTAAATGAAGCGGCGATTATTTAAATCGCCGCTTCATTTTACTCTGTCGGGTAGCCTAATCTACATGCCTCTGGCGACAGAGGCATGTAGTCTAGACGTACCCTAAGGTGACAGGACTACTCTGTTTCTTGAAGATCTGGGCTTTAGTCATTATCACAAGATCAGCCACCTGGAGCATCTCCAGCCCCTACAAAGTTTCAGGGGCACACAGATTCTAAAAAGGGGGAGGGGGGAACCCAGCAGAAGTAAATTACACCGGGCAACCTGAAAATCTGTAGACAATATCTAAAGTGCTTTTCACCCATAGATCTAAAAGCACTTTACACAAAAGGTGATTAAGCATTATTCCCCCATTACGCAGATAGGAAAACAAAGTCAAAAGATAAGTGACCTACCTAATACCACACTGAGTCACTGACAGATCTACATCTCCCAATGCTAGTCGCAGATTATTAAGCAACATTACCTCACTCTTTGCTGCAAATGTGAAGTCTTTTTTCGTGTGGATTAGCAAAATCCTAGCTCAAAAACTGAGTTATAATATTATTAAACAAGTATCAGTGTTAGCCAATAAACACTGTGAAATAGAGGCTTGTATCTGAAAAGTGCAATGTTACTGTACCAGTCTCCACTTGGAGTAGATTCCTATGAATACAACCTACTTTAAACAATAAAACTATTAAGTATTACTGAATTATATTACCTGTCCCCAGTGCGTTTTAAACACTATCATACATGTTTCTGGGTCAACTCCCTGCAGGCTCACAGCCTGCTGGTTATTGCTTCTACTGGTACTGGAGGACATCATAAACTCTCCAAAGGTCAATCCTATTAGGCCATATTCAATTTCTGTTGAAAACTCTGTAGTCACATCAAGGAGGTGCTAGCATCATGTTAGGGTGGAGATATATTTACTGACTCTGTGGCTCATAGAAATCTGTAAAAAAAAAAAAAAAAAAAAAAAAAAAAGACAAAACACATCAGATTCATTGCATGACAAAGGAGGACTTAAACACGGACATACATTTCATTGAGAATTCTGAGTAGAAAGCTTTGTAAGCATGTTGCATAGGGCTAGATTCACATACCTTTTAGCCATAACAAGGAACCTCTCTCCTCAAACAGTCCTGCAGAAGTCAGTGAATTAATGTGTGGAATAAGGTGATACATTCAACATAAACAAGGATATTCAAATTTGGTATATATGAACATTTACTCTGTGTGTGTGTGTGTGTGTGTGTGTGTGTGTGTGTGTGTGTGTGTGTGTGTGTGTGTGTGTGTGTGTGTGTGTGTGCGCGCGCGCTCTGACATCCTTCTCCCCATACAGTATCTTTCTTCAAACTGCCCATGTAAATATGTTTCTGGTTATTTCTGGGGCTTATAATCTTTCCCTTATAAGGACTATTTTTTCACTTTTTGATTAGTAAAAGGTAAACTGTGCACATTTAGCTCTTAGAACTCTGTATGGATCAGGATTCACTGATACAGTGTTAAACACACCAGAAACAGGAAACAAAAGTATAGAAAAGGAGAAAAGAATGTGTGTATCCAAAGTCCCATAAATTAAAATGACATATTAGTTCAGAGGAATTTGAGAATGAGAGAGACACCAAACACTGGATTTTTCTTGTTGTGCATTATTTACTATCTTATATATCACAGCATCAAAGCAATGATACGCCTTCAGGATAGAGTTAAAATAAACAGAAGTCAGACATTTCCCAAATATTTATGAGAGACTTATGAGAACATATTAGTCCACCAAGCACCAAGGCCTTGGAAAAAAAAAAAGCCACCATCTATTTGGGGGTAGGGGAGAAGAAGGGCTAGGAGAGAAGAGGCAAACCATGCAGGCTTTCAATTTCACCAAAAAAAATTGAATATTTAAACTGCCTCTGTGATCACAACTGAAAATCCCTGTAAAATGGTAGGAAAAGACAACAAATACACACAGGTAAGATTACATTGTCAACAGCATCTAATTGCAGAGAACAAGGAGTTCAACAGGATTATTTACAGAGATTTTATGTATAAAGTATTATTTTCTTCTTGAATCTTTTTCTAACTCTACACATTCTGGAGCTATGTAAACTTTCACATTTCTCTCAACTGTGAGGCAGATCTTGAATCAACTTATACTGTCCCTGTAGAGTTCATGAATATATGCAGAACACAATAATTGATAGACACAGACAAGGAAATTCTCAAAGTCACATTGTAAGACTATTGTAATGGCTACATTTCTTTGGGGTTTAAAAAAACAACTATTGCACTTTAATAATATATTAGTAAGATTTAGCATATTTTTGTAAGATCAAAATTCTTCTTTCCATGTCAAACAATGTCTCTCTCATGCTCTATCTGCACTCATGGAACTCTGTCATGAAAACATGATTTGTGATGTGAGACCTGCCAAATAACAGTTTTTCAACTGTAAGTGTGCAAAACTCCAGGAGTAGGGATGTTAAATATTGGTTAATTGACTTGTCAATTAACCTCATGAATTCTTATCAGTTACTCAACTATTCTATAGTTCCTGAGGGTGGGGCTGGCAGCCAGTGCGCTCCAGCCCCACTCCCGATGAGTCCCCTGCCACTTCATGCTGCTGCCTCTGTATCAGAGGCAGTAATGCAGGGTGCCAGCTGAAGAGTTGGTCCACGAGGGGAGCCAGTTTAAAAACTGGCTCCCCTCATGGACCAGCTGTCTGCCACCCTGCACTGCTGCCTCTGTATCAAAGACAGCAACAGCCCCTGTCCAGGGGGAGGGGCTACCTGTCCACCTGGCTCACTGTAAATGCAGAGCTGTAGCAGGCGTAGGTCCTGAACATGGAGTGAGCCAGGACTGAGCCAGGCTGCTGGCCAGCCTGTTAAAAAAAATGTACTGGTGTGGGAAGGGGGAAAGATTGGGAAATGCTTGTAGTGTATAGCTTTAACCCGTAAGCTTTTGCTTATTGGTTAATCAACTACACTATTATTTCCTTATCCAGGATTTTACAAAGTTTGTAACTAGGAAATTACACACAAAAATACTGCTAAAACCCCCCTCCATTTTTGCAAAAGTCAAGCACACAAGTTAGGAAATGCAAGAATTAAACTAAGTCTGCGCAACTTTAATTCCAGCCTTCTTATGCCTATGCATTATGATACCAGTCTTTAATTACAGGATAAAATACTTTTTCTGCAGAGGTCCTCCCTTATGTAGTGCACAGGATGATCAGTATTCATGTAAATTAACCGCTATTCAACATTTTGTTATATCCTTATTGTTCATAGTGCAGCCCTAGACATTATTTACTGCACACTATTCAAACCCTCCACTGAAGAAAGATTTATTTATTTCCTCATGGGCTTTTCTATGGTGCTCATCCGTAGAGTATCCAAATGCATTACAAACAAATTTATTTTCATGATAACCTGGGTGAGGCAATTTATTGATGGGCAACTATGGCACAGAAATATTAAGCTCACTAATTTTGAGTGCCATTTGATGTGCCTGGGACCAGATGTGGGTTGTTTTGAGTAGTTAGCATTTATAATACTTTACATTCAGGCACAGCTCTGTGGACGTCAGTCGTGCCAGTGAGTGTTCATCACTTCTACAGATCAGATTCTAGGGTATCAAGTCAGACAGCCAGATAGTGAAGAGCACACAATTAGTGACCAGCTGAAAAAAATCTGGTTTAAATGTTTTGTCCAGTATCTCACTGGAACTCTGACAGAAGAAGGGACAGAATCCAATTCTCCAGGGCAACATTCAATTGTTTTAGTCTTAAGTCCCTTATGCCCTGGCATCTCCAGCCTGTCCCACTCCTCTCTCATCATTCCAGTCCTATACACTGGCCAAGTCCTTCCCTCTGGGTCTCCTGGCTCCTTCCTGCCATGCTAGCTACTGTCAACTTTGCTTTTGAGTGCCTTTTGCTTCCAGTGCTGCCTAGGTGCTAAGCTGGGGGAGGGGATGCAATAAAATGGCAATGGTTAACCAGGATTAGCTCCTGGTGGGCCACTGCAGCTATATTTACTTGCACCTCTGCAGGTATGAGTGGCAATCTGTGGCCAACCGGAGCTGTGATTCCCCCATAGCTGCAGAGGAATAGGTAAATATGGCAGGGGGGTCCTGGTAGACTGGTTCGGACCTGTGGGCTAGCATTACCCACCCCTGTGCTAAACACGTGATACAAGGAACACACAAGAGAGATCGTCTCCCTCCTCAGTACAGGTGCCATCCCAGCCTGCAGCAACTAGGAGCTGCAATTGCAAGACAAGCCCTGCATAGCTCCTGAAGGCCTGGGCTAGAACATGCCCAGTTGTTCTATGGGATTGAAGTTTGTCTATGCAGACCAGAAGTGGACGCTCAGTGTGCACAGTAACATTGGAGTTTAGCTTTAGAGGTTTAACAAATCTCTCCTGTGCCCTTGTGAACTGAGATTTTTTTTTCAAATGTTTATAACAGGGGTGGGGAACCATTTTTTGATCAGGGGGCCACACACAAGTGAGAAGCAAAACAAAACAAAAAACATCTTCACAGACTTGAACCTCAACTAAGATGCAGGGAGGGGAAAAAAAATGAGACATTCACCTTCTTTCCCTCACATTCCAGCCCCATTAAACAGAAATTAAAAGGTACAGTTACTAAAGTTAAATCCCTGCAATCTGGATGGACACTTTTCAAAGATACCATAATAGAGGCCCAACTTAAATGTATTACCCCAAATTAAAAAAACATAGTAGGATAACTAAAAAAGAGCCACCATGGCTTAACCATGTAAAAGAAGCAGTGAAATATAAAAAGACATCTTTTAAAAAGTGGAAGTAAAATCCTAGTGAGGTAAATAGAAAGGAGCATAAACACCACAAAATAAAATGTGATAAGTCAAAAAGGAGTTTGAAGAAGAGCTAGCCAAAAACTCAAAAGGTAATGACAAAATGTTTTTTAAGTACATCAGAAGCAGGAAGCCTGCTAAACAACCAGTGGGGCCCCTTGATGATCTAGATCCAAAAGGAGCACTTAAAGACGATAAAGTCATTGCAGAGAAACTAAACGAATTCTTTGCTTCCGTCTTCACGGCTGAGGATGTTAGGGAGATTCCCAAACCTGACCCACCCTTTATAGGTGACAAATCTGAGGACTTGTCACAGATTGAAGTGTCATTACAGGAGACTTTGGAATTAATTGATAAACTTAACAGTAACAAGTCACTGGGACCAGATGGCATTCACCCAAGAGTTCTGAAAGAACTCAAATGTTAAATTGTGGATCTATTAACTGTGGTTTGTAACCTATCCTTTAAATCAGCTTCTGTACCCTATGACCAGAAGATAGCTAATGTAATGCCAATATATAAAAAGGGCTCTAGAGGCAATCCCAGCAATTACAGACCGGTAAGTCTAAAGTCAGTACTGGGCAAATTAGTTGAAACAATAGTAAAGAATACAATTGTCAGACACGTAGAAGAACATAATTTGTTGGGCAAAAGTCAACATGGTTTCTGTAAAGGGAAATCATGTCTTACTAATCTATTAGAGTTCTTTGAAGGGGTTAACAAACATGCGGACAAGGGGGATCCAGTAGATATAGTTTTCCAGAAAGCCTTTGACAAGGTCCCTCACCAAAGGGTCCTATGTAAATTAAGTTGTCATGGGATAAGAGGAAAGATCCTTTCATGGACTGAGAACTGGTTAAAAAACAGGAAACAAAGGGTAGGAATAAATGGTACATTTTCAGAATGGAGAGGGGTAACTAGGGTGTTCCCCCAAGGGTCAGTCCTATTCAACATATTCATAAATGATCTGGAGAAAGGGGTAAAGTGAGGTGGCAAAGTTTGCAGACGATACTAAACTGCTGAAGGAAGTTAAGACCAAAGCAGACTGTGAAGAACTTCAAAAAGATCTCACCAAACTAAGTGACTGGGCTACAAATGGCAAATTAAATTTAATGTGGATAAATGTAAAGCAATGCACATTGGAAAAAATAACCCCAACTATACATATAATATGATGGGGGATAATTTAGCTACAACTAATCAGGAAAGAGATCTTGGAGTCATTGTGGATAGTTCTCTGAAGACATCCACGCAGTGTGCAGCGGCAGTCAAAAAAGTAAACAGGATGTTAGGAATAATTAAAAAAGGGATAGAGAATAAGACAGAGAATCTCTTAGTGCCCTTATATAAATGCGTGGTATGCCCACATATTGAATACTGAGTACAGATGTGGTCTCCTCATCTCAAAAAAAGATATACTGGCATTAGAAAAGGTTCAGAGAAGGGCAATTAAAATGATTAGGGGTTTGAAACGGGTCCCATATGAGGAGAGATTAAAAAGACTGGGACTTTTCAGCATGGAAAAGAGGAGACTAAGGAGGGATATGATAGAGGACTATAAAATCATAAGTGGTGTGGAGAAAGTGAATAAGGAAAAGCTGTTTACTTGTTCCCATAATATAAGAACTAGGGGCCACCAAAGGAAACTAATGGGCAGCAGGTTTGAAAGAAATAAAAGGAAGTTCTTCTTCACACAGCACATAGTCAATCTGTGGAACACCTTGCCTGAGGAGGTTGTGAAGGCTAGGACTATAACAGGGTTTAAAAGAAAACTAGATAAATTCATGGAGGTTAGGTCCATAAAAGGCTATTAGCCAGTATGGGTAAGGAATGGTGTCCCTAGCCTCTGTTTGTCAGAGGGTGGCGATGCATGGCAGGAGAGAGATCCCTTGATGATTACCTGTTCGATTCACTTCCTCTGGGACACCTGGCATTGGCCAATGTCGACAGACAAGGTACTGGGCTGGATGGACCTTTGGTCTGACCCAGTACGGCCATTTTTATGTTCTTATGGGATGGAGGGGGAGCATCAAAGCTCAGGGCTTCCCCGCAGGCCTAATTAACTTTTCTAGAGGCCCCAGGCTAGTAGATTTTGTGAGGCCCCTTGAGGCTCTGGGGTGGGGCCAAAAATGAAGGATTCAGTGCGTGGGAGGGGCTATCAGGGAATGGGCTGGCAATGCAGGGTCTGGGCTGGAGAGAGGATATGGGAGCAGGTTGAGGGAGAAGGCATGGGTGGTCAGTGAAGGTAGGGCTGGGGGAAGCAAGCCCACAGCCTACTGCTGCAGCCCCACTCCCCAGAGGAGCCAAGCCGCATCCCTGGAGCAGCTCCCCATGCATTTGCACCCCCCTTCTTCCTCACCATGGGGATGGTGTGCAGCTCCAGCCTACCCCACCCTGGAGCATAGGGAGGGTGTATGGCCCCAGTCTCAGAGTACAGGGAGGGCAGGTGCTGGAGGACAGCAACACTGCCCCCAGAATGCCTACCACCATGGGTGCAAGGTCTCGGCAAGAGGGACAGAGATTTGGGGCACTGACCTAGTGCAGCTCCCACTTGTGGATACCTCACCCCATCCCACCATGGCCATGATTCCCAACCCATGGGCACAATAGGAGTGGAGACTCAAACAAGGGCAGGGAGAGCGCTTCCCTGCAATGCCGTGCTGAGCCACTTTTTCCTCGCCTGCCAGACAGAGCCCATAAGCTGGATGTGGCCTGCAACTTGCCTTGATCCAGCCTGTGAGGCTCAGGGCTCCTCCTTTCCCGCAGCGGGGAGCTGATGCTGGCACTCTAGCCCACACAGGGGTGCTGAGGCTCAGAAACTTACCATGGAGCACCAGCGCCATGGAGCACCAGCACCAGCCCCCAGTGTTGTGTCCGGAGGGTGCAGGACCCAAGCCCCACAGGCTGGATCAAGTCAAGTTCATCAGGTTCCCGATCCTTGGTTTATAACTTGGTCACATTTGAGCAGATTTTCACAAGAACAATGAAAGGCTGACTAAAAAGCAGCCCTCCTGCCAAATTTGAAGCAAGGAATTGTCAGAGCTTCTCAACTAAGAAAAAAAAGTTTAACACGGCAAAACCTACTGTTCCCCAAGCTCTAGCTCAGTGTTTCTTAAACTGTGTTCTGCAGCACACTGGTGTGCCATGAGGCAGTCGGAGGTGTGCTGCGGAGAATTCAAACAGAATTCAAAATGGCTGCCCTTAAAGGGGCAGGCAACTTTTTTTGGCTCAATAACTCCCCTTTACCCCCAATAATTTTACCCCCGACTTTTTAGGTTTTTTTGCTCAACAAAAAATCCTTGGTGTTCCCCATAAAAAAATTATTGTTTGGTGTTCCTCAGTCTTAAAAAGTTTAAGAAACACTGTTCTAGCTAAAGCAAAATACAGGACTATGTAACACTTTAAAGACTAACACGATGGTTTATTAGATGATGAGCTTTCATGGGTCAGACCCACTTCCTCAGATCAAATAGTGGAAGAAAATAGTCACAACTATATATACCAAAGGATACAATTTAAAAAAAGGAACACATATGGAAAGGACAAATCGAATTTCAGAACAGAAGGGGGATAGAGAGAGGGCGAAAGGGGGGAGGTAAATGTCTGTGAGCTAATGATATTAGAGGTGATAATTGGGGAAACTGTCTTTGTAATGGGTAAGATAATTAGCGTCTTTATTCAAATTTGAGTGTAAAGTGTCGAATTTAAGAATGAATGACAGCTCAGAGGATTCTCTTTGAAGTGAAGTCTTAAGGTCTTTGAAGCAGGATGCAGGTAATTAAGTCGTTGAGACAGTGTCCTTTCTGGTTGAAATGGCAAGAAACTTTTTTCTTTGTGATCCTGTCTAATATCTAATAAGTGGGTCTGGCCCACGAAAGCTCATCATCTAATAAACCATCTTGTTAGTCCTGTATTTTGCTTCAGCTACACCAGACTAATATGGCTACATTTCTATCACTGTTCTAGCTAAAACTTCTAAGAAAAAAACAGCCTGAGGCAGCCAGCCAGCATGTAAAATTCCAGCTCAAGTAGTTAAAAGTTTGGCAAAGTTATAAGCAACTGAAAAAAAAAAAAAAAAAGCATTGTATAACCTGAAGTATGAGAATTATACATTGAACAGATAGTTGACACACTAGTCAACTAGTCGCTACCTACCCTCCCCCCCCCCCGCTGCCTCTGTAAGAAAAAGGCAGCAAGGAGGGGAGGAGGAAGAGGGGGTGCTTCAAAGTGTCAGTACCACATGAGCCTGAGGCCAGACCCTGTGTTCCATGCATCGCTGCCACTTTGAAATGCCGTAGGGAGCACAGGACCAGCGCTTTTGCCTTTGAAGTGTAGCAACAGCCCTGGGGCTATTGCTACACTTCAAAGGCAGAAGCGTCCTTATCAAGTAATCGAATAGTTGATGTGAATTTCCCATTAATTTAAGTTTAACATTCCAAATGAGAATCCTTAATAATGGCATTGCCAGCGCCATCTACAATAAAACAAAACGAAGAAAAATCATGTCTTAAAATTTATATTTAGAAACAGAAATTGAAGATGAGGAGAGAGCAATCCAGTGATCAAAAGGATAGTTTGATTGCCTTTCCTGCCACAGACTTCCCATGTGATCTTGGGCGAGTCTCTTAGTTGTTCTGTACCAAAGTTCTCCTTTTTTTAAATTTATTTTTTAATTTAGAATAAAAAGATGATGATACAAAGCTCTGGCTGCCCTAATGTCACTTGCAGCACAATACAAAATGAAAATGTGGTACTTTCCTATATAAGTGGAGTACTGGAGAATAACTGCATTTAAGATTGTGCGGCACTTAAACACTAAGTTAGTGGAGGCCATGTAAGTACCTTATAGATGAAAGCTATTTCTACATGTACAATTTGCCCCACCCTAAAGCTTGACATCAGGGGGGAAAATGCTACTAAATATTTCTGTTTTAAAACGTTTAATTTACAAAGCTTTTTAATATTAATATTACATGTACATGTAGTGGACAACCATACTAGTCTGCCTTTTGCAGATTCACAGGGGAAAACTCTTTCAGTAACATTAATCAGAGAGGCAGCACTGGCAACTCCCAATTTACCCACAAAATTCTACCCTCATCTTGAGTGTCTACTTATAAAAACCATAACAAACACAGCACATTCCCTTGGCATATCACTTATCCCATTTTGTCTATGCTTTACAGATTATAATAAATGCACACCTTTATGCAGGCAGCTATTATCATACATCAGTGCAGAGCAGCAGAATAAAAACAAAAGGAACAGACATCTAGCAGATATAATGGAATTTCCCGTCCATCTTCAGAGGGCTCTCGGGCTCAGTAAATGTACACTCCTCGTTATGGATGGCAAGTATTATTGCTGCCCTGTTAGAAGGGTTGTCCTTTAAATGAGATATCAAATCTCTAGTCTGTCCCTCTCTTGTGACTGTACACATACCTAATAGTACGTTTTGATCAAAGAAAGGCTTGCTGCTCTTCCTTGACCATTACTGGCTCTCACAGGGTTGCCCAAATGCTGTGGTTTTCAGTGGTCATGGAAAGACTTAGAGAAATTTACCAGTTTCATTCAGAAACCAGAAAGAGACATTTAAAAAGAATTTATTTGCTATAGAGTTCTTTCACACGACTCTTCCCTCCCTAAAATTATGCAGAATGGGCAACACATTGAGAAACTGGCTACTGAACCTGCCATTACAGGTTTTGTCTGCACTAAAAGATTTGTAGAGAGGGGAAATCTGTACAACTCTGCAGCTGCATTTTTACTACCAGTATTAGTGGTGATGGCGGGGGTCAGAGGTCATGGTGTATTGCAGTGTAGGAGGCCAAGGTTAAATATTAGGAAAAGGGTGGTGAAGTACTAAAATGGGTTGCCTAGAGAGGTGGTGGAATCTCCATTCTTAAAGGTTTACAAAGCCCTGGCTGGAGTTAGGGTTGGTTCTGCCTTGAGCAGAGAGTTGGACTAGATGACATCTAGAGGACTCTTCCAACCCTAATCATCCATGATTCTATGAAAAACATTGAATCCTGACTATGCAAATAACCAGGGCTCACCGAACCGCGGCAAACCCTGCTCGCCAGCCGTGCTGTCCGGGAACCTGTGCATGCGCAGATCATTCTGCGCATGCACAGATCGCCCGAACCCAGCTCTTCCGGGTTGCAATCTACTCGCCATGGGTGAGTAGATTGCATTATTTGTTGAGCCCTGCTAATAACTTACTAACTGTATAGATCCACTTTTTTTCTGGTTGCTACAGTAGTATGACCAATACATTTTTTTTCATGTGATTGAGTCCATAAGCCTAGCCACCCAGTAGAAGGTACACAAATGGCGACTACAGCCCATAGCCTGAGCCAAGAGGATAGCATCTGTGAAGCCATTGTGCAGCAAGCCTCCATGTTGGTGGAGAACATTTCTTTCCCCAGGTCCTGTACAAAGTTCATTGAGAACCTGTCTACACAAGGCAAATACTCCAGTTTCCCAGTGTGAAGTTACATTCTGGAATATTTTAGATCTTGGTGTGCCCAGAACCGAGAGTCATCTTGTTACTGCCCCTGCCTCCAGAGAGAGTGAGACTTATTGGGGCCTGTCTGAGTGATGGCTCCTTGATACCACATTTGTTAAATAATCTCCAGTGGGCTGTGCCAGTCCTCACTTTGACTTGCAGGTTAACAGTAGGCGCCAGCGGTGGACTTAGGGCAGGGCGAGCGGGGCGGCTGCCCCGGGCCCCGCGCTTCCCGAGGCCCTGCACATGCACCATGTGAAAGGGGGGGCCCCGTGAAATTTCGCTGCCCGGGGCCCCGCGGCGCTGCCCTGGGCCCCGCGGCGCTCTCATGCACCCCTGGTAGGCGCACCCCAGTCCTCGCGACCCTTTGAAGTGCTCCCTATTGTGTTTAGACCCTTATCCATTGAACATTCATAGAAATACCAGGCTTGCAATTCCCCAAATCAATAGTGCACACACCAACTTGTTTGTTTTAGTTCAAGATTTGCTCCTTCTGGAATACCACAGCATTGATATACAGTTATAGCGAAAACAATACAAAATTATCAAAGATCAATATTTAAGAGATAGCAAGTAAGGATAATCTAAACAGAAGGATTATATATAAACCAACATCATAACATGACTGTAAGGGTTTGTCTACAAAGCATCCTTACCTCAAAATAAGCTACGCAGTTTGCGCTACACAAATTGCATAGCTCAGTGTTTCCCAATTGGTGCTCTGTGAAACCCTGGGGTTCCGCGAAGCAAAAGTAGGGGTTCCACGAGGAGCCAGCATTCCCTGTGAAAGAGAGAGCACCGGTGTGATGGGATGGACCCATCCCTGGGGGAAGGACTGATCCATCCGCATGCAGTCTTCACCAACCCCTGCCTTTTACGGGGTGCACAAGGGGCAGATGCCTGTCTGTGCCCCCTGTTCTTCAGGGCTGTTCTGCCGCCGGGGGAAAGCTGAGCCAGGGCCGTGCATCCGGGGTGGCAAGGGGCAGGACAGGTGATGTCAAGACGGAGCGTGCGTCAGGGGGAGGGGTTAGCAGGGCGGACCAGAGCAGGGCATTCAAAAGGGCTGTGGCCACAAAAGACAGGGTGGGGGAGGCAGTGAGAGAGATTAGAGGGAGACAGGGGAACGGGAGCACAATCAGAGCGGGGGAGGAAGCATCAGCATTATCCCAGTGCCTGGAGTTAAGGTGCGGAGGTGGTGAGCATCGGAGCTAGGAGAACACGGGGGGGGCCAAAGTCCGAGGTCCCTGGGGATAGGAAGAAGCCCAGGGCGGGGCTTGCCTACAGATGGCCCACGGATTGGTGCGTTGTGGCAGGAGCCCCACCAGCCAGACATGTCCTTGCCTGCACCTGTTTTTAGGGCCCTGGGCTGGGACCCATGAGCAAGGGCAAGTCCGGGTCCTCTTACCCCCACCCGCCAGCAGCAGGGCAAAACTGTTGGAGACGCTTGTGGTATGGGTCTACAAAATGGACTGCCATGGAGGCAGAAACAATTATAAACTGGTTAGCAAAAGGACGGCTGGGTGGCCATTAAAGACAGAGCCAACTGACAGAAAAGGGGGAGCGGACTGCCACCCCTTTACAGCCGGCTAACCAGCAGAGGCGTATAGAGGCAGAGGCAGAGGGAACAGTTGCTCCCGGCCAGCACACCAGGAGAGTGCCAAACAGGAGTGACCCCACGTGACCCACAGTGGGGAGGGAAGCACTTCCCCTCCCCAAAGGAGCTGGCGTGCACTGCCTGAATAGCTGGGACTGTGGCACCCGGCAACTTAGTTCCAGGGCTTCTCTGCACAGTGCGGGGGAAGGGAAGAAGTTCAGGAGACCCGTGCCTTCGCAGCTCAAACTATTCAGGCAGCACGCTCTGCCCTGGGACTCCCCGCGCCCTCCCTCTCCCGCAGGATGGCATCACGGAAGTAAATTGCTGGGGTGCAACAGCCCCTGTTGCTCAGGCAGCACGCACGCCAGCTGTTTGGGGAGAGGGAGTGCAGTCGTACACTTCACGGAACCCAGAGGTGCTGCAGAATTGCCACAGAATTGCCAGGTACTGATCCCAGCTGCCCCTGTCCAGTCCCCCCCCCCATGAGTACCCTGTCCCCTGTCCCCACCAGCACTGTCCCCAGCACCCAGCAGCCACCCTAACACCCAGCACCACCCTGTCCCTGGCCCCAGCAGCCTGCCACACACCCCAGGACCCAGCACCACCCTGGACCCAGCACCGTGCCATCCACCCTAGCACCCAACAGCACCCTGTTCCTTGTCCCAACACCCTGCCACCCACCCCAGTGCCCAGCAGGACCACAGCACCCTCTCCCCAGCCCCAGTACCCACTAGCACTCGGTCCCCTGCCCCCACCAGCACAGCTGGGACCACATTCATGAAGCTTGGGGGTTTTTGGAGGGGGGTTTTCTTTTGCATATCACTTGTGTGGCCCCAACTGACTTTTCTGTGGGTCGGTGACCCTGGACTCAAAACAGGTTCCTCACCCCTCTCATAAATAAAGACAATGCTAAAATCTTTTGATTTTGACATAATATTTTATTTAAAAATGAAGCCAGGCCAACAAGCCCCCAATTGGGGCCAAACCCCCATCTCACTGCAGCATCAGAACACTCCTGCACCACGTGACCCCAAATCTGAGCCTATCATACACTGGAAGCCCCTGTCCTGAGCCTCTTATATCCCCAAACTCCTGCATCCCCACATCCTCAGTCTTCTGCCACAACACTCCTACACCATCCACATATCACAAATCTGTGCCCTGAGCCCGTGATACTCACAACCTCCTTTCCCTGAGCCCCTCACATATCCAGTCCAAACTCCTGCACCCTCACATCCACAAGCCCATGGCTTGCTCAGTACCCCAACTCTTCACCTGACCCCAACACTCTCCACCCTGAAGCCTCCTCCCCAAGCTAGTATCCCCTTCTCCATCTCCTCCGGCATCCAAATTCCCTCCCAGAGCTTGCACCTCTCACCCCTTCCCACACCCAAATCCCTCATTCCCACCCCAGAGCCTGCACCTCCTGTCTCAACCTAGTGAGAGTGTATAAGGGCTGGGGATAGCAAATGGAGAGGAGGGGGACAGAGAAGAGAAGGGGTGGGGGTCTTGGGGAAGGAATGTGATTTTCATGCATTGGTGGGTCTCTTCCCCCCCCCCTTTTTTTTTTTTTTTTTTTGGTGCTTGACAAACCTAGGGGGTTCCTTGAAATTCTGAAAAGCTGAAAAGGGTTCCATGGACAAATAAAATTGGGTAACACTGGATAGCTTATTTCAAGTTAATTTTCAAGCAACTCAAGTTAAAGTGCTATTCTGAAACTTCTCTTAACTCTCGTGCAGTGAGGTTTACAGGGAAGTCAGAATGGTGAGCCCATTATATTTCTATATAACAGGCTTGCTCTCAAGATGCGGAATAGAACTCTGCAGTGTAGATATAGCCCTAGAGACTAAACTTAACAGGCTAACTTCCTGCCTAAAGCAGCCTTATTTCATCCAAAGCCTTTTGCATAGCTGATCAGGATCACATTTTCACAAATGTAAGCATGCTATCAGTTTATTTTCTAGGTGCAGTATAAGAGAGTGTTTTCCTCATTTCCAATGTATACCCCTCCAAAGTTCATTGTTTTAGCACATGGCCAGAGTAATCCTATGGCTTGTTTTTTCATGTGTGCTCCTTTCTGCTTGACTCCATATTTAAATAGGGCTTACAATGTATATTTTTTGTTTCTACAGAGATACATATATTACCTCATATCTCAAAGAAAACTTGTCCTCTGTGGCTGGTGACAGACTTTAAGGCGTATTTTGAGTACATACACAACTCCTTAAATATCATCCATATTTACAACTTACAATGACTGTAAAGATTAGTAGGACATAAGATTTTATTAGAGATCTCACATTACTCTCTTTGGTGAACTAGAACATACATGATTGATTTGGGAGATACCCGCAACCTCTGTAACTCTCTGGTAACAGACACCAGTTGATTCTTGGGTAACATGGAGAGTGTTGAAGGTTAAGACAAGACATTTGCATTTTGCAGCAAAAGCAGAGCATTGAACCAGGGAGATCTTAGAAGCACATTGTGAATGAACTTCAGGAGAGGGATGCTTGCACTTGTTCAAGGCCAATGAATGGAAGATTACAATACCTGGTCATTCAATCTGGGTTTAGACAAAAGGTTGAATCTTGGAGATGTGTAACCCTAGGTTGACAGTTAATAGAATAAGGGCTTTTATTTTAAACAAAACTATAGATTAAAAAAAGAAAAAAAATCACTATAAATAAATGTATGCTCTTTGTTTTTGAATTTCACTCTTTATGGACAATGAATCAGACCCAATTTTATTGTAGGTGATTTTACATTCTGCTTCTCAAATAATAAGCTGATGTTTTAAGTCTTTGGGTCTTTTTGCTTAGAAATTTCCTTCAATGATAGTAACAAAAATCATTCTGCCAAAAATAAACAGAAAAAAAGTTTAGGTTGAAACTATTTTTCCTCTCCAGAACTGCCATCAGAATGAAGTCAGGTACTTTGCACTGCTCCAGTTTGCATTATTTATCAGTCACCAGTATCTCAGTATGTATTCAAAATTGGAGCCAGAGGATTCCAAAATGAATGTCAAGACAAAGTCAAAGACTGAAGTGAATACCTGAAGTCAATTGAATTGATCCTGAAAATATCCCCATACCTTTCCATTTTGCTCATTGTTGCTGTGACCTTTTTAAAACAGACTACTGGAAAATGTGTTACTGTACTGAGAGAAACATCTGTCCTTCCTAACTGTTCTTGAGTTTATGATCTGTAGGTGATTATGGGCAACTAACATAATACTGCATCACTGACTAAAATAACATGTGCTGCAGGCTAAACATTTTTAGGCAAGAATTTTAAGTTGTGTTTGTTTTTTGTTCTTCAGCTACACATTTAGCACAGTTGCTACATGATGTGATGGGGAACTCAGTAAAAATCAGGCTAAAGGATTAATGAGAAGCAAAGAATTAATTCTAATAGGATTTTATTTTCTGTGATCAAAGGTTGTCTGGAGTAGTTTGCTCTCAAAAGTAGTTTTTCATGGTTATTAGGTTTTAAGGGCATACAATTTTATAGCTGTGATTTTCCTCAATAAGTGCAAGGATGCTTTAGGTGGAGTTTATAATTACAAACATAAATACTTGAGTAAGATTTGCTGTGGTACAGTGCTTGTCAAATACAAGGTATTCCAAAGTGCTTTATCAAACAGTGGATTAGAGACTATAGGGCATACTGTCACTACGTAATAAATGGAATAGCCAGTACACATGAAAGTGCTCAAATATTATCTTAAAGCCTTTCCAAAAATGGTGCATGGTTACAACACTAACAAGCATTACAACATTGAAAGTCATTGTGTTGCTGATGGCCACTGACTTTTTTTTTTAAATGTATTATTAAGCTCTGCTTAGAGCACATCTAACTGACACACAACATTCAAAATGCCTAAACAGTCAGTGGCCTATGTACCATATTGCTTCTAGTGCTGCTAAGACAAGTTGGTTGGCTCAGTCTTGGAAACTCTTCCTGACAGTCCTATTTCTTTATTGTGTGATTGGTCACCAGGAACATTAAGAGCAACCTATGGACTATTCCTGTGGCCAGTACTGGCAAAGCTCAAAGACTTGAAGTCATTTTCTATTTTCTACCATATTTTGTTAACACTTCTTTAGGGAGAGGGTGCAGGGTGAGGGTTTCTAGTTCTCATGGGAAAAAAGGGTTAAGAAGGATCATGCCATTTGTAGACACCAGGATTTGATAAAATTTTAAGGACTATCTAGAAAGATTATTAATGGCCCCACATGGAATGACACTTTTTAACATATAAACCAAAATAATTCAGGAAAACAACAGATACATTCTCTCTCTGCATTTTCCTTTTTGAAGTTGCCCCTCAAATCATTTGCAAGAAGTAGCATGATTAGAGAATTATCACAGGTTTTTGAACTAGAACTCTGGATGAGTTTAGTGGGATGATGGAGGCATAGGTGATAAAGAAATAACTTAGTGGAACAGTTAATATAAATGAAAAACAAATTAAAAAAAACTTTTCCTTGAATTAAGTTAGTTCTCTACATGAAAATCTCATGCCTTCCTTTCCTACTTATTATGAAGTACAAAACGGAAGGGCTCTCATTAGGGTTTTCTAGTGCAGTGTTTCTCAACTAGAAGTACACCTTTAAAAAAAAGTTAAGTACCCCCAGTACCTATAGTTTTCAGACACACAAAAATTTTCTACCATTACAACACGTTTGTTTAAACAACTTAATTGTAGCCGGGCAGGGGATTAAAACTTAAAACAAAAATTCAGTTTTCTCCAAATTTCAGTTGTGTTGATATACCCCAGTCTTCTCTTAAGTGCCCCTAAGGGTACTCGTACCACTGGTTGAGAAACACCGTTCTAATGCAGCCTTCTGCACTCAAAAGCAAGCTTAAGTATTATCCCAATGGTTCTTAACCAGAGGTACATTGTCCCTGGGGGTGTGCAGAAGTCTTCCACAGGGTACATCGACTCATCTAGATATTGGACTAGTTTTACAGTAGGCTACATAAAAAGCATTAGCAAAATCACTACACACTAAAATTCCATACAATCACTTGTTTATATTGCTCAATATACGCTATACGCTGAAATCTAAACACGATATTTATATTGCAATTAACATATATTGTGGTTACATGCTAAAAATTAGAAAGTAAGCAATTTTCAGTAGCAGTGCTGTGACACGTCCATATTTGTGTGTCTGGTTTTTTCAAGTGAGGACAAATCAGATTCATGAAAGGGATACAACATCCTGAAAAGATTGAGAGCCACAGATCTAGATACCCACATAGGAGTTTCCAAACCTGCTCTTAAAAACCGCCAAATGATAGAGATTCTACAACCTCCCTGGGCAATTGATTCCAGTGCTTAACCATCCTGACCACGTTTAGAAGTTTTTCCTAATGTCCAACCTTAACTTCCCTTGCTTATTTTAAGTCTATTGCTTCTTGTCCTACCTTTAGACGCTAAGAAGAACAATTTTTCTCCTTCCTCCTTGGAGTGACCTTTTTAGGTACTTAAAAACTGTTGCCATGTCCTTCCCTTCACTCTTCTCCAAACTAAATAAATCCAGTTCTTTAAATCTCTCCTCATAGGCCATGTTTTCTAGACCTTTAATAATTTTTGTTGCTCTTCTCTGGACTTTTTCCAGTTGGTTCACATCTTGCATGAAATGGACAAAGTATTCCAGTTGAGGCCTAATCAGCCTAAAGTAAAGCAGAAAAATTATTTCTTGTACCTCGCTTATAACATTCCTGTTAATATCGCTCAGCATTTTGTTAGGGTATGTCTATACTACCCCGCTAGTTCGAACTAGCGGGGTAATGTATGCATACCGAACTTGCTAATGAAGCCCGGGATTTGAATTTCCCGGGCTTCATTAGCATAAAACCGGCGCCGCCATTTTTAAAAGCCGGCTAGTGCGAACCCCGTGCCGCGCGGCTACACGCGGCACGGGCTAGATAGTTCGGAATAGCTAGCTAGTTCGAACTATCTAGCCCGTGCCGTGTGTAGCCGCGCGGCACGGGGTTCACACTAGCCGGCTTTTAAAAATGGCGGCACCGGCTTTATGCTAATAAAGCCCGGGAAATTCAAATCCCGGGCTTCATTAGCAAGTTCGGTATGCATACATTACACCGCTAGTTCGAACTAGCGGGGTAGTGTAGACATACCCTCTGTGTTTTAAAAAAAAAAAATTTAAAAAAAAATAAAAAAGCTGTTATACTCAGGGCTCACCGAGCCGCAGCAAGCCCCGCTCACCAGCCGCACTGTCCGGCGAACCCAGCTCTTCCAGGTTGTACATAGTTTGCCGAGCCCTGGTTATACTCTTCACTCCAGATCCCTCTCTGCAATACACCTTCCTAGGCAGTCACTTCTTAGTTTGAATATGTGCAACAGCTTATGGCTTCCTGAAAAGGGTATTTTGCATTTGTTATTGAATTTCATCCTGTTTACTTCAGATCATTTCTCCAGTCTGTCAAGATCAGTTTGAATTTTAATCTTCCAAAACACTTGCAATCTCTCCCAGTTTGGTATCATCTGTAAACTTTGTAAGTGTGCTCTCTATGCCAATAGCTAAATAATTACTAAAGTTACTGAACAGATCTACAAAAGCAGCGAGGAGTCCTGTGGCACCTTATAGACTAACTGAAGTGTAGGAGCATAAGCTCTCGCGGGCAGACCCACTTCGTCAGATGCATGTAGTGGAAATTTCCAGAGGCAGGTATAAATATGCAGTCTGTGAATGGCTAGCTAACTACAAAAGCAGCTTCTCCTCTCTTGGAAATAACACCTCCAGATCAGCTACTAGAAGTGGGCATCATCCTCCCTGATTGGATCCACCTTGCCATCTCTAGCCTGATTCTGGCCTGCATATTTATACCTGCCTCTGGAAATTTCCACTACATGCATCTGATGAAGTGGGTCTTTGCCCATGAAATCTTATGCTCCTACACTTCAGTTAGTCTATAAGATGCCACAGGACTCCTCGCCGCTTTTACAGATTCAGACTAACACGGCTACCCCTCTGATACTGAACAGATCTAGACTCAGATCTGATCCCTGTGGGACCCCACTCAATATTCCCTTCCAACTTGACTGTGAACCACTGGTAACTACTTTGTAGGAATGGTTTTTCAAGCATTTATGATCCCATAAAGTAGCTCCATGTAGGTTGCATGTCCTTAGTTTATTTATAAGAAAATCAAGCAAGGCAGTATGAAAAGCCTTACTAAAGTCAAGATATATCACATCTTCCACAGGACATCCCAGCTGCATTTGGCTGGGGGAGAGGCACCAGGTTCAAGCTAAATTTCCCTTGGCCATGGCAGATCAGAGGCCAGATTGGGTTGGGGCTGGGACAGCCCTTCTCTGGCTGACAGGTCCCCACCTAGGGTGGATTCCTCGAGCACCAGTGCGGTGCTAACTAGATGGCTGTGTGGCCACACAACCATGTAGCTGATAGGGAACTTAGGTCATGACCCACTTTGGGGGCCTGACCCACAGTTTAAGAACTGTTGCTCTAAATCCAACAGGAAAATTGGGAAGTCATAGGAGGAGGATTACAGAAATCAATACGGGTGATAGTGAAGGCCTGTCTAAACAGAGCATAAAGAACAGATCAGAAATATTATGGTCGAAGATATATAGCATGCAGAGTTTGCTAGTGGGTTTAATTCCTGGATCCCAGTAACAGGTATTTTCAACACAGCTTTAAAGGTATATCTTTTGATATGGCCAGCTTCCTTTGGCCCATTGATATGAATCTTGTGTAAAGCCAATTTATTCCATCACTGCAAAGGTGGAGTTTTTACATGGCTATAGCTAGCATAATGTAAAAGCCACAGAGACAAGGTACTATAGTTTTTACCTTGATGTAGACAAGTCAAATCAACCACCTACTAAGAAGTAGGTGGCAAGGAAGATGTAGGGCTCACAGCTTCAGTTTGCTACTTGCATAGCTTCGATGTGCTGGTATGTTGGATTAGCTCACACCAATGCTTTGCATGCTCGAACACAGGCTCTCAGAGATCCTGATTATTTAGTGATCTGAACAGGATGGGTCAGAATAAGGAAGAATTTTGGCTGATTTGACAGAACTGTATGGCTAGTCCAAAACTGCACTGTAGTGTGTTTAGGAGGGTGTGAAGCTACTAGCAATGGTGGACAATTGCAGGATAAGGGTTAAAGAAACTGAAGTGAGTAAGCAAAAACTGAATAGTTTACAACTTTACAGAGACTCCTCCTTAGGCACACCTGATGGGCCACAAGGACATATCTGTTTACTGCTCACATTATTTTGTGAATAGCAGAGCTCTGTGACAGACAAATAGCATGAATTCACCAGTGTTCCTGTGGCAAAGTCCCTGAAGGTATAAACAACCACATCACACATTTGAGCTCAGAAAGAAATAGATTACCTAAATTGGACTGCAGTTACCACCGATGAGAGACAGCATTAACACACTGCTATCAACATACACTTATTCTATTCATAATCATGCATGGACGTATGAGGTGGGGCTTGTTGTCCTTCGGTACTTCAGCTCCTATTTGCTAGTTGGGCCTATTGAAAAAAGGCCTCAATAAATTGGATGATTTGGTAGCAGTTGTTAGTTCAGATCACATACAAAGCTCTTTCGAGTCTATTAATAAAGTTGCAGCCACTGCTCTTAAAACCCAAGTTTTGAATCTGTGTTTATTCTCTACCATCTAGCAGTAACACACAATCAGAACATAATGTAGGTTTCCTTTCAGTGAAAAGCTGACAATAAGTACAACAAAAAAGAAGTGTTAGAATGTTAAACCAGGAAGGGAGGGGGAGGATAATTTTTTTAATAATTAGTTTATAAAGATTCAGTCCGAACTATAAGCTTAATAAAATAATCTAGCTAGGTCTCATTTCCTTTTATTCAGTTACAAGGCCATAACTCTGATGATTCACTCCTGTATCACTCCAGAATGTTCTGATAAGAACACAGTCAGCAAGATGAACAGCATTAATATGTCTGAGATCAAAAGAGAACTTTCTTCTGTTGAGTTGTATCAGCAAAACATTCATTACATGTAAACACACTCTAGATTAAAATATCATACTGGAGATACTGAGATATTATAGAGAAAGAGCAGCCCCTAGGGGGATAAAACAAGTAACTGCATGACAAGCTACCCTTACAAAAGAAAAGAATCTAGGTATTAATATAGTGTAAAGGAAAAACAAACCAGAACATGCTCATTACAATGTGGGGGGGGGGAGGGGAATGGAGGAGAAGAGAACAGTCACGAGACATTAAACAGAAATTGTTTAACTTAGTGGGTTCTGGTGGTTTAAGAAAAAGACATCAAAATGATCTGCTTAATCCCTTAGAAAAATGATGTTCCTTTCTACCACAGATTCTGGAACCTTATGAGGTGGTAAGTCTTTGGGGCAAAACTCACCTGTGATGTAAGCAGGCAGAAATCCATTAGAGTCGTGGAACTGACAAGGAAAACTCCAATGGAGTTATTTCGAATAGTAAGAGGGGATAGTTAACCAGAAGTCATATGATGATATTAAAGGGAATATATTTAGATTGAATAGCACGAAAACCTTCCTGACATGGAGATGTATGAAGCTGTGAAAACTCCTATGTTTGGGACACCACTTATAGATATGATCTCCACTGACTCTCTCACACATACATACCCACTCCTATTCTCATTATGCTTAAAAAGGGGCAGGAGGGGGCTATTCCAGTCCAGCCAGGCCACTGGTTAACCATAAGCAGTAAGTATCCCCTAAAAAGAGCTGCCTCCATTAGATCAAAAAGATTTATCAGGTTCAAGTTATCTACTATTTTAACTCCCTTTTACAAGATTAACACTCAGGGCTTGTGTTCACATACAGCACTACAGCTACTACACCATGGGGAAAGGTAGTTAATCCACCTCCCTAAGAGGTGACAGCTGTGTCAGTGAGAGACAGTCTTCCATCAACACAGCTATCTATGCTGTGGGTCAGTACAACTACATAATTCCCATGTGTGGATTTTTATACCCCTCAGGGTATTATGATATACATCTGTAATGTTGACCTGACCTCAGAGACAGGACTAAAGAGGTCTGAAGTTTTTGCTCTTACAACAGGCTTACAATTAAAATAATAAAAGTTGACCTCTCAAGCCCAATTGCTATAATAAGCATCATATCAAGCAGAGCTTCTGTTTTGACTATACTAAATTTAATATAATTTACAAGAGCAAATTCATTTTCCCCTTAGCATCTCATTTGGCATACCAAGTTTCTACCACAGTCACCCCCACCAAAAAGGGGAACGTAACTATTTTGCTTTATAGCAATGTTACATCCTATTAATTTTCTGTAAAGTGTGTTTTTCTTTAAAGTAATTATAGCTTAGCTCAGGAAATCCCAGCACACTTATCAATATTATGTTTACAGCAAATGGATTGTAGTTATTGACTAGATGGTTTAAATCCATGTGTAAATCTACTGTCATTTACTTCTTTTCATCCTGCAGCTACTGAAGGTTGCTTCTTTTAGGGAGATTAGCTTCTGTAATCATCCCAACATATTTATCCAATTCAAAACGATTCTCTCTCATATCCTAAAGTGATAACATGTTATAGTCAATCACATCAGTTTAATGAGTGGTCTCTTTGCCTTGAATTCTCAACTGAACTAAATAAGCTTTTTCTAGTTATGTTCACAATAATGCACTATGGAAGAGACACACATCTAGTAGAGTGCTATGACATGGCATAACTGAAAAACAAGTAACATTTAGCACAAGGATGTCTCATTATGCTGCAGAATGGCAGAAGTGAGTCATACATATTTCAGCAAAAGTAGCTGGTGCAGAGCTCTTAAAACTGTACATTTTACACTAAATACAGATTATTTCTGGGGAGAGCTGGTAGCAACTCATTTATTTAGGTTTCTTAATACTTTCTATTATTAAAAAAACCCTTACGTTCTCCATCTTCCAGTGGTTTGCATCAGGCCCTTGAAATTCACAAAGTCCTAGGGCCAGCAAAGTGCCTTTACTTTGTCCTGAATTTTAAGTTTGGCAGAGATAAAAGCTCATGAAAAGTCATTGTTTCTTTTCTGTCACTTGATCTAGCAGCAAAACGTGGGCAGCATGGGAAAACAATCAACTGAACATCAACCTTCTAGTGTAAGGTCAGGCCTACACTATCACTGAAGTGCAGCATAGACTGCACTGGGAACATCAGAAGACGACAGTATCCCTAGGAAGGGGAGAGAATGATCCTGAATGGTCACCCACAACTCCCACTGCAAACCAAGCACTCAGCCTCAGCAGTCCATTTCCAAACCCAGTAATAGCCTTCTCCTGTTGCCAGCTAATGTAGTTAGTGATGCATGGGGTGGAAAGGTGGATGGGGAGGGGAGATGCAGTTCCACATAATGAAATTTGTTTTTACCCATAAAAAAGGGCTTATATACAATAAAACAATAATAAAATTTTGAGGAAAAATGGTTTTAATCCAGAACTTTTTTATTTTATGCTGTAAAGTCAAGCACTCAAATGTTTCGAAGTGACAAAATAGAAAGCTAGCCAGTGCAATTTTAATTTAGCCCCCTTGCGCATGTGTGTGATGGAATAGCATAGGAGTACATAATTCACAACTTCTCCCCCACAGGACTACTGCCTCATTCCATGCACAGAATCTAGGGAATGAATCAGGGTTGTGTAGTCAGTGAGACAGTTTGTAGGACACCCACTCTAGCAGTTGGAAGACTAGTATATTACTATGCACTTCCTGGAAGATATGCTATTTTTCTAAACTGCACTGGCCTACCCAGCAATGCAAATATATTACCTTCCGACGAACAGTGGAAGATAAACTACGGAATCCTATAGGCAACATACTTTTAAAGACAAAAAGGGTATGTCTACACTACTACCCTAGTAGGAAGCCTTATCCGAACTACCTAGTCCTTGCTGCGTGTAGCCAAAGGCACGGAGTCTGAACTAGCGGACATTTAAAAATGGCGGCGCCCGGCAAGATGCAAATGAAGCCCGGGAAATTCAAATCCCGGGCTTCATTTGCAACTTCGGTTGCCTACATTAACCACCCTAGTTCGAACTAGGGTGGTAGTGTAGACATACCCAAAGGGTCTACTGTTTTCAGGAGGTTCACGGGGACATGGCAGAAAGATACCTAGCAACTAGTTTTTACTTTTGAAAGTCTGCCCTTACATAATAATGCAGACTTACTAATGCTAGATAAGACAAAGCATTGGAAGGAGGCCCCAGTGGCTCTTCAAGTCAATTTCTGTGAAATACAAGGACTGGTCTTTTCAAATATATGACGAACAAAAGAGGGAAATCAAAGTTGAGGCACACAGACTGACCATATTGTGCATTTTTCTAATGTTTGTCAAATTTTTTAAAAGATGTATTTTTATCCTCAATATTGCCATTGTAGGCTGATCACTTTATGTAAGGAGGATAGTTAAAGAACACTAGTTAGGAAGGACTGAGACTATTCTAAAAGGGAAAGGGGGAAAGCGTTGCCCTACAATTCCAATTTACTTTACTGGCAGCCAGAAAGTGTTTTTCCCTTTGAAATCACTAATATTTTCATAAAGCTTAGTGCAAAAAAAAAACCAAACAAACCACCAGTTAGAAAATCTGGTTCCATTTACTTTTAGTATCCTTTGTAGAAAATAAGCCATTTTTCTAGTCTGCACCAACCAAGAGTGCAAATATTGTACTTTGCATACAAGAATATTGTGGAGCTGTTCATACTTGTGAGCACAAATGAATGTGTCATGCAAGACTGTACTATTAACATGGTCACAAGAACAAGTTATGCTTGTACATTTCTCCCTCATTACAGTAGTCAGCATCCTAGAAAATGATTAATATCATGCTATCTTCTGGTCTTGTGACTATCTCTGCCTTGAGAACAAGGCACGTGAATAGTCTGGGAAAAGCAATATTAATCAATTTGGCTGGCAGCCAGAGCACCTCAATCACACATGTTGCCAACTGCGTAACCAGGGAGAAAAGGAAGAGCCAAATAATCAAATTAGGGAACAGTTGAAATGTTGCAGCAACTCAAAAAGATGCTGTCTTCAGAGATGCTCCTTGTTTTAAGAATGAGAGGTGAAAAAGAAACACCATGACTATTATTGTAGCAATGACTAACAAGTCTGGGATTTTTATTCACTTCTTTTCAGAAGTCATTTTCTTTATACATGTGTTTAAAAAGCTAATACAACGTTCCAGGGTAACCACTTTCTGGTTTATTACATCATATTTAATATTTGTTTGCAATCTTATCATTGAAGCTGCGAGAGAGAATCCAAGTGGAGCAGCTGCCTTTCCTGTCTAGTTAGAGAAAAGGATAAAAAGGCAACTCCCACCAGAGCAGGGGTTCTCAAACTTGATTGCACTCCTATCCCCTTTTGATGATAAAAATTATTTCATGACCCTGGGAAAGGGGACTGAATCCTGTGCCTTGCTGCCATAGGAGGAGAGGATGGGGGGCAAAGTGCATCCTGTAAAAGTTTGATCTTGCTCCAGCATGCAGGCGTCCAAAAAAATTTGTTGAATTAACAAGGATGCCCCTTGGAACCACTGCTGCTTCACAGCTCTGCTACCCCTTCCCCCTCAGTCTGTGGCATGAAAATAAGCAATTGTAAAATCCTTTTTTTTTCCTGAAATGTAACACTTTTTTTTTTAAATGAGTCTGGTAATTCTCCTTTAGGATTTCTTTGTAAATTGGTGGAAAAATCTGGAATTATATAACATGCTTATTGTCTTGCTAGACAAATTTAACATGAGCACTGACAGTCAGCTGAACAAACATGCAATGTCAAAAGATCTCAACAAGGACTGAAATTAGTGGTAGCCCAAAACGGCAAACGGAATCCTCAGTTAATTATCCAAAATTTTACCCACAGATTATAAGAATTCTGTCCTGTTCTCTTTCAAAAGGAAAAAAAATGGTCAGGAAATTATGGAGACCTGGAAAATACAGGAGTACTAACTGTCAATGAAAGGCAAAGTGTCAATCAATTTTTATATTTTGGCAGATGAGTTAGGGATTACGGAATATCACAGTACAGTACTTGTACAGTAAACTGCTGTACAAGTTCCCAAACCAGCCCACTATTAATGCTAAAAGTGCAATCTTTCAATTATCAATTTTGTATGCCTCTTTTCTTCTGTTATCTACTATTCCTATTCCACCCTGCCTTTCTTACACACAATTTTACTTCTATCACAACTCATTATCAATTTTTAATATGGCAAACATTATAAAACTGTTTCTAAATAATTAACGCCAGTCAGCACCTGGAATTACCCAGTCTTCTCAAACACACTTATTTGATCCTGAATGTTGTAACTGCAGTATGCGTGCTCCCTGTATCGTGATCAGTGAAACTGAGTCAGAGGACCAATATTCCCTAGAGGCATAGGTGATGCCTGAGAGTGGAACATGCCCCCTAAAGGCCACAGATGGGAGGGGCAAGGAATCAGGCAGCAGCAGGCAATGGGACTAGTGGGAGAGAGGGAGTCTGGAGCTCACAACAGGCGTCTGCCTCCTCTCCCTGCATTCACCAGCTGCAGCAGGGCAAGCAGAACAATGGCCCCAGCTTGTGCATTCCTCCGGATGCATCACTTGAGGGAGAGGCGGGACTGCCCTGCACTCACCCATGTGAAGCAGAGCGACATGGCTAGGATATTTTTTTTTTTTTAAAAGCTGGGGCCACACTGCTCCGCTTACCCTACCACTGTCAATGAGTATTGGGAGGTGGCCCTTGCTGGTAGTGCTGCCCCCTGACTAAGCTAGTTCCCCTGGTCACATTGCTAAGAGGAAGGGTGAGAGATAGGTGGGGGCAGAGCAAGAGAAGGGCAGGGCCTAGAGTAGAGAAGAGTTGTCCCAGCTCTTCGCTAGATGGCGGAGGGGGGGCTCATGGGGAACAAGGCAGAGAGATTTGCAGCACTTTAGAGCTTTCCACTGCCTCAGTCATCACAGTAAATCCTAGGAGCCCTGGTAAATTATTGCTCCCCAAAAGCAGAATAAAACTGTAGAGCAAGACAGGTTTTTCCGCTAGAGTCCAATTGAAAGGGAGGAGATAGCCAGTAATTTAGGGGTCTATGTGGAATTTTGGGGAAACCATAAACTGGTTCAGGACAGGCTAGTCTGTGGCCCTTGGAGTCTGTGGGAGCAGCTGCTCCGGGAAGGTGATACTCAGGGATTTTTTTTTTTAAACATTCCCCTTCCAAAAATATACCAAACCAACCAAGATGAAGAACATACCAAGAATGTACCAACATGTCATTTGAAGGTTCATGTGGTATATTCACATCCAAACAGCTTGGAGCACAAATACAGCTGCCTACTGAAAAAATAGTGTCTTCACAGCCTAAAAGCAATTCCTGATGTTTATCAGTCAAACTTTTCCCATTTATTAAAGTCACGAAAAACAGCTACTGGGGGGAAAAAGCTTACAAAGAAGGAAAGATCCCACTGATAAAAGCTGGAGAAGAGACTGATCAGCAGCCAACTACATGAAAAGGCTTCAGAACACCAAGTCTCTGGACTGCACTGACATACAGAAATCAGAAAGCCTTACAAGCCAGTTACCAGAGCAAGTTTTAGACATACTTAATGAAGCTGTTAAGAATGCTGGAGAAACACAGTTTATGCAAATAAACTTGGTTACCACATCAGACTTTATATTTAATGAAGAGGGATACTACACACACACACACACACACACACACAGACTAGAGGCTAATGTTAAGTGTATTATTACTTGCTTTGAACCAATGTCCAACTTTAGGATTAACAAGACCAGCAAATGCTCTCTAACTTTCTGCAGGAAAATCAGCTGACTAATTAGAAGCATACAAATCAAGGCTGAAAGATATAGCAGTTGAAAAAGTGAAGACGAACTCTCAACATGTTCAAAAGCATATAGCTGATGAAACATCGATGCATATGGGCATGAAGTAATTGTGTACATTATCTAGAGGTCAGTAGATGCATTTCTAGAAGTCCAGGTTACAGAACACACCGTGGCTGCATAGGGGACAACCCACATCTTAAGAGTTAAATGCTTATAAAGTGGACTCCAGAACAGATGGCAGCTTTGTGCATTTGATAAAGCTGCAATCTTCCCTGGAAGACACAATGAAGTACAGGCTTTGCTCAGATTACAGCATAACCCTAATAATCTCAGCTATAAACACTAAAGGTTATCTTAATTTCAATACCCAGAAACATAAAGGAGCAAATAATTAAGCAATCAATTTGCAAACATCTAGAAGACAATAAAATGATAAGTAACCACATAGTTTTGGAGAGAACAAATGGTGTCAAACCAATCTAACATCTTTCTTTACAGGGTAACAAACCATCTGGGATGGGGGGGTGAGGGCTTTAGGAAGCAGTATATGTGGTATATCTTGACTTTAGTAAGGCTTTTAATACCATGTCACATGACCTATAAAAAGGGGGAGGGGGGGAATACAACCCAGATGGAGCTAGACACAGTAGATATATAACAGGTTGCAAAACTGTTGCCAGAGAATAGTTATCAGTACTTAACAGTCAAGATGGCCAAATTGAATGGGATCCCACAGGGATCAGTTCTGGGTCTAGTTCTGTTCAGTATCCTCAACAGTGATTTAGATAATGGCAGAGAGAGCACACTTATAAAGTTTACAGATGATATCAAGCTGGGAGTGGTTACATGTGCTTTGGAAAATAGATTTAAAATTCAAAAGGATCTGGACAAACTAAAGAAATGGTCTGAAGAAAACAGATGAAATTCTGTAAGACTAAATGCCAAGTACAGGTTGGACCTGCCTGGTCCAGGAACACGGATGTTGTAGGCCCAGAGAGTCCAGGTTTACAGAGGTTCAATCTGTACTCATTTTAGGAAAGAGCAACTGCACACATACAAAATTGGAAAAAACTGCCTAGGAAGGAGTACTGCAGAAAGGGCTCATGATGAATCACAAGCTATATATAAGTGAACAGTGTTGCAAAAAAGGCAAACATAATTCAGAAATGTGTTAACAGGGAAGTTGTAAGGAAGACACAAGAAATAATTCTGCTCTACTCCACACTAATTAGCTCTCAACAGGCATACGGTGTACATTTCAGGAAAGATCTGGACATAAAAAGAAATCAGAGAAATCGAGCGATTAAAGGCTTAGAAATCACGAGCTATGAGGTAAGATTGAAAGAAGTGGGGTTGTTTAGCCTGGAAAAAGAATACCAAGGGGGTGGACATGGCAACAGTTTTCAAATACAGGCAGTCCCCGGGTTACGTACAAGATAGGGACTATAGGTTTGTTCTTAAGTTGAATTTGTATGTAAGTCGGAACTGGCTCCAGATTCAGCCGCTGCTGCTGAAACTGACCAGGGGCTGACTACAGGAAGCTGGAGGCAGAATTGCTCTGCCCCCAGCTTCCTGGAATCAGCCACTGATCAGTTTCAACAGCGGCTGAATCTCGAGCCTGGGACAGAACAGCTGGGCTGTCAGGTAGGTCCCTGCAGGACCAACCCGGCAGCACCCCAGCTGCTCTACCCCAGGGTCCACAACAAAAGCCTGGTCTGCTGGGGGGGGGGAGGGGGCGCACTAGCTGCGCCCCCCCCCCCAGCAGACCAAGGACACGGGGAGCAATGCCACAGCGGCAGCGGGGTGCCGCGCCTCTGAGGCTTTGCTGTGGCAAAGCCTCAGAGGCGCGGGACCCCACCGTTGCTGTGGCTTTGCTCCTGGTGCCTCTGGTCTGCTGGGGACGGTCCCCAGCAGACCAGGGACACCCGGAGCAAAGCCGGAGAGGCAGAGGGGTCCCACGCCTCTGAGGCTTTGCTGTGGCGAGAAAGCCCCGTTCGTAAGTGCGGATCCGACACAAGTCGGATCCGCGTAACTCGGGGACTGCCTGTATATCTTCAGTGGCTATGTCCATTATTTGCAAAGCATGGTCCCTTTAAAGATCAATGAGATAAATAAATTGAAATTTTACTTTATTGCATTGGTAACATTCACTGGTATATCCAACACCTTGTCATGAATATTAAACCCAATTACCTTTGCAATAAATGCAATTTATTAACACTTGAAATGCTTAGTCTTCAAGAATGGCATTAAACTGTAACAAGGGAACAGTATATTAGAATCTTGTCCATTAGCATTATTGTTACTTTGGAGTTAAGTGCTCCCCATTTGGGGATAAACAGTATAATCATACTGGAAGAAAGAAAAGGCAGGGGGGGGGGGGGGGAAAAGGCCTGCAATCCTTCCTCCAGCCCTCCCTCCCCCCCCAAAAAAAATCACAGAACTCATGTTAAAGCTTCAGAAAAATTACAATTCTTATGTAGGCTACTGAAACACTTCAAATAGATAAGCACAAATTTGAAATTAAGGCTCTTGATGATGCTTTTTTGCTGTGATTTGACACGTGTTCCTGCTCTTCCCAAGACTGTCTGCACATTTTATTACAGGGATAGTAAGAATAAAATGTAGAAGAGTATTAGTTAAAAGTGAAAGAGAAAACACGTTTGGGTCCTTGTTATGTAGTTACTATAGATTTTAAAGTGTTTGGGTATTTGGCAAACAGAACAACAAACTTGGGTTCCCTGTTTCTTTAACACACACACATTTTATATCTTTATGCAGTAAACTATCTTGCAGGGATACTGAAAGTACATTTTAGAGCATGTAGAATTCTATGCCATTTTTATACTACATCCATCACCATGGTATCTGAGCACTTGAATCAGTCAGAAGTCTCAATGTAAGTACAAATAACGAGACAGAAAAAGTGGCATGGCTCAATTTTGATTTGTACAATATATCTTTATTGAGACAGTGATGGCAGAAAGGCAAGAGAAACCATAATTAAGTTCTAAATACTAAAGGATCGATTGTAGCTTTAAGCCACAGTGAGCACTGGGAGCTTTGCCAAGCTGCACTAGTCCAAGAAGAATGTCTGGAGAGATTGTATCTGAGCCACAATCCCTTTTCGAGCTCCCCAGGCACAACAGAAGATCATGAGCACTGCCACATTCCTTATGAAGGTACAGCATGCATACAGAGATTTACAGGACAGGGCTAAGGGAACATAAGGCCATAACCTCGCTGCCTCTCTCATCTTTGGGACACTGGGGGTAGTTGTACACTGGAATTAAAAATCTGTGTCGGGTTGTGTAGCTGACAAGCTCAAAAGGCTCAGGCCAACGGGTTGCTTGATTGCTGCATAGACATTTGGGTTCAGGTGGAGCCCAGGCTCGGTCTTTGCAAGGTGGGAGGGTTTCGAGCGCTTGGACTGCAGCCTGAACTTGAACATTTATACCCAATTAAACAGCCCCTTAGCCTGAGCCCCATGAGTCCATATCAGCTGGCACAGGCCAGGCATGGGGTATTAATTGCTGCATACTCATGCCCTGGCGGGACAGGATGCGCCGCTGGCAGCACAATCCCTGTATTCAGGTAGTGAAGGAACTCCCGTTATGGGCAAGAGCAAAGGGTGGCAGTCCATGCACTCCTCTCCCCTGCTCACACATGCACAATAGCCAGACATTAGTCCAGTCCTGAATCATCTGATTAATCAGTAGGAAAGTATTACATGGCAGCCACCACTCACCTTTCAAAAGGTCAAACACACACACACTTTTTTACTTACAATGTGCCACCATAAATCAAATTTCCATTAGGAGGCATGGAAAAAAGGAAACAGATCAAAAATAATTTACCACTGTTCAAAAAAAGGGAGAAAAAAAGCATTTAGAAAATTACAATAATAACTAGCAGAGCAAGTTATATGTGAAGCATTAAATCACACTGCTTTTTTAAATGCATTTTTGTTCTTTCAATTTATCACTGGTTTTAACAGTCAGTTTGTAATACAATCCATTCTTTTTCCTTCAGTCCTGGTTTAAAACATGAGCAGTCCGTATGTCAACAGTACCAGCAAAAAAATTCAGTGAATCTCAAAAAAGTAAACACTGTATGATTTAAAGCCCCTACATACTTCTGCAGTCTCATGAGCAGAGGCAAGCCTGCACTTGCTGATCTTCAGTGAGACTGGGTGTGCATGAGTGCTGCCCTTGCAGCAGCCCCTGCTTTCTCCTGATCCTCTGAAAATTTCCCACCGGGAATGTATTTTGTCCTCTGTATCCCCTCGAGATAAATTCAAAAGGACAAAAAGCCAAGTTTCCACTCCTCTACAAAGGGGACTCCCACACAGGAGAAAAGAGATTTTATAAAAATCATTTTATAAATCATATTTTGTTTACTAAGAAAGAATCATGAGAAAAGTTGCTCCAATTATTCTATGTTTCAATGTACATTAAGCATCCAAATTCTTCCCTGCTTCCCTATATCTATAAAACTCCAAGTATATAAAAAACCCCAAGTATTCCCACATGTCTCTCAGTCAAGGAGAGTTTCAACTTAACTGCTCAATTATTAATTTCCCCAGGTTTACTTAAATTCCAGATTGGTATTCCTGAGCTTCAGTTCTACAACACTGCTGCTGAAGATTCTTATTTTGTATTCTATCCAGTAACCGCATTTACCGTACACCCAGACACTAACAGTGTGTTCCATCATCATACAGACAGAAGGAAAGAAAAAAAACAAAGAAGACAGACTAACCACTGATTGCAGATGCTACTATGCAATCCAAAAACCTCTCCACGTCTGTGTTTCGCTACTTTTATTATTTCTTTCCTGATTATTAATGGACCAAACTCTAGTAGTGGCTGAGCTCTCCAACATCATGGATTTAGTTCACCGCACTTAAAAACAAAACAAAAAAAAACCACACACCCACACCATTGCATCTGTTAAAATGTACAGCTCAACACCTTTGGATTTGGCCCAGTTATCCCGTTTTTTTAAATTGTATGTTTTATTGCTTCCTTGGCCAGTAGTGATTACAACGCAAAGAAACAGGGCAATAAACTTTCATGCAAGAATTGATAAGCTGCTAAATTGATTAACAAGTAAAATGAAGAAAACATGATGGAAACTGAAGGTTTATTCTGATTATGGCACTGTAGTCAGAAAAGTAAGTGTGTGGGAGAGAGAAATACTTTTTCCATGTTGCCACTGATATAGTTATACAATCACTGGCAGGAAAGAATGTGGTTATTCCATATGATTAGGAATAGGTAGGAAGATTGTGCCCAAGACAAAGTGTCTCTGTTAAAGTTTGTCCTCCTTATGTAAGTGTCTGAATCTTTGTTAGAAAAACAGAACTCAACTTAATCTGAAAGGTTTGAGGCCCTTCTACATGAAGATTTTTAAAATATGGTACCTGCCAGCTATCCGAATTACCTATGCAGATAGAAAATATTATTTTAGTCATCTCATCTGCTAAAATAATTTTCCATATTTGCTGACATCTGCAAAGGAGCTGGAGGCCATTTTCATGATCAACCTTTGAAGTCAACAAGTCAGAGCTCCCAGAATCAGTAAGATGTGTGTCCAGTCATATTTCATCTCTGTAATAGCCCTTTATAGTTAACCCTTCTAGATGTTTGATTTAAGATCAAATTATTTTCCTCTTTTTTTCAGACCTGCTGAAGCAGGTTCCTGACCAAAGACAAGCATCAGGGGCCTCAAGAAATTCATACCCTTAGGTTCCTCCTTTGAAAAACCAGTTTGAGTTGGTGGGGTAAGGAAGCAAATCCTATTTCATTATTATGACTGTGCTAAATTGCAATTTGTTGTTGTTTTAAGCCTTCTGCTTACTAGAAGCATTTAACTCAGCCAGGAAGTGAAGGTAAGGGGGGAGGGGGGGAGAGATATGGTTCTAAACTAATATTTCCAAATCAACCCTTCTCTCCTTTCCAGCGCAGACTGGTGTGTGAAAAAAAAAATATTAGAATATGTGGTAGCCAGTGAGTGAGAAGGAAAATGAGAAAAAACACTAACTGCAGGTCAACTACTTGTCCTATGGGCAGTAAGTAAATTTAACCCACCCGGACAAGACTACTAGCTTTGAAAATAAATTGCTACAAGCAGATTCCCTCCTCCAACCTCCCTAAAAATTAAGGCCAATAAATAACGTGACAAGCCCAGAGATGCATATGGTCAGAATGACTAATATTTGCATTAAGCAAATGTATTACCATAGTAACACAGACAATTCAGAGCTATCTACCTGCCACAACCCGCTAAATTATTTACCACGCCAATACTACAGTGACACTATGTAAATTATCACATTCATTAACAGCAGAATGTGCTCTGAAAAACAAAACATTAGACAGCTAAATTTATTGCAATGAAAAAACAACAGCTCTGATGTTGTTCAAGGAAAAGATGCACAGAATAAAGGGGAAAGGAAGATTTACGGCAAGATCCATATACTTTGAACCATTCTTCCCCATCTTGAAAACAATTACAAACAAACAACATTCATACAGAGTGTTTGAGGCCAGAAGGGACCACCAGAAGTGGTCTGACTTTTGGTACTTCACAGGCCTCCAACACCCATACACTAAACACAATCACCACCAAAATATTTCAGTCCTGAGGAAACTAGGCTGTGATGTGACATAGTCTTGTCTTCATTTTTGTATCCATGCCAGTCACTGTTAAAGAAGCTATTTGCATATATATTTGAATGTATATGCAACCACACTTAAGTTGCGGCCCTCGGCATGTGTTAAGAGTATCATCCTGGCCCCCAGAGCTTCCAAAGTTGAGTAGCCCTGCCCTACACCTTGCCCCAGGGCCCCATGGTGGCTGTCGGCCCCCACTAAATGTACTTCGTCATCCGATTATCCCTATTATCGCCGTATTTCTCCAAAACAATTGCAGAGAGATGTAATGCTGGATCAGAAAGATGAGACAGTATTCCAAATGGGAAAGTAGGCAAGCTAACCCTACAACAAGACAGATTTCCATTTAAAGAACACTACATAAGCCTTGCATTGATTGAGCACTGAATATTTTATCAGATTTATATTTACAGAGATATGGAGATGCCACATCTGTCATATGTTTAGATTTTACTAACAGAAAAATTTTGCCTGCTTTGATAAATGTGGTTAAAAACGTGTTGCTTGTTCTCAGCAGAGACACAGTCACGACTGACCTTTTGAAAAGTATGTGTCTTTACAGAACACCTGTTTTTTTTTTTCAGCAAGCAAATTAATACTCATGTGTACACAGAGTTACAAGAATTGTGTGTGGTATAATTTATATCCTTGTCTACCCACAGTTAGAGAATACTGAATAGTGATTTGGAAGAATAACAGTACCGACCTTTCTTGTTATTTTATTTGATGACCAAAAATTAAATGTGGACCATATCACCACCAATACTACATAGTACTGATTTAGGTTGCAAAAGGAGACATAAAAAAAAATGAGATGCAGGTATTTATTTAGCTTTACAAGATGACTTTACTGCAATTATTTTATAGAATAGAAGATGACTGGAGATGGCAGGTTTTCTGTTCATTATATATAGCATAATCTATTCTACTTTATAGCTTCTTATAACAAGATTGCAAATATTCCCATCATACACATTCCTGGATAAATTAAGATAGTCTGCAGATGTCTTAAAGTTCAAAAGTCCTTTATATTTCTGGGAAGCCAAAATTGTTCTGTGCCATTGATTTAATACATACACAGATTCAACTAGCAAGAACATTATTTAATGACCTTGTATCACAATCACATTCTGAAAACTCAGAGTGCAGCAAAAATGGGTTGAATTATATCATTTCCCAGTCTCAGTGAAATCATTAGAATGTCAGTTCCTGTTGTAGACTATGGGACGACATGCAAGAATTATAAAAAAAAAATGCAGCAAGAGTTTTACTATGTAGTCCCCTTAGTAAAGGTGCCTCTGCTTATTCTCTGGGAAGATCTTGTGCGCTGAAATCTAGCCCAAGAGACTACAATTCCCATGAGCCCTGGAGGAAACCAGGAAGGAAATGACTCCGTTTGGATCCTGGGTCTCTCCATGTGTGTGAGGAGAGGCCCAGCAGTCTGTGGACTCTTTCCTCTGTTTTTGGAGCAGAAAGGGAGCCAGGCTGCTGTGGAGGAGTTTAATCCAGTCCAGGAGCTGTTAGAGTACAGCTACAGACTTGGACTAAGAGCCTATGGGACTGGAATCTAGCAGGCTGCTTCTGATTGCCCTTTGGCTGTACTTGTGGCTAGAAGCTCCTCTGCATCCAGCACACAGAAAGAGACTAGAACCATCCACTCCAGCTGCAAAATCTTCAAGCGCGCCCATGCAAGCAAGTGTATGGTATTGTGAGGTCTGAGGTGTGGGGTAAATGGTGGCAGTGCACATGATAGATAAGTTTCCTATTATTGCTGTGTACTTTGTAAATGTTATTCACTGTTGATCTGTTGAACCCGGTTTAAGTTGTTAAGTAAATGTTGTTCATTCTAATGTAATCTATTAGATGTATTTATTTATGATTTGTAATTGTTGTTCTAGAGTTAGATCCAGATTATTGCTGGAATCATTTTTCCTGGAGGCTCCCAAGGCACACCATTAAGCGTGTACAGGGCCAGCCAGGTGGCAGCAGTGCCATTGTATGTTCTGTATGAGCAAGAGACAGCAGCAAGGGGGTGGATAGGGTTTTCCTCAACTAAACATCACCACCACTGAGGCACTCAGGATCTCCTTTTATGTTAAAACCATAAGGCGCCCAGGCACACCTGTGAGTGTGACCTACTCCCGAGTAACCCAGGGAGGAAAAAGAGGGTTACACTACATTAAGCTTTTTATCACTCTGCATTTGGGTTGTGATCATTCTTTCCAATTTCCCCACTGTCAAAGGAGCTGACAGTCTCTGTGGGCCCTGTACAAGGTGTGTGTGGGGATCCAACTCCTTGCTCCTAGAAGGGGTGGGGCCTTGGGCATAAGGGGTGGGGCTGGGAGCAGGCAGTCCTGAGTGCTGCCCAGATTGTGGCATCCTTCCACTCCAAAAATCAGAGCTGCTCCAAATGCACAGCATTTCAGCAGCAATTTAATGGGCCTGGGGCTTTAGCCACCACCGCTGCTGTGGCAGTGGCCAGGAGTTCTGGGCAACACTGAATAGTTGGGCCCCAGGGCAACTAGCCCCCTTGCCTTAACACTGCCCTCCTCCCCAGTGGGCCTGTCCACTGTTAATTTACAAAAAAGAATGGCTATGATAAAATAATGCAAGACGAATAGATCCAAATATCCTGAGGACTAACATTCAGTCTGGATCAGACCAAAGGTTCATCTAACCCAAGATCTTTTCTTCTGACAATGGCAGGTACCTGATGCTTCAGAAAAAATGAACAGAACAGCACAGTTATCATTCCTTGCAATCTAATGCCAGCTTCTGGCAGTCCAGGGTTTAGGAACACCCATAGGATTACCAGATGGTTTAAAGAAAAAAAAATACCAGACACACTTGATCTCAGACTGGGAGGCGGAGGAGGGGAACAAGCCAGGAGGAGAGCAGGGCTGGCTGGAGGAGATGGGGTGGGGGGAGAAACCGGCCAGCAGGAAGCAGGACTGGCCGGGAGCAGGGCTGGCCAGGGGGGAACCAACCACTGAGGAGCAGGGCTGGCCTGGAGGGGGTTGGGATGGGATGGGATGGGATGGGGGAAGCAGGGCTGGCTGGTGAGGGGGAACCGGGGCTGGGGGGGGGGGAGGGAATCAGCCATCAGGGAGCAAGGCTGGCTGGGGGGGGGGCGGGGAGAGAAGGAGGGAAGATTATGGAAGGGGGAGGGAACCAGCTGGCGGGGAGCAGGGCAGGCCCAGGCAGATCCTGGAGCACTGCCCATCCTGCGCATAGTCCCAGTGGGGTGCATTGGTGAGTCTGGCCCCAGGGATTCCATCCCCCCCTGGCCCGGCCCCACCCCCCTCCTCTCTACTGTGTAGTTGCGTACTGCCTGGCTGGTAGACATGCTCACACAGTGTGACCATGTCTACCAGCGAGGCAGTACACAACTATGTACTGATACTCATGATAAGAATAAAAACTTAATTAGAAAATACCGGACATTTATATGTCCAGTATTTTCTCAATTTGTTTCCCAGACAGAAAGCTCAAATACCAGACTGTCCGGTTCAAAACCAGACATCTGACAACCCTAAACACCCAGAGCGTGGTGTTACAAGCCTGACCATCTTGTCTAATACCTATTGATGGCCCATTCTCCATGAATTTATCTAATCCTTTTTTTAGCACAGTATTCCAGATGGGGAGATCATGGATTTATATAGTGGCATTATGACATTTCGCCTCTCTTATTTATCTTTTTTACTGCCACTGCACATTGAGTGGATGTTTTCACAGAACTATCCACAATAACTCCAAAATCTCTGAGTGGTAATAGCTATTTTAAAGCTTAACAGTGTGAGTTCATAGTTGGGATTATGTTTTCCAATGTGCACTTAACATTGAATTGTCACTCAGTCATCCAATTTTGTGAAAATCCATTATAACTCTGAAGTCTGCTTTGGACTTATCCTGCATAATTTATGGTGATCTACAAACTTTACGTAGATGTTGTTTACCCCCTTTTTTCAGATACATTAATGTATGTTGAGCAGCATTAGCTTCCATTTAGATCCTTGGAGAAAAGGAAATAGCAGGATTTTGCCATGATGAAAACTGACCATTTATTTCCTCTCTTAACCAGTTACTGATCTATGTGGGAAGCTTTACTTTTACCCTACTTACTTTGCTTAAGAGCTTTGGTGAAGGACTATATGTCAAAGGTTTTCTGAAAGTCCAGGCACACTATATCCACTGGATCACCCTTGTTCATGTGTTTGTTGACTCCCTCAAAGAATTCTAATAGACGGGTGAGGCATGATTTCCCTTTACAAAAGTGGTGTTGATTCTTCAGCATATTTTGTTAATTGAGGTGTCCACTAATTCTGTTCTTTACTACAGTTTCAACCACCTTGCCTGGTACTGAAGTTTGGCCTACCAGCAATTGCCTGGATCACCTCTGAAGCCTTTTGAAAAATTGGTGTCACATCAGCTATCCTCCAGTTATCTGTTAAAGAGGCTGATTAAAGCATTCAGTTACATACCATGGTTAGTTCTGCAGTTTCATAATTGATTTCCTTCAGTACTCTTAGGTGAATATTAGCTGGTCCTAGTGACTGACTGCTGTATAATTTATCTATTTGTTGAAAAACCTCTTGTATTGACTTTTCAATCTGGGACAGTTCCTCAGAATGTGTCACCTAAAAAGAATGACTTGGGTGTGAGGATATACTTTGCATCCTCTGCAGTGAAAATTGATGCAAAAAAATTCACTTAACTTCTCTGCAACAGTCTTGTCTTCTTTGAGAACTCTTTTAGCGCCTCCATCTTCCACTGGCCTCATTACTGTGTGGGCAGTAATGCTTCAGATGTACTTTAAAAAAATTGCTGGTAGTCTATGCGCCTTTTCCTAGCTCTTCAAGGTCTTTTTTGGACTGCCTAATTATATTTTTACACTTCACTTACCAGAGTTTATGTTCCTTTCTATTTTCCTCAGTAGGATATGACTTCCAATTTTAAAAGGATGTCTTTGTCTCCAAAAGCTTTTTTTATGCAGTTGAGGCATGGTGGCTTTTTTTTAATCCTCTCAGAAGTGCTTCCCTCCCCCCTCTTTTAACAATTTGGGGTATACATTTAGTCTGAGCCTCTTGTTATGATGTTTTTAAATGCTTAAATGCTTGCAAGCATTTTACTCTTGTGACTCGCTTGTTTTTTATGAAGCTCCCCTTTTTAAAGTTAAATGTTACTGTGGAGGATTTCTTTGGTATTTCCACCTTTACAAGGATAATTATTTCTCTTCAGTTCCTACCTATACTTTCTAAACTTCTAACTTGCCCTTTTTACTGAGATATAGACTAGAGTATTTATCCCCTGTAATAAAAACTTAGGAATGTCTCAGTCCAAACTACAGGCAGTCCCCGGGTTACGTACAAGATAGGGACTGTAGGTTTGTTCTTAAGTTGAATCTGTATGTAAGTTGGAACTGGCGTCCAGATTCAGACACTGCTGAAACTGACCGCCAGTTCTGACTTACATACAGAATCAACTTAAGAACCCCAGGGTCCCCAAGTCAGCTGCTGCTGAAACTGATCAGCAGCTGATTCAGGAAGCCCGGGGCAGAGCAACTCTGCCTGGGGCTTCCTGTAGTCAGCGCTGGTCAGTTTCAGCAGAAGCTGACTTGGGGACGCCTGGGGCAGAGCAGCTGGGGTGCTGCTGGGTTGCTCCAGTAGCGCCGCTCCTGGGTGCTACTGGACCAGCCTAGCAGCACCCCATCTGCTCTGCCCCAGGCGTCCTGATTCAGCCGCTGCTGAAACTGACCAGCAGCGGCTGAATCAGGACCTGGGGCAGAGCAGCTGGGGTGCTGCCGGGTTGGTCCCGTAGTGCCCAGAGCGGGCGCTGCAGGACCAATCGGCAGCGCCCCAGCTGCTCTGCCCCAGAGTCCAAAACAAAAGCCTGGTCTGCTTGGGGGGGGGGGAGCACACTAGCTGCCTCCCCCCCCCTCCCCAGCAGACCAGGGACACAGGGAGCAGGTCCCCAGCAGACCACAGGCTCCCGGACTGAAGCCGCAGCCGCGGGGGGGTCCCGCGCCACTGAGGCTTTGCCAGAGCAAAGCCTCAGAGGCGCGGGGAACCGCCGCTGCTGCCGCTTCAATCTGGGTGCCTGTGGTCTGCTGGGGACCGTCCCCAGCAGACCACAGGCTCCCGGACTGAAGCCGCAGCCGCGGGGGGTCCCGCGCCTCTGAGGCTTTGCCAGAGCAAAGCCTCAGAGGCGCGGGGAACCGCCGCTGCTGCGGCTTCAATCTGGGTGCCTGTGGTCTGCTGGGGACGGTCCCCAGCAGACCACAGGCACCCAGATTGAAGCGGCAGCAGCGGCGGTTCCCCGCGCCTCTGAGGCTTTGCTCTGGCAAAGCCTCAGAAGCGCTGGAACCCGCCCGGTGCCCCTGGTCTGCTGGAGACGGTCTCCAGCAGACCAGGGGCACCGGAGTAGCTTACGAACGGGGCTCTCTCGCCCCGACTTCTGGGGCGAGAAAGCCCCGTTCGTAAGTGCGGATCCGATGTAAGTCGGATCCGCGTAAGTCGGGGACTGCCTGTATGTGCTCCTCAGCACCTGTTGGCTTTCCTCAGCCCCTTAGTTCAAAAAACTCCTCTAACAGCCTTTTACATATAGGCATGTAATTTTCAAATTGTTATTTTCATAAATACAACAAGAAGCAAACTTACAAAATGCTCAGTAGTATGATTAACTAACAAGGACAATAACAGATTTATGATATGGTGGCAGCATATCCCATTCTCATTGCTTCAATTACTACCTAATAAGTGTCCAAGTAAGTTTATGTTAACAACTAGATAGGAGGCATTCCTGCAGATATTTTTGCAGTTTCAAAAATGTTCCATCCCATTCCACATCAGGATTGTAATGAAACCTTTCAAAGTTTGCCACCAAAATCAGACATACCACCCATTGGATATTTACATGTGCTGTTGCTGGTCTCTCCTCTAAATCTTCAGGAGGAGCAGCGTGAAAATTGACTAAATCTTTGTGGTCATCTTTTCTTTCTGTTCTGGCTGCCACTTCCACCATGAAAGCATGAGGAGAGGAAGCACAAAGTATGATCCTTCTCTGCTGCCAAGGACAGAAGAAAAGGTATATGAGCAAAAAGGTCAGTACAGAAAGAAAAACAGACAAGAAAGTAGGTAAAGACAACAGAGGGAAGGAGGCAGAGTAACCAACAGAAGGTGGATACTAAGAGAGACACTGAAGAGGAAGGTGTCACTGCCCTTGGGCTTGATTCCGTGTCTTTAGCTCCTGTTGATAACAGTGGAAGTTTAACAGGCTTAACTCCTCAAAAAATAGGTCTGTAAAAAGGGAGGGGAAAGACAAAAAAAGCTCATTTTTTCAGGCCAAAGAAAGGAGGTGGGAGATAAAAGAAAATAAGTAAAAGGAAAGAAAAGTGAAAATGAAAAGAAAAAAAAATCAAGGGAGAGACAAAGCATGTATTTGGGTTTTTTCCTCAATTTCATAATATTTATCTAGAAGAGAGAGATATGGATCTATTAATTAGGGGGTAAACTCAGCACCCAGGAAATCAATCCCCAAAAAGGGACCAAAACAAATCCATCTTGCTTTGTGTAAAAGTTCTCTGTTGAAGGTCCATCCCCTTTATCAATGAAAGGGAGAGATATGCACAGTGATTGCTTCCGCCTCTCCCCTCTTCCCCTTCCCCCCCAACAATTATTTACAGTGGGCTTGATAGTAAAAACACTTTTGTTTATTAAGTACAAAAAGTAGGATTTAAGTGGCTGCAAGAGAAACAGTGAGATCAAAGTAAATTACTAAGTTGAAATAAAAGACTCCAGCTAATCCTATTCCACTAAGGAACTTGTTGAATGCAAATTCTTACTCTAAACCAGGCCCGTACACAGAGAAGGGAGGGTGTGAATGCCCCCCCCCCCCCAATTCCTCATGGTCCTGATTCTAGCCAGCCAGGGAAAGCAGAGAAGATGCTCTACATCATCCTCCCTCCCTCATGCTCCAGCCAGCCAGCAGAAAGTTGGGGACAATTCCTTCCCTCCTCAAGAGCTTTTATTGCAGCAGGGCCTGACTGTCATGGGAGAGCTGCAATAAGATTTCCAGTATTTCCAGCGCATGTGTTCCTCTGTAGCCAGCTCCAGCTACAGAGGGGACAGCATGCACGGCATGCGAGAATGCAACTTCTGCAGGCTCTGAGGTAACTTGGAGGTGGCTGGGGGCATCCCCTCAGGCTTGGGAAGCGGCTGTGGGCTTCCCTGTGCAGAAGTTTGTATTGACACTAGAAAGTTGAGTGGTTGGAGTGCAAGTACAGGCTCCTTTCAGGAGAGGAACCCCCCCCCCCACACACACACACACTCTAAGAGTATTCCTTCTGCATGCCCAATTGGCTAGCTCAGATCTTATTCCTTGAAGCTAGGTGTTAGCTGCACAAGGTGTCTCTCAAAAAGTAGGTTTAAACCTGGTCTCTAGTGTTTGAGGCCAACTGCTTCAATCAGTCTGACAAAAAAAAATCTCCCTTTTCAGTTGCTCACTTGTCCTTCTCTTAGCACTTTTGATATCACCGTGTCACTTGGTCACCCATCCTAGGCAGGACTTGGGATTTCCTCCTGGCTTATTACATGAGAAATTCATTTGAAAATGGAAAAGTGATAATTTATACATCTAAAAGCAGCAACAAAGACACAAACTCTGCTTGTTCCCCCCCTTCCAAGTCACCTTTAAACAGGACTTTACATTTTCTTTATTCCTAATAAGAGTGACACAAGTAAATGACACTTATTTGCGTATAATTATAATATTTTAAAATTGTATTTGCATTGGTGTAAAATGATACAGATTTTCACGGGGAAATAACGGCAAGCTATAACAATAGCTTTAAAAGCAATACCATACACAGCATTTAGGCATGTAAGGATTTTAATATAAATGTGTGTGTGTGTGTAGGCATGTAAGGATTTTAATATAAGAGTGTGTGTGTGTGTGTGTGTGTGTGTGTGTGTGTGTGTGTGTGTATGTGTGAAATTTCTCCTTGTCTGGCCCTTTGTTTTTCAAACTCAAACTTTGGTTTCCCATATCCAAGCCTGTATTATATTGGCAACCAGAATAAAGGGCAGAGCAGTGATATACTGCTGTATGTTTAAGATCCATACCCATCGCTGCAAGACTTTTGGAAAAGTTAAATTAACACAGGGAGCACAGTAAGTAACATTCCCACGATCCAATCATAGATCTCTGTGGTCAAGACAATATGCTCCTTGTACTAAGAATATATTGGTTTAACGTGACACTGGCCTTTAAAATTAACATCAAAAGGCTAAAACAAGGGAAAGAATTGAAAGACCAACAGACAATTTGAAATGGAGGACATTTTCTTTAAAATAATAAATGTTTATAGTTAGAATGTTTCTAACATCAGTTTTTCATATTTGTGAAAGTTTGAAAACAGGTTGGTCATGATAAACTTGAGACAAAATTTTAAAAATCAGAAATTAAAGTTAGACTTCTAAATCCTTATAGACACGTATTTTTTCACTGTTTTTCAAAAGTGCTGAGAACCCAGTAACTTCTATTAGCTTCAGTACTTTGGAAAACCAAATAGTGCCTATAGCTCTACTACTTCAATGAGGTCTCTGAATAAACCTCTGCACTCACACTGCAGAATCATGAATTGGGATGCTAACTTTAGCGGGCCCATATTTGGGGGGGGGGGAGAGGAAGAGAGTGCAAATAGGGTTGCCAGGTGTCCAGTTTTGAACCAGACAGGCCAGTATTTGAGCTTTCTGTTCGGGAAACAAATGAGAAAATATAAATGTCCGGTATTTTCTAACTAAGATGCAATATAGATTGTGATGTCAAATGTGTCCGGTATTTTTGTTGAAACCATCTGGCAACTCTATGTGCAAAGAGTGCGAATGCTGATTTCCCCCTCTCCCTCCCAGCAGCAACGCTGGGGGTGGGGCTGGGCCTCACTCCTGGGAAAGGAAGAGGAGGAAAAAAAAAAAAATCAACCCCAGCGTTCCTTGGCCAGAGCATGGGGGAGGGAGGGTCATTCAGCAGACTCGTCCTGCCTTTCCCTAGCTCGCCAGTGCAAACTTACTTAGGGAGCATTCACACCCTTGCGGTCCACATTTACAGGAAAAAAAAAAGCACCCCTTTCCTCCCCAGAAATTCCTGAGCACAGGCCTGTAAACAGTTGTTCTAAACATCTTTCACAAGCTAAGCAGCCTCCTAGCTTGGACCCTATCCTTTCCCCTGTTCAGTCTTAGATATTTCCAGTAGGCATCTTCGGTGGTAAGGTGGGAGGGGAAGTCCTCCTGGCATCAGCCCCTATTTTTTGTTTTCCTCCCTCATATCCCTTTTGCCAAAGATGGAAACTCTTTGTGCTCAGTTCAAGCTTTTTTCACATGAAGTGGATAAGTACAGGAACCAAACTGGGTTTCATCATCAGGTAGCCTGGCCACATGTCTTTCTAGGACCAACCATACTTTGGGCTTACAGGACAAACAAGACTATTCACAGGTCACTGATTTGATCACCAAACCATTAAGTGTGGAAATCAGTAATAGGGTGTGGAAATCAGTAATAGCCCTCAGTGCATTTAGTACTATAAATAGATCCACATATCAGATTTCTAACTTCACAAACAAGAATGATACATAAAAATAAATAGGATATATAATAACTCGTTTAACACGTGCCCACTTACCACGTTTTCGCAATAGCACGATTTTTTTAGGGAATGTTTTTCAAATAACACGACCGTCCCTGAAAGAACACAAAAATAATCAAGTGGTGGACTACTTCGCACAGTGGTATAAGTTGGTAAAAGCAATGGTAATACGCATGAGCGGATGAATACACATGGCCACAGCGCTCCTCCGCTCACTCACGTGTTTATCTTTGTGTTTTAACAAACCCCGGCGACTTGTGTTGCTAGATATCTAATGCTGACGTTGACAACCCAGCACCAACAAAATTTGACTTTGCCACCACCACCTGAAGTGCAACCCCCACCTTTTCCATTATTTTTAAATGGGAAAATTGACCCCACATAGCATGTTTTCGCTTAGCACGAACATTTTCAGAAACGCATCTATAGTGTTACCGTATATGAGGAATTACTGTACACATTCAGCAGACTAACATTAAAATTGGTATGTTGTCTAAAGTATCTTCAAGTTATACATATTAATATGCCAATTTTCATAAAGCATGCCGCCCCCTCCCCATTATCCACATGTGAAACTGTCATATGCAGTTTAGTGTAAATAATGACACTAATGCATGAAGCCCAGACCCTCAATGGATGAAGGGGTAAGCACGGTCAATGACTTGATCTAGGATAACTAGGGATGTCAACATTTAGTCGACTGTATGATGAGGCCTAGGCTTATCGGTTAATCTTGTCGACTACACACACTTCCCTAAGGGAGGAGAAGCAGGAGCCAATGCTGGGGGTGCTGGCTTAAAAGCCGGTTACCCCCAGCACTGTATCTGCTCTCCTTCACCCGCTGCACTGCTGCCTCTCCCAGAGACAGCAGCACAGGAGGTGGGGAGGGGAAGCTGCAGTGAAGCAGCCTCTGTCCATAGCATACCTGAGCTCCCCATGGACAGAGGCTGCTCCGCCTCCCATGGACACCCTGCTCAGACACCCTGCAGACAGGAGCTACTGCTGGAGCAACCTCTGTCCATGGCAAGCTCCAGCTCACTCAGGACAGAGGCTCTGTCTGTGAATGGGTTTAAGCTTGGGACAGCAGACAGTCGGTCTGCCTGGGGAGCTGGTTTTTAAACTGTCTCCGCTTGTGGGCCAGCTCCTGCTTGGCCCCCACGCTGCTGTCCCTCATACAAAAGCAGCAGCCCGGGATGGCAGGGAGCTTCCTAGGAGTGACTGCCGACCCTGCCCCTGGTTACTCAACTATTCAAGTACCCAATATTGAACATCCCTAATTATAATACAACATTTTAAGAGTGTTCTCTTCTCCACATATACAAATCACACACACCCCACTACTAGATTGACATTTCTATGTCTCAGAAGACATTTTAATATAACCCTACCAAAAATGTAAAAGTTACAGAAGATACTCAGTTGCTAGGGATGTATGGTGATGAAGTCATGCACATGAGCGACTTCCTTGTTATGACTATCAGTAGTAGCATGTCATATATGCTATTACATTATGGGGTGTGACATAATTAAGCAGGGTTGGATGGGGGTTAGTAATTGGATACAACAGCAACAAAGCAAATTCAGGTGTTGAAGAGCAGGCCAATGATTCATTAGAGGCTTCACTCTTCTCTCTGTCAATAATGAGCCACTGTTCAAGCATGTTCTTCTATATCATATTTCAAATTAAATCTGAACACGGGTAACATTTTCAAGAGCATCCAGACTGACTTAAGAGTTTAAAAATCTCAGCTGTGTTAATCTGTGTCTGCAAAACCAACAAGAAATCCTGTGGCAACTTAGAGACTAACAGATTTATTAGGGAATAAACTTGTGGGTAAAACCTACTTCATCAGATGAACTGGAGTGGAAATTACATGTTATACATATATGTACAACAAAAGAAAGAAGTTACTTAAGTGTTAATTAGGTCAATTAAATCAGGGTGGATGTGGCTCACTCACAGCAGTTAATGAGGAGGTGTGAACACCAAGAGAGGAGAAATTGGTTCTCTCACTACAAAAACAATTTAAATCCTTATTCAGTCCTAACTTGTTTGTACAGGTTGAATCTCTCTTGTCCGGCACCCTCGGGATCTGACTGATGCTGAACCAGAAAATTTACTGAACCATGGGAGGTCAGCATTATTTAGCAGCATTACCAACACTTCCACTGCTTACTGGGGCTTTCTGAGAGCCAGGACTGGTGACTGTAAACAAACTTTATGGGCCCACGAGAAACTTGGCCCCTCCCATAGCAAGTGAACATTCAGCTAACAAAAATCTTGCTGGACCACAGATGTTACCAGACCAGTGTAGACCTGAATTTAATGGGCTAGGACAGTGTTTCTTAAATTACATTCTGTGGCTCACCAGTGTGCCACAAGTCAGTCGGAGGTGTGCTGCAGAGAACAACAGAATTCAAAATGGCCACCCTTAAAGGGGCAGGCGACTTCCCCCCCCCAATAACTTTCGCCTGACCCTTTCCTCCCCCCCCCCCCCCGCTTTTCTTTGTTTCGCTCTATAAAAAAAATGAGGAACACTAAGGATTTTTTGTTTATATATATATATATATTATATAAAGATTGTTTGGTGTTCCTCGGTCTTAGAAAGTTTTAGAAACACTATCTATTTGGTTCCCCAAAGCTACGGGGCATCTGAGTAAGTACTTTGTCTAGGACAAAAGTCACTTATGCTAAGTTCAATAATATGCTTTAGCTGTTCATACAGAATAGGGGCCTGTAGGTTTCTTGCTTTCCAGCTTAATACTAGGGATTACCATGAATACCTACAATGTAAATACATACTATGTTTATACACAGGACAGGATAATAAATTAGTACAAAACTGCCCAAGAAAAGCATGTTAATTGGTATGGCAGACAAGCAACTTAAACTTATAGGCTACACTAAAGCATGCCAGACTACAGAGATTCAACCTGTATTGAATTTGCAAAGGAATTGCAGTTCTGCTGTTTCCATTTGTAATATGGTTTTAAAGTAGCTGTTTTTTCTTTTTTTTGTTGTTAAATTTTTGGGGTTTTTTTTTTTTTTTGTAGCAACAGGATCATCGTCATCAGGGCTCGACAAATTATACAATCTACTCGCCTGTGGCGGAAGAGCTGGGTTCCGGTGATCTGCGCATGCGCAGATTGCTGGACAGGGCGGCTGGCGAGTGTGGATCGCCGCAGTTTGGCGAGCCCTGATCGTCATCAACAACCATGGGCTCAACGCCCGTTGGTATCCGATGCCTCCATCACTATTTCCTTCCATGTTTCCCTATCCAGTACAGAGTAGCTTAGTTTCTGTAGACTAGCTCCGCACCAATCTACTATATCATCTCTCCATTCTCTGTGCGGTCTGCCTCTCCTACTTTTAAATCCATTACTGAATGTCCAAAGAGGCTAAAGTGTTCTCCTACAGGTTTATGAAGGTTACCTTTCTTGATGTCTAATTTGTGTCTAGGGTTGCCAGATGGTTTAACCAAAAAACACCAAACACTCTTCCCCCCAAAAAAACAAACAAACAAAAAACTAACAAGGAAAAAATTCTGTTGAGAGAAAAAAAAAATTGAAGACAGCATGGCCCCTTTAAGAAATGCTTTCGAGGCTTTCTTGGCCCTAACGGGCTGCTGGTGGTTACCCGCCATCTTGCCTCTCTGCTCTAGGCCAGATAGCTCCCCTACAGAACCCGGGAAGCACCTGGGATTTTCACCTCCTGTACGGGGGGGGGGGGGGGGGGGGGGGGGGAAATCAGGCAGGAGGCGAAAATACCAGACTCTCTGGTTCAACACTGGACACCTGGCAACCCTATTTGTGTCCATTTATCCTTTGGCACAGAGACTGTCCAGTTTGGCCAATATACATGGCAGAGGGGTATACTGTATCTAATTCTGGGTACAACTTGGTAGGAGAGATACAGACAAAATTGGACAAGAGTCCAGAGGACAGCACCAAAAATGAGAAAATGTTTAGAAAAGCTAACCCATAGGAAAGGTTGAAAAAGCAGTGTATGTTTAGCTTGAAATGATAGACGGGGCAGAAATATGGAGACTTGGGAACAGTTTTGAAATATGTTAAGTACCGTTATAAAAGAGGATGGGGATCAATTATTTTCCCTGTTCACTCAAGGTAGGAGTAGTAGTAAAGGGCTTTATATGCATCAAGGGAGATTTAAGTTTGGTATTAGGGAAAACTGCCTAACTATAAGGGTTATTAAATTTTGGAATACTGTTCCAAGGGAATGTTGGAATAGTCATCAGTGGAGGATTTTTAGAAATGCAAATATATAAACTCAGTTTTTATACTTCATATCGAAAGCATCCCAAAACACTTCAAAAAGCAGCAAATTAAATTCTAGCAGTGCAGCTCTTGTCAAAATCCATGCAAACATTATAAATTAGTTCTGCTTTAAAGTCTTGGTCTCAATATAGAAGAGTTACACCATAGAAGTCAATGAGTTTTATACCAGTATGAAAGCATAACTAGACTCAAAGTCTTAAAACTGATCTAATCTGCAGTCATTCCTCAGTCAGCACGAGAAATCCCTAGTAGCAAATTGCACTGCACCTGCACTGGTGTCCAAAATGGGCATCTGCTCATCTTCCCAATGGCTTTACAAACAGACTCAAATGCCATCCCCACTCATATTCTGGTATTTTAGAAGGTAAGAATTTGGGATTGAGGAAACAAACAGAGAAAAGGGGATAACAAGGCTGTAGTCAAAGATTTGGCAAGATTTCTGCCATTTCCAGCAACTAGTGCCCTTGCAGAATATATCTAATATTAGTCTAATCCGTTTCTGTTTACTCCTTGGTTTGACCAAACAGCTGTACACATTAAGTAGCTTATTAATAAAAACCACAGAGCATATAAGCATTCTGCTAAGCTTGCATTTTAGCAGCTTAGATCTTGTTTGACTAGTAATGGGCATATGGCACTGGAATCGTGATTTAGGTTCCCTGCTCATTCTAATCCTTCCCTTTAGTATTTGGGGTTCAACATCAGTAGTAAACAATACTCCACATTGGGTAGTAAGAGCTTCTCCAAAACTTCATTGACAATTTTTTTTTAAAGTGTTAAACTTTTATTTTCAAGGGTTTCTAACTTGGCAACAAAATAACTTTTGGTTTAAATTTTAGCACAACTAGCATGGTAGGGAATTAGACAATAAAAACATTTTACTAAAAACTTTCAGGGTTTTTTTTTTTTAATATAGAGCTTTATTAAGCCAATATTCCTTAAATATGCTATCTTTTTCAAGTCTCAAAATTTTCCAGAGACCTTGGTTGTTAAATCTAGGCTAGTTAAACTGGTGTATTTTCAAAATGCCAGTGAAATGATCTTTAAAGAAGTAATTGCCATTCACATGCAGTAAGATGTTCCACAAGGACGTAGACTGGCAGTTTTGCAACTGTTGATATCCACTGTTTTGAGTCTGAATCATGCTTTTTCAATGGTAGGGGCTGGCAATACTGAAGGTGGATCTATGTAAACATCAGCGTTCACTCCCTCACACTTAAACTTACATCAATCATATTATAGTAGTGCTTACAGCTCCTATACACATTAGGAGCCTATTGTGCTAGACACTCCATAAACAAATTCTTTTGGGACAATCGTGTGATCTAATTAGAGACAAGTCAAAACAAATGACAAACAAAAGAAGGTCAAGAGGATTGGGAAGATTAAATGGACATACAAAGCTACACAAAAGGAATATAAACTCCCTACCTTATCTTGAACTGAAAACCAGGATACCCCTTAGGTTCCAATACTACTTTTAAAATATTTACATGCTTGTCCTAGCTAATAGGACCAAACACATTTGCCCCTAATATAAGGTGACCAGACGTCCTCCTTTGAGGACAGTCCTCCTTTTGAGGGGCTTGTCCTCCCCAATAATTATGTCCTCCTTTGAAAAAAAAAATTGTCCTTTTTGTCCTACTTTGCCAAAAAAAAATATCCCACTGTTTTTTAAAGTATCATTATACTGCAATTGAACCCCTGTTAAATGGCTTAATATACAGTAAAAGTACACTTAGAGGGCATTTATGAAATGTTATTGTTTATTTTGAGCCATTTTAATTTAATGTCAATGTGATTTTTAGTTGACATTAACACAAATACTAATTTTGGCGGTGTAAATCGCAAAGGCGATAAAATGTTCATAAGAAAATGATGCATTTACTTGGGAAAACGATTATTGAATCTGTTGCAATGCCCATATTGTATCTAATGCCATCAATACAGCATCAAGCTTAATGTCCATTGATGTTGAAGTTGTGATCTCAAATTTATTTACATTTTGAACGATTCACTGTAAGAGTTACATCATTAAAGACTTTTTGCGAAGAAGTCTCAGTTGAATATAAAAAAAAACTGTTGGGATATTCGAAAACAAGATGGTTAGCTTTAATGCCATTGAACAAGTGCTGCAATTGTTTGAGCCTTTAAAATAATATTTTCTAAGTTTGGAAAAATGTCCACTGATCCTGAAAAACTTTAAGAATGAATCTGCTGAAGTAACTCTGTATTTTGTTCATAATCAAGCAACTTTTTTCCAGTTATAAAAAGTATTGAAAAAGAGCATATAACTTATACAGAAGTGGGATTGCATATTAAACAATTAAAGGAGTAACTTCAATCATTTCTTGAGTCCAACTTCTTTCCATTGGTTGTAATTACTACTTTAAACAAATTACAAGAGAGCAATTCTGGAATGAAGAAAGAATTTACGAGGGAGGTGATGAGCTTTTATAAAAATGCACTTGAATATCTAGAAAATTGGACTAAGCATGACAAAACCGTGTACATGTTTGATTTCATTCAGCAGAATCCAGAAATTCAATGGAATAAAATCCTTGAAACAGTTTTACTCGTTAAAGAAAAATTTAGCATCACAATAAATGACATTTTATTGTTCGACGAAGTACGAAGAACAATATAATAAAAGACAATGAATGGACTGAACGCAAAAAATGATAAAAAATGGACCAAGATTTTTAATTTCTTAAAAGAGCGATAAATATTGATGTTTTTAATGCTATATGATTGTTTCTGTTAAGTCTGTTTGTCTTATAAGACAACTAATACTGTGATAATTTATTTATATGATTATTTATATACATATACAAGTATGGGTTTTTTTGTCAACTCAGTGTCCTCCTCGCACATTTTCAAATTCTGGTCACCTTACCTAATAGATATGGCAGTGCATCACAAATCAACTCATTTAAACTATGACATAGTAAAGAGGATTAGCAACACAACACTCATTCATAGTATTTACAATGCATTAGAGAGAATCAAGATACCATTATTACTGCAATCTACACCAGAGGGCTTCGTAACAAAGCTTCCTGCCAGCATAAACCAAAGACAACAAGATATTACATTTGGCAAATTCTAAAATTCCAATCTTAGACTATACCTATATCAAGTTTTGTTGGCGACAAAACAGTGAGAGCCTAGACACTGCAATGCGACTTTTGCTGGGAGAAAAAAAATCACCCAGTTTTGGTGACAAATCTTCTGTCCCCTAGAGAGACTTTTTTGTTTCCTTTTCTCCTCCTTTGATTGTCAATAAAGAGCCAATGTAAACAATGCTGTTTGTTTTGTTGACAGAACTGGCTTCCAGCAGTATCCCACAAGGCCTGCCCTGATGATGCCACTCAGTGTTTTGATCTCTGATGCTCTGAAAGCATGCACCTCTCCCTTTTCAAAGCTCCAGGAACTCTGACAGCTGAATGAGCTACTCTGTTTGGGGAACAAATGGAAAGCAAATCATTGGTGTGCTCCTGTTCTACCCTGCACACAGCAGCAGGCCGAGTGCTGCTACAGAGGGAAGGGTACAGGCTACTATGCTGTTTTGACATCGCTCAACACAGAGAGCTCACAGAGCTACTCATGATGTTGCTCCCAGCAGCTCAAACAGTTGTGGGAGAATTCAGAGAGAATCCCAAGGTGTTGAGAGATCAGCTGTGCTTCCCACAACACTGCACTACAGGATGCCTACCCACAGTGCATTGCTCACACTATCAGTGATGGTGTGCCCTTTGTGTAGACATGATATGTCAACAGAGAGAACAAGTGTGAATGCTCACTGGTGATTTTTGTTTTGTTGACTTTTGGATGTTGACAGAAGTTTGTCAACTCTACCAAGTTTTGTGGACAAAAGATACAGGAGGATAAAGAACTCCTAACATAATGCTTGGCTCATCTCTCATTTTTCTTTGTTTCCTTTGACCCACTGCTCTTCCATACTCTGTGAAACACAAATTAAAATAAACAAGGTAATTTTTTAAATTAAGGCAGTACGATCCATCTATTGAACGACATGTACTTCCCATCATTAAAGGTTATGCCTACATTGCACTTTCACCCAGAAAACTTTTGTCCGTCAGGAGTGTGGGAATAAACAAAAATGTTATGGACAAAAAGTGCCAGTGTGGACAGTGCTTTTTCAGAGGGAGAAATTACTGCCCTTCATGGGGAGTAAGGGAAGGCTGTTGGCAGGGGAACTATAGAAGGAAAAACCCAACCCTATTTCTAGAAAATCTTTCTTCACCATTAAACAGTCATTGTAATGGCTAGCCAAATAATAAGAGTCTCAATAAGATTACAATAAGAACTTAATTTGCAAAAATTACTGTAAAGAAAGCAAGTTAATCAGTTCATATCCAATCAAGATTGCAAGTGATCACATGTTATCATTATCTGGTTACTCAGTTATCTATGTAAAGAGAACTGATTTAAATGATTTCAAGTCAGATCAAAGTAAATTACTAAATAATGTACAAAATAAAAACTAGCTAGTTCTAATCCACTAAGAAACTTGTTACATGCAAATTTTTACCCTAAACAGCTGTTCTCATCTCCAGTAAAAGCTTTGAGTCAGAATTGATCTTTACTTTGGCCCAAGTCCACAGCTTCTTCAAAAGTTCTTTGTATACTCTTAGGATGTGCTAGGCAGTTTCAGAGGCAAGCTAAAGGGAAAGGATTGATGGCCTTCTCATTGCTTAAATAAACGTTTCCCCAGTGCAGAAACCCTTTTTCAGCACTCCCATCCTCATAGAAAAATTCTGATTCAAGATGGATTCCAGTACCACGTGGCATGGTCACATGTCTTTCTAGGACCTACCACAGTTTGGTTGTATCTGTCCTATAAGCTCATTCTCAGGTCATTGGTTTGAGAACCAAGTCATTAAGTACCTGAAGTATCACTAATGGTCCTAAGATAGCACATTTAGAACTATAAACAGATTCATACTTCATATTTCTAACTTCACATACAGCATCTAGAGAAAAGTTCCTTACCATATCTAGCAACTAGAGAAAGATTACGAAGTGCCAAATGTATCATGCATCTGCGAGATGTAATATGAGGCAAAGACGGAGTCCCCATTTTCTAAACATAATAAAGATAGGAATCTAAATAATAATTAAGCTATATAAATTGCTTAAATAAATATATATAGAAATAGTGAGGCACCAAACGCAGTGTACAGTAGAGATGTAAAAACGCCTAAAAAATAAATGAGTAACAGATTAAAATTTAAACCTTTCTATTGTAATTAATGCTGTAATGCCAGTAGGGCAGTAAAGAAGGAAGCTAAAGGTTCTTTTGTCTTGCATATCAAACTAAAATCATCAGCTATAGTCTAATGGTAAAGTCTATTCCCATTGGTAGTAAGCAGCAAAAAGAATACAGCTGGACTGTCAGGTTTCAGATTGAGTTTACATAGCTAGTAATTAGAAAGACTTTGTAATTAAGGCTGATCTGCAATACACAGTAAGGTTGATGTAGGTCCATTTGTACTGACCTAGGCACATGCCTACACTAAAATTGCTCTCCCATCAGTGTAAGTGGCCTGGTACGGTAATACAGTAGACCTCCCCAAGCAATGCAGCACGATAGTTGAGATGTGACATGCTGAAACTGTGTCAAAGTAATGCAGTGCTAACTCTCAGAGGGGTAGCCATGTTAGTCTGTAACTTTAAAAACAATGAGTAGTCCTGTGGCACCTTAGAGACTAACAAAAATATATATAGTATCAGCTTTTGTGGGCAAAGCCCACTTCTTCAGATGAGTTGATCCTGAGAAAGCTTATGATAGATAGGATAGATAGGAGTCTCTAAGATGCCACAGGAATATATGTCTGACAACTCTAACCATACCCAGTACCTGTTTCACAATGTCCCTATCTCTGAACAGAATGGTTACTATTGCAAAGTTTTGAACTCCACTGCCCAGTGATTGTTGAGACTGGAAGCCTGCCCCATCTTTAAAACCCCCATGTGTTCTTTAAATGCCTTTTCCTACTCACCGACCTTTGTCAATACACCGAACAGCTTACCTTTTGTTGTGTGCTCTACCTAACCAAGAATGCCTACTCCTGGCAGCTGTCTTTGTGTAGCAAATTTGTGTAACAAGTAACACTGGATCTCCTGAAACTGCAGGGAACAGAATCTGTGCAAGCCCAGCTACAGATCAGGCACAGAAATATGAACACATTTGAGAAGACTGCCCAGGGGATGCTGGCAAAGGGGCATGACAGGGATCAGCAGCAATGTTACATGAAAACAAAGAAAAAATATGCCAGGCAGATCAAAGAACAAGGGAAGACAAGAAATCTCCTGCCTGGAGACCTGCTGCTTTCACAACAAACTGCATGCCATTCTTAGCAATAACTCCAGCAGTGCCCTACATACCACTGTGGATACCTTGGAGGAGCCCAAGGTGGAGAACCTTGCTGTGAATAGCAAGAGAAGGAAGACACAGTGAGGAACTCCAACCATGCTGGAAGCTGGGACCTGTTTGAAATTCCACAGGAATCATTCCTTGGTGACCAGTGCAGGTGCCTGGTGATGAAGGGGAAGGAAGTTTGGGCAAGAGTGTACTTGCATTCTGAAAACCTTAATTTTGTTTTTTCTTTTCCTTCACACCTCATCTCTACTCCCCCTTTCCTCTGCTTTTGTTCATTTTAAAAAAATGGCACTTTGCCCATTTGCAAGTTAAAACAGGTACTGACTTTTCATTCCTTTATGGATAGAAAAGGAAAGGTTAATGGGTTCTACAAAGGGCTAATTAGCAGTCCAGCTATACAAGCCACATCAGATCAGTATCTGGGTAGAACTGGCATCTGCGTTTGTTTTTTGTGGCTCATTGGGGTAGAGATGGAAAAATGGAAGGCTGCCTACACAGGACTACTCTGGATAAGGATGTGTCTACACTGCACCCTTAGCTCAATACAAGCTATGCAAATTGCTTGAAGTAAGCTATGCAAATTGATGCCCAGCTCACGCAGGGTTCCCCCCACTGTGCTTTAACTTAGTGGTTCTTAATACATTTAAAAGACTGAAGCGCAGTGTGGGACTGGCACCAGCTGAGACAGCAGATTCCCAGCTCATGCCAGGTCTCCCACTGAGCACCAGCCTTAAATGTGAAAAGGCTAGAGCACAGTGGGTCAGTGCGAGCTGGGAATCAGCTGTATCAGCCCGCACCAGGTCCCCCCGGCTGCACTTCTGATTTTTAACTGTATTAAGAACTGGCCGACTCTTAATACACTTAAAAAGCAGAGGTGCAGCATCTGGGACTGGGTGCAAGCCAGAAATCCACTGATTCCAGGCTCGCACCCGGTGCCTGCTATCCCCCTACCTTTCCTGCCCCCTGCCAAGACAGTGCTGGGGGGAACCAGCTTTTAAGCCGTCTTCCCCCAGCACCGGCTTCTGCTCCTCTCAATTACTGCTTCTATCAGAGGCATCAAGGTGGGGGAAGAAGCATCTAGTCAACTAGCCACTTACATCCCTAGATCAAAACCTAATCAGAAATGTTATCTTCCAATCCATCAGTTTCCCCTACTTAACAAGTTTATTATAGACATTACATTAATATCACAAGATTATAAACCAAAAATAGCACAGAACTCTAGCACAATTAGGAGACATATTGAACTCATGACCTAATAATATTCTAAGAAGTATATAAGAACGGCCATACTGGGTCAGACCAAAGGTCCATCTAGCCCAGTAGCCTGTCTGCTGACAGTGGCCAGCGCCAGGTGCCCCGGAGGGGGTGGACCGAAGACAATGATCAAGTGATTTGTCTTGTGCCATCCGTCTCCAGCCTCTGACAAACAGAGGCCAGGGACACCATTCCTACCCCCTAGCTAATAGCTTTTTATGGACCTAACCTCCATGAATTTATCTAGTTTCTCTTTAAACTTTGTTATAGTCCTAGCCTTCACAGCCTCCTCTGGCAAGGAGTTCCACAGGTTGACTACGCGCTGTGTGAAGAACTTTCTTTTATTAGTTTTAAACCTGCTACCCATTAACTTTATTTGGTGTCCTCTAGTTCTTCTATTATGGGAACTAATAAATAACTTTTCTTTATCAGCCCTCTCCACACCACTCATGATTTTATAGACCTCTATCATATCCCTCAGTCTCCTCTTTTCCAGTCTCTTTAGCCTCTCCTCATATGGGACCTGTTCCAAACCCCTGATCTTTTTAGTTGCCCTTTTCTGAACCCTTTCTAAGGCCAAAATATCTTTTTTGAGGTGAGGAGACCACATCTGTACACAGTACACAAGATGTGGGCGTACCATAGTTTTATACAGGGTCAGTAAGATATTCTGTGTCTTATTTTCTATCCCTTTCTTAATAATTCCTAACATTCTATTTGCCTTTTTGACCGACACAGCACACTGTGTGGACGTTTTCAGAGAGCTATCCATGATAATTCCAAGATCTCTTTCCTGATTTGTCATAGCCAAATTAGCCTCCATCATATTATATGTATAGTTGGGCTTATTTTTGCCAACATGCATTACTTTAAACTTCATTTGCCATTTTGTTGCCCAGTAACTCAGTTTTGGGAGATCTTTTTGAAGTTCTTCACAGTCTGTTTCTGTCTTGACTATCTTAAACATTTTAGTATCATCCGCAAACTTTACTACCTCATTGCTTGCCCCTTTCTCTAGATCATTTATAAATAAGTTGAATAGGATTGGTCCTAGGACTGACCTTTGAGGGACACCACTAGTTACCCCTTTCCATTCTGAAGATTTACCATTTATTCCTTCCCTTTGTTTCCTGTCTTTTAACCAGTTCTCAGTCCATTAAAGAACCTTCCCTCTTATCCCATGACAATGTAATTTACACAAGAGCCTTTGGTGAGGGACTTTGTCAAAGGCTTTCTGAAAATCTAAGTATACTATATCTACTAGATCCCCCCTTGTCCGCATGTTTGTTAACCCCTTCAAAGAACTCTAATAGATTAGTAAGACAGGATTTCCCTTTACAGAAACCATGTTGACTTTTGTCCAACAAATTATGTTCTTCTACGTGCCTAACAATTTTATTCTTAACTATTGTTTCTACTAATTTGCCCAGTACCGACGTTAGACTTACTGGTCTGTAATTGCAGGGATCACTTCTAGAGCCCTTTTTAAATATTGGTGTCACATTAGCTATCTTCCAGTCAGTAGGTACTGAAGCCGATTTAAGGGATAGATTACAAACCACAGTTAACAGTGCTGCAATTTCCCATTTGAGTTCTTTTAGAACCTTTGAGTGAATGCCATCCGGTCCCGGTGATTTGTTCACGTTACATTTTTCTATTTGTTCCAAAACCTCCTCTAATGACACTTCAATCCAGGACAGTTCCTCAGATTCATCTCCCACAAACGATGGTGCAGGTTTGGGAATCTCCCCAACATCTTCAGCCATGAAGACTGATGCAAAGAAATCATTTAGCTTCTCCGCAATGGCTTTATCACTTGCCTTGATTGCTCCTTTTGTATCTCGATTGTGTAGGGGACTCACTGGGTTTTTAGCAGGCTTTCTGCTTCTAATGTACTTAAACATTTTACTAATGTTTTGAGTTTTTGGCTAGCTGTTCCTCAAAATTTGTTTTGCTTTTCTTATTACAGTTTTACACTTAATTTGACAGCGTTTATGTTCCTTTCCATTTCTTGAAAGATGCCTTTTTGTCCCTCACTGCTTCTTTTACATGGTGGTTAAGCCACAATGATTCTTTTTAAGATCTCTTACTATGATTTTTAATTTGGGGCAATACATTTAAGTTGGGCCTCTATTATGGTGTCTTTAAAAAGTTTCCATGCAGCTTGCAGGGATTTGGCTCTTGTCACTGTGCCTTTTAATTTCTGCTTAACTAACCTCCTCATTTGTGTGTAATTTCCCTTTTTGAAATTAAATGCCAGAGTGCTGGACTGCTGAGGTGTTCTTCCCACCACAAGAATGTTAAATGTTATTATATTATGGTCACTATTCCCAAGCAGTCCTGTAATAGTTACCTCCTGGACCTGAACCTGTGCTCCGCTCAGGACTAAATCGAGAATTGCCTCTCCCCTTGTGGGTTCCTGTACCAGCTGCTCCAAGAAGAAGTCATTTAAGCTATGAGATTTAATTTCTGCATCTCTTCCTGACGAGACATGTACCCAGTCAATATGGGGATAATTGAAATCCCCCATTATTAGAGTTGTTTTATTTTAGTAGCCTCTCTAATCTCCCTTAGCATTTCAATGTCACTATCACTGTCCTGGTCGATAATATATCCCTACTGCTATATTCTTATTATTGGAGCATGGAATCACTATCCATAATAATTCTTCTGTTGCTTTGGCTTGGCAAGTCAGTCAACTGTGTGGTAAATATCAACTGACCACCTATTTGAATATGGTCAAATATCAAACATTTCAGCAAGAAACTCCTGATATAGATAAAGTCTTGATTATATCACGTATACTTCCTTTTTTCAGAACTTCATTTCATTGTGTTTTGCATTTTCAGAATCAAAGTAACTCAATTAAGAAACTTGGTTTTTGTAAGTAAGTATAAATAAGGTTAAGTCTATTGAAACACTTAGGCTACGTCTACACTGGCCCCTTTTCCGGAAGGGGCATGTAAATTTCACTACTCGTCGTAGGGAAATCCGCGGGGGATTTAAATATCCCCCGCGGCATTTAAATAAAAATGTCCGCCGCTTTTTTCCGGCTTTTAAAAAAGCCGGAAAAGAGCGTCTACACTGGCCCCGATCCTCCGGAAAAAGTGCCCTTTTCCGGAGGGTCTTATTCCTACTTTGAAGTAGGAATAAGACCCTCCGGAAAAGGGCGCTTTTTCCGGAGGATCGGGGCCAGTGTAACGCTCTTTTCCGGCTTTTTTAAAAGCCGGAAAAAAGCGGCGGACATTTTTATTTAAATGCCGCGGGGGATATTTAAATCCCCCGCGGATTTCCCTACGACGAGTAGTGAAATTTACATGCCCCTTCCGGAAAAGGGGCCAGTGTAGACGTAGCCATAAAGTCCTACTTTTTTTTGTTGCAGTTCCAATAAATCAGCTTAAGATCAGGGCCCTACCAAATTCATGACCATGAAAAACACACCACAGAGCATGAAATCCAAGTTCCCCGGTGAAATTTGGTCTTGTATTTGTTTTTTATTCTATAGAGGTTTCATAGGATAAACCAGCATTTCACAAAAGGGAGTTGTGGAGAGTGTCACAGAGCTGCCACCCTTACTTTTCTGCTCCCTACAGAGGGGAGCAGCTGAAGAACACCACCTGGTGACTGGACAGTCAGCTCTGAAGATATCACCCCACCAGCATCAGCACAGAAATTGCCAGTACCGTATCCCTCCTACAATAAATTTCCGACTCCCTCACAATTCTTTTTTGGGTCAGGACTCAATGGGGCCATCTCCCCTGCAAGCCACCCCTGAGGAAGAGGAAGGGGTAGATGCTTTAGCCAGATGCCCCCCCATAAGCTCTGCCCCATTGCTAGGTGCTCAGGGCTTTCCCCATTCCACCTGCTCAGCACTCCAGCCAGAGAATGGGAATGGGGCTTGCAAGCCCCCAACTCTACTTCAAGGCAGAAATGTCAGGTGAGTGGAACTGGGCAAGCTCCTGACCCCACACCCTGGGCGGAACACCGGACAGAGAGGGGAAAGTTCCCGCATCCTGGCAGGAGCAGAGCTGGGACTGGATGGGCCTGATGCTAAGTGTCCTACCTATGGCTATATCCCCGTTAAAAGTATGAAATTGATACAAATGGACAGTGAATTTGGTAGGGCCCTATTTAGGATATATGAATTATTTGTGACATAACACAAATATGGAGTAAAAAATTGTGATATCTGACCAGTTATTTTTGAACGGGTCAAAGACCCAAACTTATCTACTATATATTTTCAAGAGTTTGTTTGTGGATTTGTTTGTGCAAAATAAAGTTATATTTCACAATTACCTACAGATATACCAAATTTTGCATATACATTCCTGCCATTTAAATTAGCTGAATGCTGTACTTTTTTACACCAGAATATGCTGAGTTAAAGGTTTAAATAATCATTTTTGTTTTTCATCGGAAAAAAAGTCATGACTATTATGATTAGAGTTCATAAAAATATTAGCTAACATTAAAATTGAGTTGCTTATTCAACTGTCATTTTAGTGCAAAGAAAAATTTTATTGTTACAAAATAATTCAAATTATGGAAAGAGTAATGGAAGCTTTATGAGTTTCTGATTCAAATTTACTATGTATGGTAATTATTCAATAAAATAAATACTATTTGAAGTTGAAATTCCATAAATTTAAACTGTTTTTACTTCCCTTTTGCAAGCACATTAATAAAAAAAAATCTATTACATATATTTAATTTCTTGAACTTTCCTATGAGTTTGCCCAGTCAACAACATGCCTCACCTGCTAGTATTATTTATTGCTGCTAAGAGACCTGATTTTTATTCTGAATTTCCTCTGGAAACACTGTTGAGCAGGGGTGGGCAATAATTTTTAATGGCAGGCCACTCCAAGATTTTGGTAAGTGGTCAAGGGCCACACTTCTGTGGAGGGGGTACCAGAGTTTGGGATGGTGGGTGAAGTATAGAAGGGAGCTTGGGCCAGAGGACTGGGGTACAGGAGGGAATCTGGGATTGGAGAAGGAGTTTAGGTAAAGGAGGGATTTATGATCTGGGGCAGGGTCCAGAAGGGGTTATGGGTGCAGGAGAGGACTCTGGACAAGGGGAGGGATGTAGCAGGGAGTGCAGGGTTGGTAGGGAGTTGTGACCTGAAGGAGGTGGAGAGAGGGGATACAGGGGATTTGGGTGGTACCTGAGGCAGCAAGTTGGGAGGAAATTAGGGGTGGGGTGCCAGGGGCAGGCTCTGGCTGGCAGGTGGTTGCCTAGGCAGCTCCCTACCAGCAGCCCTGCAGAAATCTGAGAGGCTTCACGCCTGGCTGCTGGGCTGGCTGCTTCATGTGTGTCTGCTCCAGACAGGGAGGGAGGAAGCATCACTCAGCTGCCTTTGCTTCCAGCAAAATTTCTCAGCTCCTATTGGCTGGAAACTGGCCTGTGAGAACTGAGATATTTTGCTAGGGGGAAGGGACAGCATGTGTAGCTTTCTCCTCCCTACCCAGTGTGCATAGCAATTAGCAGCCTGCTGTTTAAAGTGGCTAACGCTGCTCTGTAGTAAGTGTGCAGGTGAAGTGGCCATGGGCCAGATCCAGCCCACTAGCTGCCTCTTGCCCATCCTTGCAGTAGAAACACCATGCTCAAACCCTCAGGAAGTAAGGAGCAATCTTGCAAGCCCTACCAGGTGGATTCATGAGTCACTGAAACAGACCCTGCCTGGACATAGAGAAATGGACCCCCAATCCTTCATAGCGCTCTTACCCAGGTCAACAGCAACCAGCTAAGGAAAGAGCAGCACTGCCATGAAGAAGTCCATTCTGGCTCAGCTGGGAGGAAGATGGCTACAATTTAGAAACTTAAACTGACACAATCCATTAGAAGTCTTGTCTTTTGTAAATGCTCAAAGTCGTCTCAGGTACAAACATCTACTCCCAAGTTCCCCTGTTTTTGTGGTTTTACAGTCATGCTTAGCTATTTTAAGTGTTTTCTTGCTCTTTGTTGCTCGATGAGAGCGCCATCAAAATAAGAAAACCAATCAGAGAGAAAACGTGAAGACAACTAGAGTGCTGCCAAATGCAGAAAGTTGTAAAAAGAATAGGCATTGATCCTGGAATCTCTTCCATGCGAAGCAGATGTCTGTGCCAATACAGAGCTCCATTAAAGATAATGGGTCTTCACATGGCACAACACAATGTACATGTACAGGGTCAGGACCTTAAGGTTAAGTGTCACCTGCAGCAAAGATTGACAGAAGAAACGTAACATAGTAGTATGATCTTTAACACTTTTGACAGTGTGCTGTTAAGAATAGAGCAACATTATCAGGACAGACCAATTGGTCCATATTCTCAGGCATTTTAGCATTAAAAGTTATTGTGCTCTATGCTTCAGTCTGGAAAGGGGTGGGGATTGAAAACCACAAGAAGAAATGTGGAAATAGCCTGCAAAGAGATGTGATAACTTCCCTACCAAAAAAAAAAAAAAAAAACTTCCTTACCAAAAAAAAAAAAAAAAGCCACACCCCCTGAATTACAACATGAAACAAACAAACGGAAAACAGCTCCCAAAGGAAGAAATGATGCAATATCATCATGTGTAATTTACAAATAGGGGTATAACCGCTCCAGATGTAAACATTACACTTATAGGGTGGAAGTCATCTTGAAGTAAATTAATATTTTCTTTACCAGTGTTTTGCACAACAGTTAGTGAGTGCTCCATGTCTCTGCAAGCAGAGAAGTTCCTGGCTAAGGCCATGCAAGTTACACTACTAAAGCAGACCGCTTGCATTAGAAGCGGGAAACCTTTCTTCCCCTCATCTAAACAGATAAAGGCGCTTAAACTGGAATTATTTCCTGTGACCTATATAATTTCATCAAGCCGCTGGTTGCTACTGGCAGAGGAGATCCAAATTCCTAATGAGACAGAGTCAATAGCAAAGCCCTTCCTGGGAGAAGCAGAGCCGCTCCAACCGCCTGGGGAATGGGAGGGTTATTAGCCCCGAGCTCTAACAAACAACAGGCGGGGATAGAAAACTGTCCAAAGCATGTGTCACCAGCCCCAGCTCGGTCCCCCCGCTCCCCCAGCAGTTGCGTTTGGCAGAGAAGGGGCTGGGAGGAGGCATCGCTCCTGTCCGGCTGCCACACGCTAGGTCGAACCAGCAGCACCACCCCAGCGCTGCACCCGCCTCCCCAACACCCGCGGAGGCAGGTGACGAGTTGTGAGCCCCGCAGCCGCGCTAGGGGAAAGGGGTTTGCGCGCAAGGGGGGGGGGGGGGCTGCGCGTTGGCTCCCGAGTTGCTCAATCCATTTCCGCGCGCGCTGGGGGGGGGGTGATTTCCCCGGGAGGGACCCATCCTGCGCAGAAGCACCGCGCCCTCCCCAGCACCAGTCCCTGCACGGGGTGCGAGGAGCCCCCAGCAGCCCCCAAACACGTGGGCGCCGCTGGCCCCACGCGCGAGTAAAGCGCCTACCTGGGCGCCGCTGTGCCCTGGGCCGGAGGAGGCCCGGCTCGGCCTCCGCAGCACCAAGCCGAGAGGCGGGCGGGCGGGCGTCTCCGGCTCAGCTGGCGCCGCGGGAGGGGCGGCAGGTAAATCCCGCCCGGTTGTTAAGCAATAATCCTCGGGCGCGGGAGGAACGTGAGGGCGGCGCCGTCCCCTGCCGCCCCTGGGGCCTTCCAGCGCCCCCCACTCGGGGGGCCGGAGTCGTTCAATAGCGGCACCCCCGCAACTTGGGGGGAACAACAACAAAGTTTGCGTTAAGTAGGAAGCCGGGGCCGGGCGTGTGACTCACCGCGAGCCCCAGGCTCCTACAGCGGGAGGAGGAGCTGGAGTCAGGGCTGAGGTAGAAACTGTCCTACCTTCCGCGGCGTCCCCTTCAGGCTGCCCTCGTGCAAACGAGCCGGGCTGCCATTAAAAGCAAAAGGCGGAGGCCGACGCTCCAGGTGTTTACAAGCTGGAACATTGCACGCGCCCTTTGAAACGCACAGGGCAAGTCGCCACGGAAGGAGTTCGCGGTGCTGCTGTAGTTTCAAGTGGGGATTCTTGCAAGATAAGAGCCTATTTCAGCATACGCCCCTCCTAACCTGCTTCTGCTCCGTGCCTTGTTTTTTGTTGAATTGCGTATCAGAGTCTAGCTTCTTCTCTCATTCTCCCCAGCGAATGAAAACTAAGCCGTGACCTTGATATTGCATTAATTGTGCTGACAACGGTGGGTTCATGGATACAGAGTTATTTATTGTATTATTCTCTACAGCTCAGCCCATTAGCTCAAGTATTCCAGGAGTGGAACTGAAAGCACATCCTTTGTGTAAGGGTGGAAAGGAACAGTAACATTGCACGTGAGCCCATAGTCATCATCATACTCCTCTTAAAATGATGCCAACATCTTACTATATATTTTAGAAATGTCCATCTGTTAGTCCGTTTGTGCAAGAGCTCCTTCCAAATGGTAAGATCTAGGACCACCAAATTTGGGATGCAGCTTCCTCTTATCATAACTTAAAGTAACGTCAGGGTTTGGTTGTGCCAGAATATTGGGATGTGCCTGGAATTCAATTGTTTCTCATAAAATGTAAAGGGGGGAAGAATCTGGTCAGAGGGAATTGTACTGCAGAATCATCACAGAGGGCAGCAAAGGGCCAGAGGTGGGGACTAGGATCGCTATAATGCCATTGAGCCAGCACAGGGCAGGGGTGAAGTTATCCACTATATATTTCAGAGAGTCTGTCTGTGTTGCTTTTTATCTGTCCCCTGGCTATGCCCACTGAAGCTGTTGTGGAGAAGCACTTCTCATCCAGCCCCAGGCTGTTGCAGTGGTGAGAGAAGGCTGGGGTTGTCCACTCTTCCCCAGGACAGCCTGCATACTGAATCCCTCATCCCTAACCCCAGCCCAGAACAATGATTTAAATGAAGAAAAACTAAACTTATTTGATTTAAGGACCTGAGCAACAGTGAGTAAATCTTCTAGTCCACAATATTTGTCAATAACAGAGAACAAATAAGAGATCTTGTTCTGCAAACATAATTCCCAGGAGTAGCTCTTATTTATGTGAGCAGTCTTGTGGTAGTCTTTACAAGTAAGGTCTTCAGTGTAAGACTTATTGATTAGCAGGGCAATGAGATATCACTGTAGGAAAGAACACTTTTTTGTGAGAAGAGGAAGAACAGGTATCTGTTTTAAAAATAATATTTACATTTGATAAGATGGTAGAAACAGATAATTATTTATATTGATATTGTTACAGTGGAAGTTGCTGGATGAGGTGGTTTTGCACAGAGCCACAAATGCTTTTTTTCTCAGTTTGAGGAAACTGTTCAGTCTTAGTAATGTTTATACCATCAGTTTCTCTATTTTTTTCCGTGGGGAGTTATGGCAAGTAACAATAGTGCTTGCTCTCTGTCTTAATTTTTCTAACTAGATTCAGTTCTTGGTGCAAAGTCTCCTGGGAATCAGACATCGGTGTTTTGACTGAGATTCCTGGGAGAGAGAGCCTCCTATATAATGTTTGACAAGACCCCTATTCAAAGACTAGTGTGTATAGCAGTGGTCACCAGCTGGTTGATCCTGGAGACTCTCCCAGTTTATCATGATCCCTGGCTGTGTAGCAGAATTGATGCTCCCTGCCTGTCTTGGCCCCACATCACTCCTGGAAGTAGGGTTGCCAGATGGTCTCCCAAAAAATACCGAACATGTGGATTAAAAAATTTTGACGAGCAAAAAAACAACAACCCCGCACTGCCCAGCTTCAGCACGCAACCACAGGTGGAGCCACCAGGCTTCTGTCCAGTGCCCAGCCTGAAAAACAGAAAATACCGGACATTGCATATGCCCCTCCTAGAAGCCACAGGGGCATGTTGGCTCCTAGGAGCAGTGTGGGGCCAGGACAGGTAGTGAGCCTGCCTTAAATCTGCTTTGTTTTGACCCCAGGTAAGTGTCACCCATTGGGAGCTTACATCTCAATCCCATCCTCTCCTCTCAGAGCCTGTACACCAAGCCCCTACCCCAGCCCTGACTCTCCTCAGACAGCATCTCATGCCCCCTCCTGTACTCCAACACTCTGTCCCAGCCCAGAATCCCCTCCTATACCTAAAATCCCTCCCTCCTTCACCCCAACACTCTGCCCCAGCCTGGAGCATGCTCCTGTACCCCAGCCGCCTACCCCAGGCTCAGCCAGAGCTCCCTCACACACTGCAAACCCCTCAGCCCCAGTCCAGAATCCACAACCCCTCCCAAACCCCAACCCAGTCGGGTGAGAGTGAGCAAGAGCAGTGAAGAGTGAGCAAGTGAATGCAAGTTTATTTCCCATTAAAATGATAGTGTCCCCACCTTAGCAGGACACAGTTATTGACTTTTCATTAATTTTCTCATACACCAAGAGGTACAACAAAGACAGGTAGAGCCATCTGTTTTTGTACACCTGTGGCGTTCGTAGTTGTGGGGGAGAGAATGGGACTAGTGTGTTTATGTACACAGGGATGTTCCTTGAATCCTCCTGAATGGTATCAATGAAACTTTCATGGAAGTACTTTGCAATCTTTTATAAAAGATTTTTTGGGATGGTAGCCTTATTTCTTCCTCTGTAGTAAGAAACTTTCCCACTCCAGTAAGCAATAATTTTTGTAGGTACCATTGAAGTAAACAAGTTAGTGGGCCTGTCCAACTTCAGCAAAGCAGCAACAGCTATGCCTTGTGTGTCTTTGTTATCCTCAGAAATTAGATACCAGCTAAAATCACCACCATCTGTTGAAAATAGTCCCAGTATCCAGTGCCATTGCCTTATATTCAGTTTTATGCAACTGAGCAATTAATTCCCTCCTCAGTTCCCTTGCCTCTGGCAAGTTATACACACCATGGCTAGTGCACAAGCACTAGCACTCCAAAGCACAAATGTCAATGTTTTGTTTAAAGCCTTTGGGGAGCAATGGGATGGAGCTGTGAAACTTGACTTCCACTTTTTGTTGTGACTGTACTGACAATGGTAACTCAGTGTGTTTTATTTGTAGCTGCTGTCCATGAGGCCATGAGGAGTTTCCCTCCTCCACACCTTTGGAATACCTGAGCCAGATAAAATAGAGAAATAAGAGGATTGAGGATTATGTGTTCAGTGAGATCCTGCAAGCCAGGAGAGGGCCTGGGGAGAGGGCCTGGATAGTTGTTATTGCAGACTCTGTAGAAAGGCCCAGATGTCAGAGAGGAAGATGCCTCAGTACACAGTGGGGTTTCTCTGGCAGCAAGCACAGATGCTGCAGATTCCTGTGACTCTACAGGTTCTACACTCCTGGACTCATCTCCCTTTGGTGAACTCCAGTATAGCACATCCCTCCTCACTGTTCAACATTCTACTACACGGTATTAGGAATTAGGAGTGTGAATGGTTTACTGGTTCTGGTTAACCAGTAGGAGCTGGAGCAACTCCCCATTCACTGTGGGCAGGGAACTGCTCCAGCCCCACAAGCCCCAACTCAGGCAGGGGTTGATCTGACTGGCCTGCCAGAGCAGTCCCTGTCTATGGCGGGCCTCAGTCCAGCCAGCACGCTGCATGCAGGGCCTGCTCTGAATGGCAGGCTGGAGTAGCCTCTGTGCATAGTGGGCCTGCCCCAGCCCCCCCCATCACAGTGGGGCTGGAGCAGTGCCTCTGCCCTCCCCCTTTTAATTGGTTAACCAATTAAACATTATGGTTAACCGGTTAACTGATTAAACAAGATTTTACATCCCTATTCGGAATCACTTTTCTACCCCACTCAGTACACACTGGAGAACATTAAGTGTCATCTGTGAGAGCCATGGTGGCTGTATGTGTAGCTAAAATGGATATGAAGGTTCATTCTTCAAGTTCTGTTACATTAAAACTTTAATATATGGATTTGCTTTTAGCTTAACAATATTGTCTGGAATATAATTCATCTTTATTAGTTATTAATATGTGCTGCAGCATGCGTGGCAGACGTGAAAGCATCCACTTGTTCTTGTACCATATAATTCAACCTATAGGATCAGTGACAAACACAGTGCAATAATTATAAATGTACAGCAAGTCCCATATAAGTAATAGATGCATTGACAGTGTTCTATTCATAAATGCTTACCAAGTACCACACACTTCCTAACAGTTCACTAATCTTCAGGGCCAGGCACAGAACCATATATCATGATGCATTACTGTGGTTCACGGTTAAAGTGCTATTTCAAAGCTTGCCCAAGCCTTACAGCGCTGCTTTGAGCTTTTTTGATAGTCCTTGTGGTTGACTATTAAAACTCAGCAGACAGCTGCTCTGCCTCCACCCCAATAGCAAATTTCCCCTTTTGTGTCACCAGATATTATGCAGGATACAACAGGCCTAAAACCATTAGGATATTTTTCTCACCAAGATCCAATCTTGTGAGTGGGAACACCTGCACCCATTTGATCAATCAATAGTCCATTCACCTGTCATTGTGCGGCTGTTTGAAGCTTCCTTGGGTATTGTCATGATGACTGGTGTAGAGCTTCAAGAGTCAGGAGAGTAAGAGAAAGTATGGGTCCCCCGGGATTACTATTAGCATTTCAACATTACTAGTCATAATCTGTTATTTGGAGAAGCAACTCCCTGCTTGTAGCTTTTCAGTGCTCTTAAAGATAAGTGTGTCAGGTACTTTTCCTAGACAGCTTACACTGATGTCAGTGAAGTGTCCCCAGTGATCCACCAGCACTTGCATAAGCATAGAAAACAAGCCCTTTCTGTTGATGTACTCTGTGGCAAGGTGGTATGATACCAAAATAGGAATGTGTGCTAGCTATTGCTCTACTGTTATTTGAGAACCATGTTGCTAGAAATCTGTTTATTACACCCTGAACATTGCCAAGTGTCACAAGCCTGCATAGTGGGATGCTATTTATGACCCTGCACATTTGTATGACTATGGCCTCTATGATGAATTTTCCTTCTCCAAAATGATTTCCAACTATCTGGTACCAATCTGGTGTTGCAAGCTTCCACAATGTGATTGCCAATGTCAGTGCAGGTCTCATTCTGGTGTTCCTGGGCTGGGCAAGTATGGCAGATCCAGGAATGTGGCCCTTATGCATCTGAAAGTTCTGCAGCCATTGCTCATCATCCCAACCCTGCAGTATGTTGTGTTCCCACCGGTCAGTGGGATTTACTGCTGAGGTATCCTCACAGGTCTCTGGCTTCATTGATGATGAAACCAGAAGGCTGCTTGCATGTGTGCTCAACTTGTGCTCTTAGTCTCCACAGCAGATCCCAAGAAAGCCCCAAATACCACAAACCAGGTAAGGATGGAAGGTGCCAGGCCAGGTTTATTGTTAAGCGAAGTACAGATAATAGATGTCAGTAGACTCTACTGAACCACTACGAATATGTATCCTGTAACAATGGAATAACTCAATCAGGGAAATTTCCACTGCCCCTAGGTCATACAAAGGCTGTGTCTAGACTGTCCAAGGAACGCGTCTGCTTTTTCGGAACAGTTTCCGAAGAAGCGGACATGTTTTTTCGGCATCTCTGTATTCCTCTCGGTGAGAGGAATAAGGAATGTTCTGAAAAAGGAGTTTTTTCTGAATTTTGGCCCCATCTACAGGGGGCTAAATTTTGGAAAAGCCTTTTTTAGAAAAAAAAGAGGAAAAAAATACACAAATTGTGGTTCGCAGTATGCGTATCTTTTTCTGACTTTTGTTGGCAGTCTACACAGAACCAAAGATTGTCCCCCCCAAGACACCACTTAATATACAGGTACAAAGAAATCACACATCACTGCTGATGTGTCAGGTTTACCACCCTCTGATCATATTTAGGTACCATCCATCATTCTGTACCTCATGGTTTGATTAGATCATCTCTATCATTTTAGATGCGTTTTTGAACCTGGGTCTGTATTTGTGGGGAGTGGGTACCAAGGTCTCTTTTAATGAGGTGGTGGTAGCATGTGCATTCCACTTACGATCAGTACCAATTACTGTTCTACATCTGAGCCTATTACTAATTCATGTTTTGCACTCTCAGCCCTGTTTGTGCCAAGTTCTGTGAGCAGGGGCCTGCCTCTTACTCACAGTTTAGCTTTGCTTTATGTTAGCCATGTTTTGTCTGTTGTTAGCTAGGCCTCAGGCCTCAAACCAGGCCTGTGCTGAATGGGCTTATGTTTTAGGCCTTCATCTTACTACATTTCCCTGTCTGCTCCCTTCCCCTACCCCATGTGCCTCTCATACACTGGTGCACCAGAGTCCAGAACGTACCTGCTCCTCCCCCTCTCTCCCAGCAATTTTGGAGCATGCAAGTCACCTGATTCAAGCTCTGTCCCCGCTCTTCTCCCTCCCTCTCAGAGCTGGAATGCCATGAATCAGCTCTTCCGGCTCTTCATGACATTCCAGCCTTGGAGGAGGAGGATTGGGGATGGAGCATGAATCAGGCAATTTTTGGCTACTCTGAAAGTGCTAGGAGAGTAGGGTTGCCAGGTGTCTGGTATTGTACTGGACAGTCCGGTATTTGCACTCTCTGTCCGGTAAAAAAAAATCAGGCAATACCGGACACGTGTCATGTCCGGTATTTTGTGATTTTTCTGGCTGCACACTGGATGGAAGCCTGACGTGGGCGGGGGGAGTGGCTGAGAGTCCCAGCTGAGAGGCGGGGCCGCGATTGCCACCGGGAACCCTCGGTTGAGTGTAAGGAGGTGGAGGGGAAGCCTCCTCCTTGTTCGTGCGTTGCCGGGACCCTGTGCAGGACAGGCAGCGCTCCGGGATCTGCAAGTGCCCGGGTCAGTCCCACTCCCTGCCGGACAATTTGCTCACCACCCCTCCCTTCCCGGCCGGCCGGTTCCCCCCTCTTCCCCAGCTAGCCCCCCTGCACTCCCCCCCAGCTCTGCTTCCCGCCGGCCAGTTCCTCTTCCTGATCTCCCCTGGCCAGCATTGCTGCACCCCCCCCCCCAACAGCTCTGCTTCCAGCCCCCCTTCCCCCTGGCCAGCCCCGTGGCCCCAGCCCCCCCCCCCCGCTCTGCTTTCCACCCCCCTTCCTTCCAGCCAGCCCCATGGTTTCCCACCCCCCTTCCTCCTGGCCAGTTCCCTGTCCCCCTCCCCTCCACCCACAATCAAGTGAGTGTTTTTTTTGGGGGGGTCTATCTGGTAACCCTACGGGAGGGAGGTGGAGGCTTAGGAAGAATGGGGCTCCAGTGCCCCAGTGTGAGAGGCACATGGGGAAGAGGACAGCTGAGGGGTCCGTGGACCTCAGGTTGCTCATCACTACTACAACCTTGTCCTGCTAGTGTAAATGCCCTCTTATACTGACATCATAACTCCACCTCCACAGGAGGCATAGGGCTTATGTTGGTGTAGTTAGGGTAACACAGGGTCCATCTACACATTAGGGCTTAACTCGAAATAAGCTAACCAAATTGAGCTACATCAATTGAGTAGCTTATTTTGAAATTGGGAGCATCTACACAGCACTTATTTCGAAATAGAGCACTCTTCCTCCAACTTCCCTGATTCCTTGTACAATGAGGGTTACAGGAGTCAGAGTAAGAAGTCCTCCAGCTTGACAGTATTTCAACATTATTTTGAAATTACTGCCTGCTGTGTAGACATGGACTAAGTTATTTTGAAATAACACTAGCTATTTTAAAATAATGTTGCTGTGTAGACGTACCCTTTGTGACATGTATTTGCCCACAGGTGAAATGGTAGTTTTGTCTTTTATCATTTTTCTGTGCGAGTTCCTTTGAGAGCATAATGATTGTGGGTTTTCACCCACATTCTTACTATTGGGACATTTGGGCTGTGTCTACACTGGCATCCCTTCCGGAAAAGGGATGCTAATGTAGCACATCGTAATTGCAAATTCTGCGGGGGATTTAAATATCCCCCGCGGCATTTGCATTTACATGGCTGCCGCTTTTTTCCGGCTTGGGGAAAAGCCGGAGAAAAGCGCCAGTCTAGACGTTATTCTCCGGAAAATAAAGCCTTTTTCGGAGGATTTCTTATTCCTACTCAAAAAAGGGGTGCAGTGTAGACACAGCCTTGATGTAATGGATGAGATGCTCCACATGTTGTGACAAGCATGTGCAGGACCCATGAATCTTAAAAGTTGTATTGTGAGAAGCGTTGATCATCATAGCAATGGAGGTACACCTGCAGGGTTGGCATTTATTTTGACAGAGTCTGGTGCCACTTTGAATTGGTGTGTCCTGTTCTGTGGAGAGCTTGCTTCTGATGATGTGCATGGCAAGGCTCAAAAATGAAACCAGACAATCACTACACTCTCAAATGCATTCATGCAGAAAAATGATAAAAGACAAAATGCTATATCACCCATGAGTGAACACATTTCACAAAGTGATCACTCCATATCTGATCTTTCAATATTTGTCCTCAAAGGAAATGTGTGTCAAACTCTGCCCAAGCATGTACAATCTGAGTCAGATTGGTCTCACGCTTTCTTAGTTACAGGATGGCTGTAAAGTAAATACTATAGATCCATGATTCTTACTAAAACAAAAGACTAATTGAAGAGCAGAAGCAGTTTTAAGATTTTTAGAGACTTTCTTCCAATCTCTATCCATACATGAAGCTCATTCAGTGTCTACATTTTGCAACCTGATGGGTTTGTAAAATCAATCTCTTTAGTCAATTTGCCACGAGAAGACAGGGACATGTTTCTAGAGCACATACTATATGAGCTCTCTCCTCTACAGATACTTATCTTTTCCTTTCCTCTGAATGTTTGAATAGACACATAGTTGAGGCCCAGCCTTGAGCTTTGAATCTTTCAAATTGTGAGAGACAAGAAGAGAACACATCAATGTAAATCTGAACACGGATATCAGCCACAGAAGGCCTTCGTTTTTAAGGCAAAAAACATGAAGGTAGGCGATTCCCCTGCCTGTGGTGGATTTTTGCCCCCTCTCTGGATACTTCAAAAACTATTACTGCCAGGGAAGATTGATCTCTGGCTCATACAGATGCTTAATGGCAGGGGTCTCAAACTCCTGGCTTATGGGCCATCCTGGGCTAGAGTAGTTGTACAATGTGGCCCTGAAGTTCACGTGTGCGTGTGTGTCCATTCCTGATCCCCAATCTCCTTCTTACGGTCACATTGCCCTCTCCCCCTCATGGCACAGCATTCCCTAAGGGATGTGGCTTTGGCAGCCTGGCACAATGCTGCAGCAGCAGTCAGGCTCTCTACACTCTCTTCAGCGGCAAGACCTATGGGGAAGTCAGCTTTGTGTGCACGCGTGCACACACACATACACAGAGAGACAGCCAGCAGAGGAACCTTGCTTAATGTAACTGGCAGCTGTGTCACAAAAATGAATGAGACATACAAACTGCCTCATAGCAAGGTGTACAAAGGAAGTAGTAATAGAATGGTTATCTCAGGCTATCTATGACAAGACTCGTAATGAGAATCACTAAGGCCTTGACTACACTGGAAAGGTTTTGCCAGCTCGCTACATAGCTCTACTCTCTTAGTGGAGACATAACTTTTTCCAGCAAAAGAGTATCACATGTACCAGTTCCTTGAATAAAGTAAGTGTTTTTTGATGGTCTATATGCTCCTACACTTACTACCTATATTTTGCCAGCATAAATTTTGTAGTCAAAGGTTTGATTTTTAACTGTTTTAAGTGAAGACCAAGGTTAAGAAATTCTGGAATTTTCCTAAACTAAAGCAGCTTTGTACCTGCATGGGATTATTGCTGAAGAAAACAACAACAACAACAAAAACAGATGATGATGTACTTGAGGAGCAAACAGAATTTTCACCAAGTATGTCAAACACCTATGAAAGCTACTATCTAAGAGCTATAGACAAAAGGGAAGCAACTGACAACAAAAGATGGTGCTTATTTAAGAATAAATGCTACTGTTAAAGCACTCTAAAAGCAAAAAAAAATTATTAATTAATCCTCAAAACGCTTCTCCCTCTATGTCTACGCTACAAGATTTTTGTGCAAAAACCTGTGGAGTGTCCACACCTCAAGTGCGCTTTTGCACAAGAAAATCTACAGTCAATTGACAGAACAGAGGGATTTTTGCAGTATAGGTATACCTCCTTCTATGAGGCATAACTCCTTTTTTGCGCAAGAGTTCTTGTGCAAAAAGGTGGGTGTGGATGCTCAACAGGGGTTTCTTGTGCAAAAAGAGCCTATCACAAAAAGCACAAGTGCTCTGATGGCCATTCTGTGAGCTTTCTTGCAATAGTGTCCATGCAAATCTCTTCCGCAAAAAGCTTCTTGTGCAAAAACCCTGCAGTGTAGACAAAGCCTTAGTGTATTAATACTGTTTGTTTAAAGGATGTGGGGACAAAGGACTGGAGTAGGTTCCAGGAAGAATCTCTACAGTGAATCAGAGAGAGACAGAGTAGTTTTTAGGGTGTGTGTGTTTGCTTTATTTTAATAAAGTTTCTTGTTTACTTCTAGAAGAAAGCAACTCTTTGTCACAAATTTTGTGATGTCAGAGTGGGTATTATCTATTATGGAGAGATTAAGACACTAAGGCTATGTCTAGACTACAGGGGGTTTTTTTGTTTTTTTTTTTAAAGTGGCGTTTTTCCGAAAAACTTCACCTGCATCTAGACTGGCTCCATGGTCTTTTGAAATTAAATTGAAAGAACATGGCGGGTTTTTTGGACAGTGGTAAACCTCATTTTATGAGGAAGAACGCCTATTTTTGAAAGAGCTCTTTCGAAAAAAGGCATTCTTGATCACAAACAGGGCTTTTTCGAAAGAGAGCATCCAAATTGCATAGGTGCTCTCTTTCAAAAAAGCGGATCACTTTTTCGAAAAAAGTTGTAGCTGTCTAGATGATCTCTTTCAAAAGAAGCGTGTAGTCTAGACGTACCCTAAAAGCTTAAAGGAAACATGAAGGAGGAGAATGATGGTTTGCACTTCTTTTATTTTGCTTTGGTTCTTATGATCTACAGGCAGTCCCCGAGTTACGCGGATCCGACTTACGTCGGATCCGCACTTACGAACGGGACTTTCTCGCCCCGGAGCTCGCAGGCAGTGGGACCGCCCACAGCGCAGCGGTCCCGCCACCTCGACCTCCGGGGCGAGAAAAGCTGCTCCGGGTGCCCCTGGTCTGCTGGGGACCATCTCCACCAGACCAGGGACACCTGGAGCAAAGCCTCAGAGGCGCAGCACCCTGCCGCCGCTGCCGCTTTGCTCCCGGTGCCCCTGGTCTGCTGGAGACGGTCCCCAGGCCGTCTGAGGGATGACAGGGAGAGTGGACAGGGACTAAATTGGTGACCCCCTAATGTGGCGCCCTGGGGCAACTGCCCCTCACTACGCCCCTGCCAGACTTGACATTCTTGATTTTTCTAAAGTAAAAACAAAATGGAAGACAATTTCATATTGTCTTTTGTATGGCATAAAAAAAGCCAACTCCTTCCCTTTCAGATAGACATATGGGTTTCATGTTCATAGCATACCAAAAGAAATGTTAGATAAAAACATAAATATTCTTTAAAGAAGGCAGCAAAATAACACATAACATTCAGAACTGTAACACAGGAGAATCAAAACCAGAGAGAGGCAAAGCAGGCTGCTCCTTATGGCAGCCACCATGCTCTAGTCTGGCGTTTGGCAGAAAGGCTGATGTTATACCCCAAACAAATATTCTCCTACACAGTCCCTTAGCTTGCAAATAGGACCAGGAAAACGCAATGATATTTAAAGTGGCAGCTTACATTTTTAATCTAGTTTTCAATACACTATAATGGGATTTGCCCATGCAAAGCTTATCACAGGTTTGGGACCAAATTAAGCAGATAGTGCTTTCAAAAATAGCATTAGGTGCCAAGTGATTTAGGGTACCTACCTCTCACTGAAATAAAGTATGAAATCAATAAGAGCTAGGTACTTTGCTAAGTTGCTTTCTGTAAATTTCATTAGCTGCCTATCTGCAAAATTTGCCACCTTCCAGTAAATACCTTTGAATATTTAGCCCTTACTGACCAGTGAAAGGCAAAACAGAGAATTTGTAGTAGAATAAGTATTAAAACTCAGGAGATTCTGCCTTTCCAATCAATCTGTTAGTGTTATTCATTTGTTTTTATTTGTTTCCTTTTCTATCCTGCTTGTGTGTCTTGTCCCCCAGATGAATTGCTGTAGTATATTACAGGTTGAACCTCTCTAGTCCAGTACCCTCGGGATCAGACCGGTGCCAAATCAGAGAATTTGTGAAATCATTGGAGGTCAATATTGTCTAGCAGCATTACCAACTCTTCCCCTGCTTACTGGGCTTTTAGAAGACATTTAGGGGTAAACTAGAGCTAACTAACATCACAGAGCACTGAGAACCAGGTGGCTGTAAGCAAACTTTATGTGACTGTGGGAAATTTGGCCATGATAAGTGGACATCCATCTAACTACAGTAAAATAATTCCGGACCACGGATATTGCCTGACCAGAATGTACCAGACTAAAGAGGTTTAACCTGTATTTGGCAGAAGGGAAATTTACTTATTTGTTATTTCAATCTACCCATCTTTGGCAAAATATTACAATATTTAATTAGTGCTATAAACCGCTTGCATTCAAAGTTTACAAAATTTCATTATATAATCCATCTCTCACTATTCAAGAAATACGGCCTGTCTATACAGCATGAGCTGTAAAAAAATCTGTCTCGTACAAATTAAAATCAGATTTATATAACCATTATCTAGAACAATACATTACTGATGTATGTTGTCAGATGCTATTGCCTTGAGAATTTCTACAAGAGACCAGTTGTGTCTTAAAGTCTTATATTTAACACCTTTGTGGGATTTTTTTAAATCCAACATGTTTTGAAGACTCCATCATGTAAAATTTAGTAATTGGAGATCATAATCCTGATGGAATTCAGCGTCTTTCATTTGTCAGCCATGGCAGCTGTGCATTAGTAAAATGAATAAAACAAATAAACAGCAACATCTGCTGCAGTCACCTGAGGTTTATTGCTGGAGTTCATCAGTGTTTGATGGCATAGGGATCTTTAGCTGATTGTTCTGCTTTCCTTACCAGAGATGATTGTATTCACTAGAAATTAATATGGGGAGTTTGGGGACTTGTGGGAAATTATCTCACCTGCCAGATTATGATAACCACTATTTGTTCCCAATACCAACATAAATCTTTTTTAAAACCTGTAACAATGTGTCTTTTGTTACACCATAGCATTCCAGCTGTTCTAAAAGATGTTTCTGAAAAATAATGTTTAAATGTTAAAATACGCAAATCATTAGAAATAGTCAGATTTTCTAATTGTGCTTTAGCATCTATTTTATGTGTAGACAGTGCCAAATTTAGAAATAAGCTATTCTGAAATTAATTCAAAATAGCTACGTAATTAGTGTAGTTCAAATTGTGTAGCTTATTTTGAGGTAAGAGTACAGTGTAGATTCACCCTAAAAGTATATCTGTGCTGCAGCTGGGAGCAAGCAGAGTCCCTGTCTGTATAGACACACACACATTAGCTATGTGGCATGGTGGTGGCTCAGGCTAGACATCTGAGCTTGGAATGGGGTGTCTAGCCAGGGCTGCTGCCCATCTTTTAACATCCATGCCACTTGAGCTAAGCTACATGACTCTGGATCACTGTTTAGGGCCTAGACAGATCCTCATCTAGGAGCTTGTTGGAATAAAAAATGCAAAATCAGTTCTCTAATCAGCCTGCTTTTGCCCTGCATTCTACAAGAACAACCCCACTGATTGCAAAGGGAGCAGAAATCTTTAGGTATCATTACACCTATCTGGGGATTCTGTGAAAGGTTTGCATATGTAAATCTGATAGGAGGATCAGGACCCTTGTTCAACCCCCCTTGCTTCTAACCAGAATTACATCTGGATAATTGTTGGTTAATATACGTATCATTGGATATTTCCTGCCACCATCACCTTGAGGGTCATGTGGACTCAGAGAATCAAGACTTCACATTAATGTACATCAGCCCCAATGCTGATACCTTCTAGTTACTCAGACATCTGTATTTTTGTCTAGTAGCACTCTGTGGATCATTTATCAGAGAATTAAGCAAATGAGACCAAAAAATTGCAATCTCTGTGACCCACATTGATGACTCTTAATTTTCTTAGGACAAGTTTAAGTCCTGCTTCTCCTCCCCCATTCTGCCCTCCATCCCAAGTTGTTCTCTTGAATCTATCCTGAGTTTAATAAGGCTTGTAAACGAGTGGCCCTCATTCTATTGTCACTAAACTCAGAACTAATTCAGTGGAGATCAGAGGCATTTTAGGGTTGGTTCTGCTTTGGGCAGGGGGATGGACTTGATGACCTCCTGAGGTATCTTCCAGCCCTATGATTCTATAATTGCACTTGTCTAAAATATTATAAATACATCAGGCCCAGTATGTTAAAATTGGGGGGGGGCGGGTGAGATTGTAGATCATAGCTGGTAATAAATTTCCTCATCAGCATTAAAGGTCAGATTCTTCTTTCGTTTATGCTGGTGTACTTCTGTTGACTTCAGAAGAATTGCTTCTACATTGAGACCAAAATCGAGCCTTGTGTTTTTAAGAAATTAACTATGTAGACAGTTGTTCTTTGCAAACTGTTCTCACTTTTCAGAACCTGAACTTCCAGTGTATAGTGAACTACTTCTGACAGAAGCAGGATTTCTGATAATAGAACTGGCCATCAGTCCTTTTACCATAGATCGTGTGCAATGTTGAAGACATCTCCACATCATACCATGTAAGTGTATTGGTGTGGCGTGGCTCTAGGAGCTGTGCTGCTGCTCTGCATTTTGCAGGAAAAGAAGATGACATTTATTTCATTTTAGTCTGTAGAAGGTCCTCTCTTCTGGGAGTTTGAATGTGTGCTCCCCAATGTGGAGTGGGTTAGGGAGTCAAAGGGGCAGAGGGCTTGATAGACGTTGGATACTCCCCTCCAGAAAGCTGTAAGAAACAAAAGTCTGAAGAGTTATGCTGGTAGTGTAGAGAGAGTTGAGGATGGTACAATTTCAAATTTCTTCCTTCAACCCTGGAGAATACTGTGGTGCTGCCAGTTGCATGCATAGAATGGGAGGGAACAGGGAAGTATAGATCATTCCGGGTAGCTAACAGTCCTGAAGCTGACATAGTTCTACGCTTCCTGCAATAAAAGCTACTTGCCTGATGGTAGCTGCAACTTCTATTGAATTGATTGAAGTCTAGTCCATTTTAGTTTCCTAATTTCTGTTAAGTCATGGTTCCAAAAATCAATATACTAGAAACATTTTGAGGCAGCACAATAGCAGACAGGCATGCTGGAACAACGTGTATAGTGAGGTTGCTGAGAGCTGTTGAACCAAAGTGTCAAACCTGTTTATAATGGAAATCATTGCAAGCACAGGGGTGCAGTAGCAGCCCTCCTACTTCCAGCACCTATGATTGCACATAAGAGTAAATCATGTGTCAATCTAAGTGTAAATCATGATGTTTTTAATCACATAGTCATATAATTCAGGACATTGAGACCAGAATTCTTAAAAAGTTGCTAAGACTAATTCTTATAACTCCATTATCTTGAATTGAATTAATCCTGATTTGCACTGGTATAAGGGAGAAGAGAATCAGGACTAAATAATGTTTAGCTGAAATCACGCTTTTTCTAGTTAGCTACATCTACTTAGCCGCACAGAAAAATCCAGGGTACCATTTGTGGAAACCTAACTGTTTTAATTTTGCAAACCAGTTTCTAAGGCAGACAATTGGGTAGCCAATTCCAGTTTTTTAATGTTGCTGTGCTGCATTGCTGCTCAAGACGCTTGGAGATTTATTTTTTACCAATGAAGAAGACTGTAAAACCAATTATTTGGAAATTTGCTCGTATTAACATAATCCTGTCCAGTAGTTTTGTAAATGGTGGCAACTACTGAATAGTTGAATCAAAGGAGATAAAAGGGTTTGATCCCACATCCAACTTCCAAGACTTAATTTAAGTTCTTGGTTTCTCATCCTTTGATCACTTTTGCTCATGACTGCATATAATCTGACCCCCTTTGCCTTCTAATTCTCATTAATTTTCATACATCAGAATCATCCCCTCCTCACTTTCATCAAGAACATAATAAAAATTTTCTCAAGGGAACATTCATGCTTCACTTATTTTAACTCTGGGTCTTAAAAATTCTGTTGCAGAGTTATAATACCGTACTATACATATGATACTTAGAACATTCAAGAATAATTATTTTTGTTATTACTCTGCCCCTCAATGGCCATATGTTGAACTGCAATTTTACCTTGACAAACTCCGTTGATTTTAATGGCTTGAAAATGGAGTATGTGTTAGAAAGATTTCATCTGAAGGCTTTATCATGCCTTCTTTACGCTTGTAGCAAATATCATTATTAACTTAGGCTATGTCTACACAGTGGAGCTATTTTGGGATACTGGAAGTATCCCAAAATAGCTACCCCACATCTTTTGAGCATTTCAAGATAGGTCTCAAAATAGCAGATGCACTATTTCAGCATCCCTATAACCCTCGTTCCATGAGTGTTAAGGGATGTCTCGAAATAGTGCATTATTTCGAAATTTGGCACCGTATACATGCACCAAATTTTGAAATATGCTATTTCGAAATTCAATTGAACTAAGATATGCAAATTTGCATAGCACAAATTGTGTATTTTATTTCAAGTTTAGGGTGCTCTGTAGATGCACCCTTTGAAAACAATAGGCTTGGAGTCCACTTGAGTTACCTTATTATCTGGGGGGGACCCCATAGGTAGGTATGACAAACTCTGGGAGCTACCTTCTTTATTAATAACATACTCGAGACAAAAGTGTAATCACTGTCTAATACTGTGATGCAGTTATATATCTATGGACATTTAGGGCCATAACTTCCTAAAATAATGGAATTTTGAAGTGACACTGCAAATAAGTTTTGAGGGAACAAAGGGAATATTAGTTTACCTATTGCTCTATTATCCAATAAGCAGATGCATACTGCGTATATGATTTAAATATATCCAAGTGAGAAAAATGCATTAGATGTTAAGGTTGTATCTTGGGTATTACAGGATATGGTTCAGTATTTTTAGACCCCTGCAGAGAGAAGACAGGAGACAAGTCATACCCCGTGACAAACTTTTGAGCCATTCGTTCTTGTTCTGCTATCTTGTAAGACTGAATAAGTCCCTTAATTAATACATTGTTAACTTTAAGAAGTATTTAGTCTTCCCTTTTCCTGTCCTTTCTCGTGTTCTAGGTTATGCATCTGGTTCCTGCTGTCTTTTCTTATTTATTATCTCCAATCTTTGAATCTTTTTTGTTATTTTCTTTTCTATATTCTTCCTAAATGGCTGGAAAGCACTTCACACAATATTTCACTTATGGTTATATGGTTGTACAAAGGTGCCCCTGTGGTCTTCTGGGTTTTAGCTAGCCAAAACCACAATTTTTTTCCTTTGTGATTACAGTGGCATTACATTATAGGTCCACATTTAGTTTACCTTTTGCTGATGGGTTCTTTTATGTCTCTACTTTCCAGATGTTTCAAAGACAGTAATAGGTCTTCATGTAGCTGAAAAAAAAATCTCTTCTTCATGGGTTGTGCACTGTAGTACCTCACACCTTGTTCAGATTAATAAATATTGCTCACCTACCCCTCAGAGTGGGAAATTGCTCCTAGGAGATGCTCCTTTTAAGTAGTTTCCAACTTTGCATTTATCCTGATTTCTCCCTGGGGAGGAGAGTAACAGTAAGAAACAGTTCTGGCTGGCTAAAAATATATCTAAAACAGGCCTTCAACTAAAAGTTTGATAATCAGCCAGTTTACAAGGTCTGGATATGCAAGAATCATATTTAGTGATCTGAAATCTGCCAATGATTTTTTTTTTTGCATTGGTTATGTTTGTGTTTAAAGGGTGGGGAACCTCATACCCGGGGGCTGGATGCAGCCCCCAGGTTGCCTGGATCCCACCCCCAAGGCTCCAGGATCCCCCCCCCCATTGGGGAGCCCGCGCTGGTGCCCCAGCCCCCCTGCTGCAGCACCTGGTAGTCCCGCTGCCTTCATGTACTGGGCTCTTAGTGCCATGCTGTGCAGCCTCACTGCCTCAGCGCACTGGGTTCCCATGGCTCCCGCAGTCCTGCCAGGAATCTCCGCTGCCATCTGTGGGGCTCCCGCTGCCCTGGTACTAGCCCTCCACTGGGACACTCTGGTCCTGGAACATCCATGGTCCTGCTGGACCACGGATGTTGCTGGACAAGAGAGTCCCAGGTAAGAGAGTTTTGACCTGTATAATTAAGTAAAACATAATTCAAGGCATTCCACTTTCTCAAGCAAGGGTGTGTGCATAGGTGGCGCAGGGGAGCCCAGCAAGCAGAGGCAGTGGGGCTGCCCAGCACAGTAGCAGGAGCTGGATGCAACAGCAGGAGACCAGTGTGCATAGGTGGTGGAGCTGCCCGGTAGAGCAGTGGGGACTGATAGGGCAGAGGGGCTAGCGAGAGGGGGGAGTCAGCTGGGAGGGCAGCAGTCAGGCCGGAGGTACAGGGGCTGGTGGTGGTGATGGGGGGGAAATAACCATCCCAATCCAGCAAAATCCCTCATCTGGGACTGGTCAGGTTCTGAGAATGCCGGACCAGGGTGGTTCAACCTGTAATGTGATTCTTAGATGTCTCAGACTTAATGGTGGATATACTAAAAATTCTAGTAACCCACTTAATAGCACTCCACATCTCCCTTTGAAGACCACATTTTCACATTTATTTGTGGATTAGAAAGTGCCAAATATTTAAAATTATTACCCCAATGTTTTGCCCTGGTAGCCCACTTGGAGCAAGTCAAGAGTTGGGCCATTAGAGACTTAAGGCTGTAGGAAAAGATTAGTTCAACCCTGCTAGCACAAGATGTTGGCTGTGGCATTACTACTACACTTAGGGCATGAATGAGTTGACCTCTCAGGAAGAACAGGTGGTTGTTTGGACCACTTTGGGACAATCACTTTGGATTTTGTATGGAAAGAGCCAGGCCTGTAAAATATTAGCTGAGTAGATGAAAGTGTTGAACAACTGAAAATGGAGGGAGCGGGGTCAAAATGGAAGTGTTCAAGCAATGTTAATTATAGCAGTAACACTCATGCTATTAAGTATATAGCAGAGCCTGTGCCACAATTAATTATTATTTTTTCAGGTACAGGCAGTCCCCGGGTTACACGGATCCGACTTATGTCGGATCCGTACTTACAAACGGGGCTTTTCTCGCCCCGGAGGACACGGGCGGCGGGACCGCCCAGACGCGCTGCGGTCTGGTGCCCGCGTCCTCCAGGGCGAGAAAAGCTGCTCCGTGTCTCCCTGGTCTGCTGGGAGCCTCCCCAGCAGACCAGGGAGACACGGAGCAAAGCCGCGTAGGACCTGGGCGGCAGGACCGCCCAGACGCACTGCGGTCCCGTGGGGTCCTCCGCGGCTTTGCTCCGCATCTCCCTGGTCTGCTTGGGGAGGGGGCGCAGCTAGTGCGCCCCCCCCAACAGACCAGGCTTTTCTCAGGACGCCTGTGGTAGAGCAGCTGGGGCGCTGCCGGTTGGTCCCGCAGCGCTGCTCTCGGCGCTACTGGACCAACCTGGCAGCACCCCAGCTGCTCTGCCCCAGGTGTCCCCAAGTCAGCCGCTGCTGAAACTGACCAGCGGCTGACTACAGGAAGCCCGAGGCAGAGTTGCTCTGCCCCGGGCTTCCTGGAATCAGCCGCTGATCAGTTTCAGCAGCAGCTGACGCTCCTTGGCGCTACTGGACCAACCCAGCAGCACCCCAGCTGCTCTGCCCCAGGCGTCCTGATTCAGCCGCTGCTGAAACTGATCAGCGGCTGATTCCAGGAAGCCCGGGGCAGAGCAACTCTGCCTCGGGCTTCCTGTAGTCAGCCACTGGTCAGTTTCAGCAGCAGCTGAATCTGGACGCCAGTTCCGACTTACATACAGATTCAACTTAAGAACAAACCTACAGTCCCTATCTTGTACGTAACCCGGGGACTGCCTGTACTTGTTTTTTTTTTAAAAAGTCCAAAAGTTAAAAGGTCCACCTAGACTCAGGAGCCTCCCGTTCAGCTAACATTATGTCAATATTTACTGAGCTTCAAACGCTAACAGTTCATGAGCTGGAGAGTTAATAACTTGTCTTCAATTGCCATCATTTGCTAATGAGGCTGGAATGTAACCTGTACACCCAACTGATCATGAAATAAAAATCTAAAGCTCATGGCTCATTTACTGCAACTGTTTCACTAACATATGTTCTTTAGTGCTAATACAAAGTATTGCAAACCCTGGTGCTACATCAATATGGGTACGTCTACATTACAGTGTTATTTTGAAATATCTTATTTCGAAATAATATATTTCAAAATAATGCATCCACACACAAAATGCATTTCAAAATAGCGCGTCCACGCTGAATTGCATTTAAGGCTGGCTGAAACCAGATCCAGCAGGGTATCAGGTCAGCACATGAGGCCCGCCATTCCCCTCCAGAAGGACGTGGCCATTGCCCTCTGGAAGCTCTCCACGCTGGATAACTACCGATCCGTGGGGAACCAGTTCGGCATGGGGAGATCCACCGTCAGAGCAGTGTTCATGCAGGTATGGCAATCTCCGGCCACTGTGCCAGAGGGGGGCAGGGAGAGGGCTACCCTAGGGAAAAGTGGAGGAAGTGGTGCAAGTCCTCTCCATGGGAGGGTTTGTTCTGCCCTGCCTGTACTAAGGACTGCCCGCAGTGGTCAGGATTGCAAGGGGGGGTTGCTCCTAGGGAGTGGGGGCACGGAGCAGTGGCGGGGAAGGAGCACTGACAGCCACCCTGGCACCCCAGTGACTCTCAGTTTTGTGTGTCACTCTGCAAGTGGTCAAGGCTATGAACAGAGTGCTGCTTCGCAGAGTCATCTGCCTCACTGATGTGGACGCGGTCATCGAGGGGTTTGGTGCCCTGGGCTTCCTCAACTGTGGGAGGGCAATCGACAGGACACACATTGGTGCCCTGGACCACCAGGCCTCCCTGTACATAAACCGGAAGGTATACTTCTCCATCATCCTGCAGGCTGTGTCGGACCACTGTGGCCACTTCGTGAACATTAACGTGGGCTGGTCCGGCAAAGCACACAACGCATGGGTCTTCCACAGTTCCTCTGTGTGTCAGAGGCTGCACCCCAGGACTTTTTTCCTGAGTGCCACATCAGGGTCGGGGATGTGGACAGTGTGCCTAGTAGGGGATGCGGACTACCCCCTACAATCCTGGCTCATGAAGCCCTACATGGGACACCTCAACCTTCCCCGACAGGCCTTTAATGCCAAGCTCGGCAGGGCCCGCATTGTGGTGGAGGGTGTCTTGGGCTGGCTGAAGGCCCGATTTAGATGCCTCTTCACCTACTTGGACCTCTCCGAGCAGAATGTTCCACACGGGTGACAGCGTGCTGTGTGCTGCACAATTTGTGCAAGAGAAAGGGGGAGGTTTTCCTGCCAGGCTGGATGGCAGAGGCCGACCACTTTGCTGGCCTATACATGCAGCCCCACACGGCTATCAGTCGGGAGGCCCACTGGGGGGCTGTCCGTATCCAGGAGGCCCTGCAGAAGAGCTTCCACCCAGAGGAGGACTAAAGTCTCCCTGGTGTGCCCCACTGGGAGCTTGTGCCTCATTTTACCCTCACATTCTTTCACTGTCCGCTCACTAACCCCCCTTCCTCATGTAAATAAAGACATGTGTTAACAAAAACAAACTCTCTTTATTGAACAAAACTGGGGTGTGGTTGGGGAATGAGGGTGGGAGAGGGGAGGGGGAGGCAAGGGGAGAAAGGGGGTGGAGAAGCTCAGGGTTGGGGGTCTTGCTGGCCCATCTGTCTCCCAGCACTGCAGGTGTGGGGGCCTCGGCATCCCCGGGAGGTGGGGAGGGGACGGAGGGAAGGGAGGAGTGGGAGGAGGAGCGGTAGCTGGGGAGGCAGCACGGGCTGGAGTAGCAGGAGGCACCATGTGCACCAGGGTCTGCAGGTGGTTGCAGATTGCACGACCCTGGGCAAGCAGCTCCTGCCAGTTTTCCCATCGGAGCTGCAGGTCTTCATGCACCCAGTGGTCGAGGGTGCAGTGCAGGCCCCCACAGTATCACCAGGTGCTGCTGCTGGTGGTACTCCTGGTTGGGAAAGAATACTAGAGTGTGTCTGCAAAAAGACCAAGAACTATGCCTCCAGACCTACATTGGTAAGTACAGAAACAATAAGGACACCAGGTGGGTGAGGTGTTACAGTAGGGAGGATGTATACTTAAGGGTAGGTCTTCACTATAGAGTTCACTCAAGCTTCTGGCATGCCTCTAACTCCCCTCTGATCCACGCAAAAGCCTTTTGACTTGAGTGAAGTTGGTGGTGCTTTCAGCCCATGCCTGTCTAGGGCTGTAGGATAAATGCTAGGGTCTGCTTTTGTTTGGACTGGTAATCCATCACTTTGCAGTGAAGTTGCAGGCTGTGTACTTGCATGCTGATAGTTCTTCACTGTCTTCCCATAATTCCTAAAATGCACCTAGTTGCAGGACACACAATTCTTCCACAATTCACCAGGAAAAAAATCATAGAACCACTCAGCTTATTGCAGCACAAAGAACCATGGGATGCACCCTTAGAAATTCTAGCAACACATAAGTGCAACACCCATGAGGAAACAGGAATAGCAGTGTGGCTGCTTAGACCTGGAGTATGCTAAAGGAGATGCCAATCACACAGTTAACTTTATAGTGAAGACATACTTGAACAAGTGCAGTACAGAATTTACAGCCCAGGGATGAAGGGCGGAAAGGTGGTTTAACTAGCTTCAGGGGCTGAAGTTGCCTCCAGTGTAACTTAATGCAGGGTTAACTTAACCCTAAGGTTGTGTCTAGACTACAAAGAAAAGTCGGAAAAATATATGCAAATTGTATCTGTTTCCGCTTTTCTTTCAAAAGAGGCTTTTCCAACATTTGACTGTCTACACTGGGCCAAATGTCAGAAAAAAAACCCTCTTTCAGAACATCCCTTCTTCCTCATAGAACGAGATTTACAGGGATGTCGAAAAATGCGTCTGGTTTTCTGATTTTTTTTTTTTTTTTGGGGGAAAAGCAGACGTGTTTCTTGAATGTGGCAGAGCTTTTCCAGGATACCTCCTGTATCCCGGAAAAACTCTGCAGTTTAGATGTACCTTAAGTTCTGGCAGCCTAGCTCCAGCTGCCTATGGGCTATGCTAAAGCACAAGTCCCAACATGTTGCTCCCACCTCCAACAAATTCCCTACATCAAGAAATGTGAAGAGGTCCTTAGAAGAGAGCACGAAGCTTTCTTCCTGAGTTCTTATGCCATGCGGCTGCAAACAAAAACTTCAGATCCTCTTTAAGCTGCTCCAGAGCCTTTTACTTGGCATAAAGGGGCTGGAGCAGAAATTTACTGACTCCAAGTTTATTCAACCAAGGGAGGATCAAACCAGTACATAGGTTGGGGGTGTGCTTGTGGCTTCCTTATGCTTCACCAATGTCAATCTGTGACTGCTATGTCAGTCTCAGGAAGATTATTGATAACTGGTATAAGTCAGAGCAACCTGAAGGCTGCTCTCATGTTCACATAGGTTCACATAGTGAGGGCAGATCTCACTCAGGATTTGAGCATTGTAAAACTTTTATGAGATTTTTGCCATATGTAGCACATTTTAATACCAGGATTTTGGCCTATGTGTCGAAAAGAGCTCCCACAAAACCATGTTAGGTTTGGATAGCTATAGAGAGTACTGGATTTAAACCCCACAGGCAACATCAGATATTTCTGGCTCCCCACAGGCAACATCAGATATTTCTGGCTTTCACTCAAGTGACTCAAACAGATGAGCCTTTGTTAACCTTGTAAACTCACATCTTTTAAAGTTAACTTTTATGTCCTTTATCATGTAAATGTTGATTCATTCTTTTGCAAGAACCAACCTATTATATTAAAGGAACCGAGTATAATAAAATTTAACCCAATAATAATTGGGTGTGTGCACACAAAGTAACAAAGAAATAAAAAAGAAGACTTACAACAATCAACTAGCTCCTGAAGATGGCTTCTAGCATTGAATGGTGTTACAATCAGAGCTCTACAATGGAATATAAAAAAAGAATCAACATCTATAATTTTCACATGACTATCTAATTGGCTAGGTAACATATGTTCAGAAATCAACTCAAACCTCCAGACTTATAAGTGCAGATATCTACAGTGGAGAATCTCCAAAGTGAAACTACATCTTTCAGTATTATGTATTATCTTACTGCCAGCAGGAACTAGAAAATAAGCGAATATAATTATTGGTTCCAGCTTTAAAAGGCCTTGAAACTAGAGTGGGTTGTGATAAG